>NW_021620852.1:2967121-3003697 GCF_004785775.1 Grammomys surdaster
TCTCTCTCTCTCTCTCTCTCTCTCTCTCTCTCTCTCTCTCTCTCTCTCTCTCTCTGTGTGTGTGTGTGTGTGTGTGTGTGTGTGTGTTAGCATATGTGTATGAACACATGTCTGCTACAGTGAGTGTATGAAGGTTGTAGGGCAATACTGGCTGTAGGTCCTAACCTTCTACTTTGACCTCATGTTCACTGCTATGCTGAAATTACAGACTTCTGTACTATTGAGTCTGGTTTTGCTTTTATATGGATTCTGGGGATCCAAACTTAGGCATCAAGCTTGCATAGCTTACCACTGAGCCCATCTTTTAGTTCCCAGTAGATTCCCTCCAAATGGGCATGGTTTCTGTGTCTGGTTATTTTCATGTTTTCTTATTCTTTTTTATTTTATCTATTTTATTCTTTTTCCCCACCAAGACAGCCCTTTGCTGCCCTGGCTGTCCTGGAACTTGTTCTGTAGACCAGGCTAGCCTTGAACTCTACCTACCTCTGCCTTGTGAGTTGTGGGATTAAAGGCATGTGCCACCACCACTAGGCTAATGTTGCCTTATTTTAATAGCCTGAGGGGGGCTCAGTAAAGAAACCACGGAGATGACTGCACCATGATTAGGAGGGAGGATTTTTATTGTTGATAAAATAGAAAGAACATCCAGAAGCATCTGGAAGGGTCCAAAGCAGAAAGATAAGGAAGCCATATGGCTAGAGCTATCTCTTGGGAGAAGAGAAAAGCAGAATAGCATTAGTCAGAACTCTAAAGAGGAACAGAATGAATATACATAATGGGGATTTATTAGAATGATTTACAGGCTGTGATCTGGCAAGTCCAACAACAGCTGTCTACCAGTGGAAGATCTAAGAATCCAGCAGTTGTTCCATTCACAAAACTAGATGTCTCTCTCAGCTGGTCATGAGTTTACATCAGAATCATGGAAAAGTAGGTCAGTGAGCGTGAGCGCAAGTAGACAAATAAGCAAATGCTTCCTTCCTCCATGTCCTTTGTATAGACACCAGAAGGCAACACCCAGATTAAAGGTGGAGTTTCCCACTTCAAAAGATCTGTGTTAAACCAGGCAATGGTGGCACATGCTTTTAATCCTGGCACTCAGGATAGGAAGGCAGAATCAGGTGGATCTCAGAGTTCAAAACTAGCATTGTCTGCAGAGTGAGTTCTAGAATAGCCAAGGCTACAGAGAAAAACCCTGGTTGAAAAATAAAGACAAAAACAGTTAAAACCACCAACCAACCAACCAACCAACCAACCAACCAACCAACCAACCAAAAAGATCCAGATTAAAAGTGGGTCTTTTCATTTCAAATGATGTAATTAAGAAAAAAATTGGAGGTTGCCCAGTCTGTTCCTGGGCTGTGGCAACTCATATTTGGTTCCAGAAGAAACTTTTATTCCCTTTGAGGCCAGAGTTGTGTTTCTGTGTATACCATTTATGAGTTATATGGTGACATCTTGGCACATGTTATACATTATAGAATAATTAAACAGGGTAACTGACAGAACTATTACTGCATATTTGTATTTCTTCATGGTAGGAACATATAAAAAAAATCCAACTTTCTATCTACTTGAAATATACACTAAGTACTTAATGATAGTCCTGGGAATCAACCCCAAGACCTCACGCTTGCTAGGCAAGGCTCAGAGACTGAGCTACACCTGTGATGTTATTAACCACATTCACAAAAACTTAATCTGCCTTTCTAAACTCAACTCAGAACAGTTTCAAACTTCTGAAACCTTATTTTAATATTTACTAGATATTTTAGATGTTAGCCTCTTTGAGAATAGTATCATTTCCTTAACAGATTTTTATGCACAGAATGTGTCAAAGCCAAGCCCATCATGTTGGTGGTAATAATGCCTATTTCCATCAGCGTATAGTCTCTCTTATTGTCAAGAGCGCTAACAGACACATTGGTGCCATTCTGCAATGTCAGAATTTACTGAATAGCAATAAGTTTACAAGCTTCTTCAGTGTCTGTGTTGCTATTTACTAAGTCTGCCCATTTTTCTTTGATCGTGTGGCCATTGGCAATCACAGCTTCCTTTATTCTGATCTTAATTGCTAAGATTAACTCAAATCACACATTTTGCCATGCAGAATAGCTGAGTTCAAAGAGGCTTCCTTGCAGGCTGAGGCAGAGAGCTGATGCAGGTGTTTAGGGAAGGTATGAATGAACCCAGTTGGAGAGCTATTGGAAGCACAAGAGGATTTGGACTCTTCAAGGTGAGGCCCAGGACCAATCAACACAACCACCAAAGATGAAGATAAATGACAATTTGAGTGGGCCATGCGAGACATGATAACTGGGCTGAGCTGAAGCCCTGGGGTCCGCTGGAAGTTCCCTGCCTGTTAATCACTAATACATAAATCGGAAGTTCAGATAACAAATTGGTATTATTTCTGCCTCTGAGGAATGAGGTGTCTTTCCTTTTATGTGATTTATTCATGCATCCCTCTTTGGCCTTGTGTGTCTGTAGGCATGTTTTGTTTTTGTTTTTTGATAAGATTTTAGTATGTCCATTTGCCAATGTTTCCAGTTTGCTTCAGTAAGATTATATAGATGGCACCATCATGCTGCAGGTGATGGTGTCACTGTGAACAAATTAGATGCAGACTCGTTTTATCTCCAAATTTCTACTCACATGGACACAACTGTGCTTTGTAAAGTGGTGGTCACTCACTTTACACACTCAATACTATATGTGTTGAGCCACATAGTACACAATAGCCTGAAACAGGGCAGCAGCATAGAGCAAGGCACAGTTTGATCTCCATTTGAGAGATCAAGTATCCTCGAGAAATGTAACCTTGAGAAAATATTTTATTTGCTTTTGCTAAAAACATTGTAAAAAATCCGAATTTTAAAAGACAAAATGGGAAGAATTCCAAAATATTAGAAATTTGAAATAAAACAGCAATTAAATCCCTCAAAATTGTTTTTGAAAAGGCTGAAAATTACTCTTTCTCCTATATTTTTAGTTGTGAGTTGAGACTTTAACAGCCAAGCCATTTATACAACCCAAGTCTTTCTTAGTTAAAATACAAGAAGCATGTTTGAAGAGACCTCTTGTGACTGTAGTAACTAATTGCAGAGTCTTTGTTTTTAAACCTGAGGATTTGGAGTATCATAATTCCTTAGTCGTGACTGAGAATCCTGGACAATCTAACAAAGCAATTTTCAGAGGACTCCGAGAAGAGGAGAGGAGATAGATTAACTGTTGATCAGGTGTGGAGGTGCTGAGATTTTCCTTGATTCACTATAGATCCGTAGCTAAAGATATTGGCAAATCAGCAGTCTAAACATGTGCATGCCAAACCAAACCAAACCTGGCAACCAAAACCTAAAGAGAAATACAACAGCGTCCACTGTGTCAATCTGATGGAGAAGCTGAAAAGAATGGAATGATAATTGCCCTGATTTAGTCAAATACCATGGAAAAGGTTACAGCTATGTCTTTGCTACACAGCCGCACTATGAGTCTCTGCTAACACCAAGGTTGGCAGAGTAACCACTTTTGAGAGATAAGAAGTCGGTTCAGTTCAACATGGCTCAGTAGCTGGTATTGGTTCAAACTCCAAGAGGCTGACACTGGGAGGTTTACGTTAGGCATACTTAAGCACAGAATAATTTGGAAAACAGTTTCCCAATGATAAATAACTGAATCCTGTATACATAACAAAACAAGACATGGCCATGTCGAAGCTCTTGTGAAGTACAAATGACATCTTCTATAAAGATACACTCTATAGAGTAACTGAGGAAACACACTTAAGATTAAGTTTCTGGGGGAGCCAGTGTGGCCTGGTCACACAGAGAGCATATAGGTCACCAGGTGTAACAACCCCGTTCTGCCCCAGGTTCGGGGGTCACTTTGTCCTGGCCCAAGCTGCTGCTCCTCTGGTTCACGGGTCAGGGTCTAGCAAGAGAGAGAGTGGGGATGAGAGACGTGAAGAATGGAGACAAGACAGAGGGTCTGGTCAAGTCTCTCTTTTATTGAAAGGAAATCTTGGGTATTTATACCCTTTACCACGTGCCTTGCCCTTGTGGACAAGCACAGCTGAAGGCACTATGTCACATGCCTTGCAGCATGGATATATCACATGCACCTTGCAGCTAGGGGGACTAAACAGCAAAATAAGATATGTGAGAAAAACAAGATGTTTATCAGAGTGTGCTCAGCTGTTACGGGCTGTTGAAAACATGTCTCTTGTCAGGGTATATAGCTCGGGATGGCTGCAAAGATGATAGCCACTTTCAGCTAAGAGTCAGCTCCCAACAGGTCCCCTTTTTTAATTTTTTTTTTTTTCAAAAGGGAAGGCTGGGAAAACTTACGGAAACTGTGCCTGTCTTAGGTTGGAACAAAGGACCCCAGCCTCCCTTTCTTGTCTCTGAATACTCAACAGCCATTGGTTGAACTCCTGTCTTAGGATGGTGAGGCCTCCCAGTTAGGGTCAAGGGTCTTGAGATGTTCTCTTACTCGTCATTGACTATATGGCTTAGTGCATAAGTTAGGGATTAATCCTTGTCAGTCTTGATGACAGAGGTTTTAGAGTCCCCTACTTCCAGCCTGTAATAATGGACCTGTATGGGTTTCATTTGAATAGCATCTATCTGTTGTCATACAAAAGCCATCAGTCTGTTGAACAGCATGGACCCGAGAGACAAGAGACTTAACAGTGTCTGAATGGTTGGTGTAAACCATTCTGCCTCAGAACAACACTCTTTTTTAAGGGTAGCACACAACTCCCTCTGTTGGAGGAATAAAAAGTATAAGCCTCTTCTATCCTGTTGCACTATTTCAGCTAAGGAAGGTAATGAATTCTACAAATTCGATATAGCAGATTCCATTCTTTCTAAGTCTAGATCTATATAAGTACAGAACTGATCATAGCTTTTAACAAAACAAGTAAGGAAATCCCTGTTCCTGCCCCAGTCAATCCTAAACTCAAAAATCAACTATAATAACTATGGTAATGGATTCTCTCTTGGATATAAACAATGTACCCCAGTAAATCATAAATCAGGGATCCAAGAATCTAATAGAGCCACCCTGGAGGTTCAGATGATGATGTCTTCTTCCACACTGAGAACTTCCCAAGTCAGGTATGTTGGTTGATCTGCTCCCGTTTGAAGACAATTGTCTTTCAATTTGCAGGAATCTTCATGTTTCCTGCAAAGAAAAAAATATGCTTCCCGGGGGGGTTCTCATCCCTGGATTTGTTATTGTTGTCTATTTGTTTAATCAGTCTCTCTGGCAGCCAGCGTGCAGCATCTGCAGTTTGGGAATATACACAGACAGAACCTCTTCCCCAGATAAGCACTGGATCTGACTCATTCCAGGTTCCAGTTAATGGGCCTTTTCAGAGGACTGTTGCAAAATTATTTTTGGTATTAGGATGCCAGAATCTATCTGCAGCAGATTTTCCTTCAGAATTCAAAGTTACTTACTTCATTAGGGCTGCACATAATCAATCCCAACTGGGATAACAGATCTTGGCCCCAGAGACTAACGGGAAGGCCTGAGATGACATAGTGTTGTATATTCCTTATATTTCCTTTTTTATCTTTCCATGTCAGCACCTTAGAGCTTTGCTGTGGATTTTGACTTTGGCCAATACACCTTAAATTGGTTAAGGTTGGGGTCAGAGGCCAGGTAGTGGGCCAATCACTTTGTTTGATGATCATCACATCAGCCCCTGTATCAACCAAGCCTTGGAATGCCTTTCCCTCAAGCAATATTGTCATCATAGGTTTTTGTTTGACTATAGGTTGTACCCAGTATGCATCAGAGGAACCAAAGCCTTGATCCCCTCTCTCAGGACTCTTATATTTATGATTAGTAGGAACCAATGGAAGTAACAATAGTTGGGCTATCATCCTTCCTGTAGGAATGGTGACTATATTCTGTATTGCCTTGGCCATTACCTTAATCTCTCCATGATAATCATTGTCTATAACTCCAGGAAAAATCTGTAGTCCCTGCATAGTAGCATTGCTTCTTCCCTATCAGGCCAAACACATTTGGATAGAGTGGTCCAAACTCTCTGGTGGGTAAGGCCTGAGGTCCCATTTCTGGGGTTAATACTGTGTGGGTGGCAGAACTGAGGTCCAGTCCTGCGCTTCCTGGTGTTGCTTGACTAAGTTCTGAAAGGGGTTGTTGTTTGCTGGTAAGAAACTGACTGCCTCATAAGCCTGGTTTGGCTTTTGTTGGTTCGGGGCCTGGGACTGGCCCCTGTTCCCATTTCTCTGATTATGGGAAAGGGTGTTTCCTTGTGCATCTGTCTTGGACCTATATTAACTAGCCCAATGCCTTCCACGTTTGCAAAGTGGGCATAACCCAGGCTGTTTTCTGGGCTGTCTCTGGGTTAACTCATTTTCTGCTTTGCAATATTTTGCAAAGTGGCCAGGCTTGCCACATTTAAAACAGGCATTTTTGTCTCTACTTTCCAAAAAACTTCTTACTGATTGTCCTTGCATGACAGCTGCCATAGCTAAGCCCTGTTGGTAGGAGGGCCCTATGTCAGAACAGAGTCTGATATACCCAGTAAGGTCTGTCTTTTTCCTGTAGAGTCTAATGGCCACTTGGCAGGCAGGATTGGCATTTTCATATGCAAGTTGTTTCACATAATCTACACCTGCCTCTGCATTTCCAAAAATCCTCCATGCTGTTGTCATTAATCGATGAACAAAATCAGAAAATTGTTCATTAGGCCTTTGTCTGACTGAAGTCAAAGATGCACCAGGGTCTCCCTTTACTGGGAGTTTGCACCAAGCCTTCATGGCTGCATTTTGAATTTGAGCGAATAAGCCTGGGTCATATTGCATCTGGTTATCACTAGAAGCAAATTGCCCTTTTCCTACTAAGGCATCAAAGGACCAACCATTGCCTGCCTGAATGTTTCTCTTAGCTGTCTCTTTACAATTCTCATGATACTCTGATTTCCAAATAAGATGGTCACCACCGCTAAGAACTGCTCTCACTAGAGTATTCCAATCACCAGGAGTCAGCCACTCTTCTGTAACAGATTCTAAGATTGCAAGAGTAAAGGGAGCAGTGGCACCATAATGTAATACTGCATTTTTTAATTCTTTAATGATTTGAAAATTAAACTCTGTGTGATGTCTCCAGGCAATCCCTTGAGCATCTCTATTCTCTGATAGAGAGAAAACCTCAGCCTCTCCCTCCTCTGGCTGATCTATGGCTGAACTAAAACCAGAGGACAGGGGCTGCCTTTGGACTCTGGGTTGAAGAACTCGAGGACCTGGGGGATTTTCCTTGCCCTCTCGAGACCTCTTCCCTGTCTTTAATTTTTGTAGCTGATTAATTAAGTCCTGATACTCTTCCTCTAACTCTCTTTGTTGTTTAAGAAGAGAAATTTGTTGTTTAAGAAAAGAAATTTTGTCCTACAACTCCTTTCTGTGATCTACAACCACCATACCCATAGCAGGAGCATCTGGAGGTGGAGGAGCATAGGGAGGGGGGTCTTTGGGAAGAGGGCTATTATTCAAGGTCGTAATATTTGGCTGTCTCTTCCTCTAGGTCAGCACAATCTGGCTCTGACAAATTGATTACTTCAACCTTTGGTCGTATTTTGGATTCTATGTGTGTCTTTTTCTTTTGAACATGAAAGACAGCATTTAAACAGCGAAATAAACACAGACAATTGATACACGTAAACAGCAAACAACAAAACAAAAACAAAGAGTTGAGTTCAGGCTGACTTATTTCTTGCCTCATTATCATTACTATGACCTACTCGTCTTGACATGACAATTTCCTGAGGCAACCACCTCTGTTTCACTTCTGAATTTTCAGTCAACCCTTCTTCCAGTAAAATCCCTCACTGGGTCTCTCGTTCTTGCTGTCTCACGTTGAGCTCCACTTTGTAATGACCCCCATTCTGCCCCACATTTGGGGGTCACTTTGTCCCGGTCCGAGCTGCTGCTCCTCCGGTCCTCGGGTCAGGGTCTAGCAAGAGAGTGAGTGGGGGCGAGAGACTCGAAGAATGGAGACAAGATAGAGGGTCTGATCAAATCTCTCTTTTATTGAAAGGAAATCCTTTATTTATATACCCTGAGTATTTACACCCTTTACCACATGCCTTGCCCTTGTGGACAAGCAGGAGAACACAGCTGAAGACACTATGCCATGTGCCTTGCAGTGTGGAGACCACGTGCGCCTAGATAACAGTGTGGAGACCACGTGTGCCTAGCTGCTTGCAGCACTAAACAGCAAAACAAGATATGTGAGAAAAACAAGATGTTTATCAGAGTGTGCTCAGCTGTTGTGGGCTGTTGAAAACAAGTCTCTTGTCAGGGTATATGGTTCAAGATGGCTGCAAAGATGATAGCTGCTTTCTGCTAGGAGTCGGCTCCCAACAACTAGGCTATTGGTCACATCTGCTCCCAGATTGCTAGGCAGAAAAACAAGTTATACATCTCTTCATTTGAACAGACAAGTTTAACATTCCTGGCTTTCTTAGTGGTTTTCTGTGAGCACAAGTACCTCCATGCCTCCTACACCACAACTGAGTAGAAGCCTGGCTTTCCACTGTGCTTAGCTGTAATGGCAGTCCAACCAATCTTCCTTTCTTCCCCCTCACAATGCTGGTGTCAGCAGAAGAGTTAGAGAGATGGACCACTCTCATCCTACCTGTGCAGTGTCTACTTTGATCATGTGGTCTCATCCCTGTCAAGGAGGGATGAAGTGCTCCTCTCTGTAGGATCAGTTTCAGAGGAGACCAATGGTAGCTTGAACACCCATGTAGCTCAGATTTCCTTGGACTTTCTAGGCAACCCAGTCTGAATTCCAGTTCATGACCCTCTTGTCTCAGCCTCCAGGAATTTCATTCCAAGTACTCATTTTCCATGTCAGGAAAGCCAAGAGGGCTGTCACAACAAGTTATCTGTTCTGGCCAGGACAGTGACAGTGGAGGCTGCCCAATATGTCGTGTATTATGGAGCTAACTGGCACCAGAAATTCTCCATCATCTGGAAGTAATGAGTCAGCTCACTCTCTTCAAAATGACTTGTGTAAGATGCTAAATCTGCTATGTGTATCTGTGTGTCTAGGCACCCATAGAGGCTGGAAGAGGGTGCCAGATCCCTGGAACTAGAGTTATAGGCAGTTGTGAGTCATCAGATGTGACTGCCATGAACTGAACTCTATAGTCCTCTGTAAACCAAAACCTAAAACCTGGAAACTTGGCAAACCAAAACCTAAAGAGAAATACAACAGCATCCATTGTGTCAATCTGATGGAGAAGCTGAAAAGAATGGAATGATAATTGCCCGATTTAGTCAAATACCATGGAAAAGGTTTCAGCTTTGTCTTTGCCACATAGCCACACTATGGGTAAACCACCCTTGAGAGAGAAGAAGGCAATTCAGTTCAACATGACTCAGTAGCCGGTATTGGTTCAAACTCCAAGAGGCTGACACTGCGTAGTTTATTTTAGGCATATTTAAGTCAATGTTCTTGCCTGCTGAGCCACCTGTGCTTTGAAGTTTCAGTTAAAAAAAAGTCATTGATACCAATAACAAAGAATTTCTCAGTCTGAATGGGAGGAAAAGATAGTGCATAGATGCCGAAATTGAGCAGACAGAAATACTAGAAGTGTCTGACAATGGTCTTAAGGAAATCGTCATGAAAATGGTTTTATGATCATGATGAACATGTTTGATACAAATAATAGAAAATGTCATGAAAGAAATAGAAAGCAAAGAGACATAAATGTTAAGTTCAGAACTGAAAATACAATAACAACAGTACAATGAACTCAACAGCGTGAAGACAGAGGGAAAAAAGTGAGCCAGACAGTAGCACAGTTGAGATTACCAATGTGAACAATAAAATAAAACAGAGAAGTCAAGGACCTTTCAGTGGTGAGGATTCTTCTCTGAGTCCTGGGAGAAAACAAGAGAGGCCTGGAAAAAACTTCAGAAGAATAATGGTTGAAAGCCACCCAAACCCAGAGTCAATATGCCAAGCAAATCCCAAACCAGACACATCCAAAGAACATAGCAGGACACATTCCAAACTTTTGGAATGTTCTGTTAACTGTAGAAAAAAAAATCATTGAAAGAGATATGGCTCTATCTAAGAACAAGACAAAGCATAAAACACAATAACAACAAACCTTTAAATCACCAAATCAATGGGAACATCTGAAACACATTAATGAAATGCATATCAAGACAAGAAAGAGAAAGATCAAAATGGAGATGAAAACAGAAGGACTGGGGAGATTTCTCAGCAGTTAAGAACATGGGCTGCTCTTCTAGAAGGCATAGGTTCAATTCTCAGCACCCACATGGCAGCTCACAACTGTTTATAAGTCAAGTTCTAAGGGATCTGTGGTGGTTTTAATATGCTTGGCCCAGGAAGTGGCACTATTAGGAGGGGTAGCCTTATTGGAGGAAGTGTCTTACTGTGAGGGTGGGCTTTGAGACCTTCTTCCTAAATGCCTGGGAGACAGTCTTCAGATCAAGATGTAGAACTCTTGGCTTCTTCTCCAGAAGCATGTCTGTTTGGGTGCTGCCATGCTTCCTGGTGATAATGGGTTAAACCTCTGAAACTGTAAGCCAGCTCCAATTAAATCTTTAGATTTATAAGAATTGCTTTGGTTATGGTGTCTCTTCATAGCAATGGAAACCCTAACTAAGACAGTATCTAACATCTTCACATTGACATATATGCAGACAAAATGCCAAGGCACATGAAATAAAAATAAATAAATCATTTAAAAATGAGAAGAGCAGAAAGCAAATTGTAAGGGTCTAAAATATTAATAATCATACACAAAGAAATTTCCCTAAGCATAAACATTAAAAGTCAGGGTTTAGCTGGACATAACAGAGCATGCCTTTAATCCTAGGATGTAGGAGACTGAGACAGATGGATTCAAGGCTAGCTGGTCTATATACTGAGTTTCAGATACAATACACAGTGAAATCTTGACATAAAAAAATAAATGAATTTCACTACAAATCCTAACCCACCTATATGCTCACTTCAGCTTTAATATTATAGGAAGCCTGGGAAAAAAGGATAAATTAAGTTACCTCATACAAACATGAGGAGTTTCAGTCTCCAATAACTGACCTAGCCTTAGACAGACAGGCATATAATAGCATGACAAGAAGTTTCCCAGGTATATTCAGTCTTGTGACATTTTGACATAGTACTATTATGTATGAAGTTCACATTTTTAATAGTTGCAAATACAGATTTCATAATTTTTAAAGGAAGTTTGGGCTACAGATTGGACATACCTGGCCCCTGAATTAGTCAAGAACATAGAGCCATCATGGAAGGGACTCTAATGCAAAGCACAGAAAGCAAAAACTGAAAGAACTAAAATGAAAAAAAAATCTACAATGATAACTGGAAAATTCAACAATATCCTTTATTCAACATCTGTTAGAAAATTAAGCTGATAATCAGCAAGAAAATAGTATAACGCCCTTGACAAATAGTATCCAAATACAAAGTGGCCCATACAACTGAATACATGTTCTTTCTTCAAGTACTCATGTAACACGTACAATAGTAGACCTTGGCTGTAAAGCAAGGCACACTCTACCACATTAGCAATCTACAATGAAAAAAAAAATCACACAATTGTATCAATTGTTGGAAAAAAAGCATTTGATGCAATTAACAACCACACTAGCTTTCTACCGCCATACTAAATACTTAAGATGATCAACTTAGAAACAAGAAACTTTCACTCTGGTGCACACTTTCAGAGGTTCCAGTCCATGATCAGTTTGCCTAGTTGCTTTTGGATCTGGCAAGGCAGAACACTGTCCTGAGTCTATTGCAGAGGAAGCTTCTTATCTTGTGGTAGTCAGAAAGCCAAACAAATAAAGAGGAAAGGGTTAAGGCCTCCATACTTCTCTTGAAGGCCATATCCTCAAAGATGAATTTCCTCTCATGAGGCCTAACTTCCTAAAGGCCCTGATAGCTCCTCCCAATGCCACAGGCTGGAGATCAAGCTTTTCAAATGCAGGCCCTCAAAGATAATCACAAATCCAAAGGACAATAGACTCCCATTAGTGATAAAACGTCCAGAAAAACAGGAAGAGACTGAACTTCTTGCCTTGATGAAAAGTAGGAGATATATGTGCTTTCAAAAACTGGATCAAATGTTGGATGAGAAAATTATGATTTAAATATGAGTTGAGACCCAGAAAGAGGAGCTCAGTGCTTGCTACCAAACCTGATGATCTAAGTTCAATCCCAGGGACCCACATGGTAGATGGAGAAGGAAAACGAGAAAGCCAATTCCCAGACTGTCCTTTGACTTCTGCCTGCATACCATGGCTTTTGTACACACACACACACACACACACACACACACACCCCACACATCTAGAGAGACCCAAGCCAAGAAGTATACAACAAATTTCTCTTACTAAAAATCCATAAAATTAAAAAGTTTCAGCTTATGGAACAAGAGAAAATTGAGCAACAACGTATCAAATGGCAAATGAATTAGAAGTTCACACTGTATATCTATACGCAATATCTATACACATCAGCCCCTTTATTCTAACAGGTGGTTTTGCTTGCAGGAGATACAGCACTGCTACAATGTCTTTATGTTTAAATAACAGTTTTTATGAACCCCAAATTGAACAGAATTATGGATATTATAGTCTATGCAACCCCATGAAGTTAGACAGCTATAGCAGGAACCCAATTAGACCAGTTCCAGGGGTTGCTCTTAATCAGTGATTAAATAGCAAGCATGAACTGCTGAGTCCAGAAAGATCACACAAATAAGCATCCTTAAAATTGCCTTGACACCCAGCAGGGAACAGGAAAGACCTGCTTAATTAATTAATCAATCAATTAATTAATTTCGCAGTGCTGGAGATTTAGCCAGCCCATCAAGTGCTAGGCAAGTGCTCTACCACTAAGCTCCACTTCCCAATCCCCAGGGAACATTTTGTATGTCAAACCCACTTAGCTAAAAAGCAGGTGCCTATATAAACTCTTCTATATAGGAGTCACACATGATTGAAGCAGAAAAAGCAGCCAGCATGTAGAAACTAACACAGCACCTGAATGTTCCAGAAACTCAAGAGCAAGGGGAGCAGGTACTGATGTTCCTCTTTAGAATTATTTTAAAGAATTTCTCAAAAAAAAAAATTCAAAGTAGCATTTGGATCTAATCTCTGCATTGCCTCTGACTTTTACTTATTCAATACTCTCATCCATTTCCGTTCTCATGAGGAATACTTCATATAGTAACTTGCCAGCTATTCATGAATATGTGTCTCTGACTTTACTCACGAATCCACCACCCTCTGACTTTAGAAAATTTTGATTTTCCTTACAAAGAAGCTACCTTTCTGACTTGTTTTAATTTGACAAGCTAGCTTCTCCGGTCCCCAGGGTTGAAGAGCATGAATGGCTAACAACTTACCCAGACTCCAAATTCACCCAGCACAGAAGTTGTCAGGAAGGAAAAGGGCTGGAGGAGGAAAAGCAGATGCCTTGGGGAGGTGGGCGGTGGCTCTGCTGAGAGCTTTGCATTTGCCACGAAGGTCTTGAGTAGCTATAAGGAAGAAATAATACACAGTGTGATAATATTTAAGAAGAGTTTCTGTGAATTAAAAATGAGATCTATGGGGCTGAGTGTATCATTTCGCACTAGGACACAATCTGCTTAGCACTTGGAAGGCCCTGGTTCAATCACTGGTACCTCTACCCCAAAGAGATCCCTCTTCCCATTCCCTCCTTAAATGCAAGAAAAGACACATATATCTGTGTTTGCCTTGCCACTGGAGTGCCCAAACACTACCCACTGGCCCACTGGCAAGTCACTCAGGGGAGGCAGAACACAGTCCTAAATAGGGGTCCTCAGTCTGTATTTTCTTGGGTGGGAAACAGTCAGGTCTGGGATATTTGCTGTGCTTCCCAGTCTCCTGTATACCCAAGCACTGCAGGTGTTAGGCTGGGAACAGGAGGCTTGGGGTCTGAGTTTCCCCTCAGGGCATTTATAAACCAGGCTGGAAGTCTGAAGGCAGAGACCAGGAAATGTGTGAGAACTCAGTTTGGTTCAGGATGAGTGCAGAAAGTATGGAGGGGCTGAGAGAGGGAAGGCCTTCACAGGGAAATTTAGGTGTTGCTCTTTACCACGAAGGCCTCCCCCTGCCGTCATCCTTGATGGAGGAGATGGTCTTTGTTTGTCCAAATTGTCTTATTTGATGTTCGTGAATGTTAGTGCACACATCTTACTTAGGGTGAACCAGGGTTTAAATACCTTTTGCTGGAAGGAATGCCCAGGGAGGAAAGCTCATTGGCTGAACATTCTAGATACCTCATTAGCATGATTTTTATGCTAAGTGACCAGTTGTCCTGATCTCAGTGGAGTGTCATGGTTACATGTTCCAGATCAGGTAGTCTGTCAGGGAGCTGGCCATTCTCAGTTCTGAGATTCCCCAGCCAAATTGATTTTTCCAAATAAAATAAAGACGAAAACCAGACAGAGAATAGGTATCTAAATCTCAGGCAAAGAGTGAACACTCTGCTGAGAAATTGAAGTTGAAAATTCCCAGAACCAGCCTGTGGAAATAACTTGAGATGACACAGGAGAAAAGGTTCATCTCCCCCTTTTTACCGCTCCAGCCTGGAGTTTGCAAAACAACAACCTCTATTAAATAAGCACCACTTTGTGCTTCCCCGGGAAGGAGAGAAGTGCCCCAACACCACACTTTCATTGTTGTCTTTTATCTTTCGACAGCCCAGACCCTTGTTATCTCTTCCATTTCCTCCGGTTAAACAGATTTAGTCAGACTTTTCGGGTCTGGGTCACGACTTTTGTGCTGTGGTTTTCTTACTCCCAGAGTACCCAAGAACAACAAACAGTTCTTTTAAGATCCAGCCCTGGGCTTGAGAAAAGATCATTCCTCTATTTCTACCGTTGTTTGAAAATCCAAAAAGAACCAATTAGCATTGTGAAGCTCAAGGAAAAAAGAGAAGGCTCTAGCTTTAAGAAAGAAAAACATTGGCCTTCAGAATCTGATACTTAGTATACATTCCGCGTGAAATACATAATCTGAGGTCTCACAGCAGAGCAGATGTGTTGGTTTTGTTTGACTCCTATGCACAGCTGTTAATTCTCCTTTTACTAGGTGCTCACCCTTGGTTCCAGAAGTACAGCACTTCCAAGTTGTACCATTACTGCCCAGTGGGTGAAGAAGAAGCCTTCCTGTGATCTTGTTGGAACTTCAGGGAAGGAGATATTTTTATCTTCTGCTAAACTAGATTTTTCTAGTAGCTTCCAGCTCAAAACAGAAAATCCAACACAGAAGACAGGGCAAGCCGAAGGACTGAAGCTAGTAAGGAATCCCTGAGGATGCGATTGAGCGTTTGCTTCAGTTTGTGATTGAACCTACCCAGGTCCAGAGAGTTTCCATTCTAGGAGCAAGAATTTTAAAACATCTAAGCCAGTTAAGGCAGGTTACTCTGACAATCCAGAAAGTTCTGATTAGTACAAGATGTTTTCTGAGAATTTGATCCACTGGCCATAGCTCGGATTGTCTTTAGAAGACAAGTGGAATTGAGGGAGCCAGGGCAAAGTACAGAGTTTCAAATCAGCAAATTAAAATAGAACAGGATGGCAGACTAAAATGTGCATCTTGTCATTGGCCCATATTGTGCTGTCTATGTATACAAAATACAATTTCAAAAGAGTGTAGACTGCTCTAATTATTCAAAATGAATTAAAGCCAGGAGTACTAAGCTGTAATAGTAACTCTGTCCTCCTTGCCCCTTCCTCCACCCAGGATTCAAAATTGTAACTTTATATGGCAAACGACTCTGATTAGCATAATTCAGTTGATGGCCTTGAGATGGAGAGGCTATACTCATTGTCTTTGTGGATCCTAAGTGTGGTCGTGATGGTATTTATACAATGGCGATGAGAAGAGGCTGAGATATGGATAGAAACAGTTTGAAATGACGTGGCCATAGGTGGAAAGATTAGAGAGCAAGCCCTTTTACTACTGTCTGAAAAGAACAAGCCACGCTATAAATACCACTTTACTAGAGGCCAGAGAGATGGCTCAGCAATTAGGAGCACCTGTTGCTCTTGCAGAAGACCTGGGTTTGATTCTCAGCACCTTCAGGTTAACAACCACCTGTAACCTAAGTTCCAAGATATCTATTCAGACCTCGGAGGGTAACAAGCACATATAAGGCACATGTACACACACTCGGGCAAAACACTCCACATTAAATAAAATCAATAAATCCAATTAAAATAAAGATTGCTTTGCTGTTTTGACCTCCAGAACTGCTGAAATGAATTTGTGCTGTCAGTAGATTTGTTACTGCAGCAATAGGAAACTAATACACCACAACGAATTAAACAGCAGTTATGAAATTCCAAAACATATTTTTCTTCTTGAAGCTCTAGCATCTGGAAGGAGTAAAACCATCTGCTAGTATGTCTGGGCCTTGTGTCTGATTTAGTTAAAGGGAGATTTCTAATTAGAGATACCTCTGGGGAATTCTTGTGATTTGGGGTACTTAAAAGGTTCACTGAGTTCTAAGGATGTCATGGCATTCATGACCAGAACACCCAGTTTCCAAGAGAGACTATCAGGCAACCACAGGAAGGCAAGCAGATGGAGTCCACAGGCATCTTGGCCTGTTGATGGACAAGAAGCTAAATTTCCCTCTGGAGTCATGGGTCAGACAGAAAGAACACTACTTCCTGTCAATTGAAACATCTTTTTATAGATGGGAAAATGGGAAAGTCAACTGTGGAGTTCCGGAGAAAGACTTCTTCCTTTATTTACGTTGGCTTTCAGGAATGTTCTGGGACTTCAGGTGCCATTTTGACCCCAGGGAAAACAGACTAGAGGACAAGCAAAGATGTCCCGAGTGGACCTTGAGATGAGTCACATGGGGTCTGTCGTAGGATTTGAGAGAAGTTCTACAAGGGCACAAGAAGAGTAGGGGATGGGTGAGCTTCTAGGGCCTAAACTCCAGCAAAGGCCACTGAGATACTGCTGTACCTTTTCAAGGCCTGTGCATTCTTCTGAAACCTTTCAAAAAGGGAGGGAGAAGATATTCTCAGCTCGGCTTTACCTTTACAGGTTGTATTCTATTTTGGCTACAGTCATCATGTTAAAGTAACCTATCCTGACCCCATGCAGCTCAGAATAGACATGGGTTCCATCAGAACCTGGGCTGTTAGATGAGCCATCAGTGGGAAGGTCTCTCTTGGATCCAAGCACTTCGGGAGAGATTATGATAGTGTGGTTGGTAGCTTCTGCTCAAAATTCTTGGGCTAATCTGGGCAAAATTCTCTTTTTGAGTCCTCAGGCTGTGAGCCACCAGGGAAGATGGTAACCCTTCGGGGAGCTGCTGGGTTGGCCTGACTTCCTCATGGAGTAAACAAGCAACTAGAAGCTGGGGCTGGACTTGGTGGTAAAGAGTACTTGTTGCTCTAGCAGAGGACCCAAGTTCATTTCCCAGAACCCCCATGGTATCTCACAAACATTCCTAACTCCAGTTCAAGAGGATCTGATGCATGCAACTAAGGCAAATGAGTAGGTGAGATTCCAATATATCTTGCAAGTTTCCACTCCCAGTGATCTAACTTCCTCTCATTAGGTTTTATCTCCTAAAGGTTCCACAGCCTCCTAATATAGGCTGGGTACCAAGCCTTCAATTGCAAGACTTAATAATCTTCTTATTCTCTTGTTTTAAGACGGGGTTTTGCTAGGTAACCTAGGCTGGCCTCGAACTTGCAGCAGTTCGTCTGTTCAGTCTCCCGAAGGCTTAGATTGAGACATGTGCTATCAATTTGGGGAGAATGATCAAGGTCTGATTTTTTTAGTAGCAAATATTGAATAGTTCTCTTTAAAAACAGTCAGTTTGTGGCCAGGGAGATGGCTCAGTGGGAAAAGCACTCTCCCTGTAAGTGTGAAGACCTCACTTTGGATCTCCAGAATGTAGGTAAAAACCAGACACAGGAGTGAATATCTGAAATCCCGATGCTGCAAAGGTGAGATGGGAGGCAGAGCTAGGAGCATCCAATGACAGGCAGCTACCTGGGGACACACAAAGGCAACAACAAAGAGAGACCCACTCTCAAACAAGGTGCCATGCAAGGACCAAAACACAAGGGTCATCTAAACTACACATGCGATACATACCTGCTTGTATTCACAAGAATATACACACACATATGTACACAGACATATCCCAGACACATGCACGCACACACACACACACACACACACTCACATACACACAAGGATATGTCACATAGACAGATATAACTCACATTGGGGAGGGGTGAGTTTTTATCAGGCACTCAGCTGGAAAGGCGAAGTCACTTAGATGCTTTGAATGTTTTAACCAGTACAGCAACACAAAGACCGAAGTGTATTACTGTTGCAGAGATATGAGAAGCCCAAGCCCTTCCAGCTGGTTGCACCCAAGCAGGCTAAGTTTAGAGCCACAAGGAGCAAAGGAGAAGTGACACTACTCAAAACTAGCAAGAGAGCCAGCCTGCTGGGACGTTTTTCCACTTTTAAAGGCCTGTCCTTGGTGGAACGAAGGCATTGACAGTACAGGATAACTTCCATGCCTGAATCACAGTGCTGGATATCCTACCCTTGAGCTTCATGGGGTCTGTCTTGCCAGTGGGGGACAAGCTTGCTGTGACATGACATCCCGAGGTTGGAGACAAGGCAGATGGCTGTGACTTAAAGGGCTTAATCTTCGGCCGACTTAGATTCTCCTTTCTGCTGGAGATGGAATTGCCTGATTCCCTGTGGGAATTAAGTTCTGTTTGCAGTCAAACCAATTTGAATTAATTTAGCAAGTGTCAATTTTTCCCTCTGAACTGTGTAGAATGCAGTTCTAAAATTAGACTGACTAGTGCAGCCTCTCACAGGCTTTTTTCAGTCTTTGCAGATGGAGATAATATTTCCTGCAGAGATGCTGTCGAGCACTAAACAGCCCTTCCAACTCACAGTCAAGTTCACCCTGCAGATTTTGATGCAGGAAGAACCTTCCTGGGGTGGTTCACACAGACCACTGGCCTCCTTTTCCCCTAACCCTGGCTATCGCACATCCCACAGGGCTCCTGGTGGACACTGTCTGCACTTGTTTTTAAGAACTGGTAGAAATTTCTACTTCCTGGTCCCTTGAAGAAAGAGGCTGGAGTAATGAACTGTATTTGGATGCACCAAAGTTGTTACTGTTCACCCTCTGAGAGCATTTCTGAGGCAGGTGTGTGATCACGCGGGATATGCAGTGAAGAAGTACCAGCCAGCCCCGATCCTCAGGCAGAGTATGCTGGGAAGCAGATTTAGTCCAAGCACTCGTGAGATGAGCTGTTCATACCCACCATGATTCAGCATTCACAGAGATAACACTGGAGACAGAGGTCTGGGCTGTGAGACATGGAGATAAAGTCCCTGGGTCTAGGAGTGTATGTCACCAGTATTTTTAGGTCCTCCACTCTACCCCTTCCTATCTTACTCCACCTTCTTAGCGATGTCCCATCCTCTTTTCTTTCCTAGCCACTTTCCTGGCTCTTCACTCTTGCTTTCTCCTCTTCTCTTTTCTTGTCTGTATTTGTTCACTAAGGTTTGGCACCGATATCAGGCCATTATTTTCCTCTATATTTACTCTTTACAGCTGGCAGCAAGGCTGAGGTATGGATGTGGAGAGTATACACACCCCTCTTCTTAGTCCAAACTCCACTCTCAGGGAGACTCAAGTCAGTACCACAACCTTCTCAGACCTCACACAGGCTGTTCCTCCTCTTCCGTTTTCACTCATTGCAACGAGCTAACATAGTTCCCAAAGGAGATTCTAATTAGAATTGCTCATCCCTGTCCCTGTCTGGATACCACCAGAATAAATCCCCTCAGCCTACAACCTGTGTGACCATTGAGAGATTGTCCTATGCGGTGTGGCACTCTTGACCTGAGAGACTGCTTCACAGACCCAAGACGGGCTCAAGGGTTCATCGACATGAGGACATGAGATGGGTGGTGGTGGTGGTGGTGGTGGTGTTCTGAAACCTAGGACAACAGGAATCACCGTGATGCAGGATGTCCTTGAAGGCTTGGAAGTCAGTGGTCACGGAGGTTGCAGGCGAAGTCTTTCTCCAAAGGCTTCGATCCAAACTCAGTGGCTCACAGCTGCTGCCAGCACCAGCAGAGATATTGACACATCTCCTTTTAATGTCTACTTCTCCTTCGAGCTTTTTATCAACATCGGATCTGCCTGCTTGTCTTTATTTTAGACACCAATCATTTGTTTTCTGAGGTCCTGTTTTCCCAATTTGGTTTTCCTCTCTGGTGTGACTCTCTCTCAGCCTCTTTTCATTAAATCTTCCCCTATTTTGCCACCTCTAAATGTTAGAGGCCTCATAGGCTGCAGACTTCCCACCCTACACTAGTTTCTCCTACATAAGATCAGTTAGCTCTAGGGCTTTAAAGACCACGTCTATGCAAACACACAAACAAAAACAACAACAAAATACCCAGGTTCATTTACTCAACTTAGGAGACACCTGGGAACTCAAAAATCCATGTGACTGCCCATTCTCTATGGCTACTTGATTGCTAATGGAAATTCCATCCCCAGGTTCAATAAACTATGGCTGACCAATGTACAAAGTACTGCTTTCGTATGCACATGTGCCCTCAAATAATTCGGTCATGGACAGGTAATGGGCCACGTTGCAGGATGTAGGCCAGGCGACTATTGTCTTAGAATAGCCGAGAATCTGCCCAGCTGTAGTGCTCAAAGCTTGTAATAAATATAGTAAATCCTCATGTCCTTATCCAGGAGATGGGGTTGTTCCCAAGATTACATTCTCCAATCTGTGCTTCACTCACTTTGTAGCCAGCACACTAGCTTTCCTCTTTTATTATTATTATTATTATTATTATTATTATTATTATTTCCTCCTCTATTTCTTAAGCATGGCAAAGGTATTTCCACTCAGAACCTTTGTGCTTGTTTTTCCTTCATTCTTGAATACACTTCCTCTAAATCTTTCTAGTACTGTTTCAAACACTTCCTAAATACTCCGTACAAAATTTTAGCTAGTACTATGTCTCTAGATCTTATTCTCAATGCTTTCTTTTTTTTTTTTTAGCACTTAGCAATTTCATGTATATATGTATACATGTGTATATACATATGTCTTTTAAATGTTTGTTTTCTAATAGTACATAACTGCCAAGGAGGAAAGCCCTGGTCTCTCTAATTTTCTTGGCTAAAGCTACAATGATTTCTTCACACAAGCTTTGAGATCTTTGTCCTGTCCACTTGGTATCTCTTGGCACTAGGTTAATGATGTTCTGAAAATGCTTGAGGAGCCAATCACTTTTACTTATTTTAAGTGGTATTTTTATGGCTACTTCACTTAAAATAGTTAAATGTCATCATTGACTCTTTGCACCAGGTTTGTAAAGAGGTGTTTAAAAGCTATGTGGGGTGGTGCACACATATAGACAGGGATAGCAAAAATTTAAGGCACTCAAGGCTACATAATGAAAACTTATCTCAAAAAAACAAATAAAAAAGAACCAAAACCAAACTAAATAGATGCTTATACAGTTCTCTGTTTCTTGTGTCAAGATCTTACTTCTGTTGTAATTTACTAAGCTGACTGACTATATTTAACTTTCTGACAATTATTCTAAAGCACAATTTAGTCAGTTGGTGCAAAGTGAATTGTTTATCATTTTCAGGCCCACCACTAAGGAGGTTTGTGAAAGGTTATCACACCTAGGTTGTGACTGCTGAAGGCAGTCAGCGCTTTGCAGATGAAGGCATACTCATTTGTTTTTGCTTTGAATTTTGGATCTGACACTTTGTGTTGTGGAAAAACTATAGGTTTTATTGTGATTAATCATATAGTTGAGTTCAGGACATACAATTCCAATGCTGTGTGATGATGGCCTATCATTGCATATCCTTGGTATCTAACTCCAAATCTTTAAAAATGAAATAGAAATAATGGTGCATGTCTTTTCCTTGGGAAAGAAGCACAAAAATTTACTTACCCCAAATAAGACACTGTCAACAGGCTACTGTGATTCTAGGGCAAGTTTAGCTTAGTGAACCAATCAGTTTACAGGAGCTGCTTAAAAGAATATGGTAACTCAGAGGTAAATGAATCTCCAAAAAGCACACTTTAACAATCATGTTTTCATCACTAGAGTTCCTGCATACCTCAATGACAGAGTTGTTGTATAGTTTCCTCTTTCAATAATTGTTTAAACTTATACATGCTTGGGGAGGGGCTTCATGAGTCCTGTAAATTTCTTGTAATACTTGAAAATTTCCAGCGAGCTTCTTGAGTTTCCTCCACTCACCAGGGGAATACTTCAATCTGGAGTAAAAAGCTACATAATAGGGACTCTTTACTCTGATTTATACTTTCTTTCCAGCCTTTCTTCTGTTAAGTTAACTGAGTTTGGGAGGAAATAATATATATGTGTAATTATTTTCTTGTAGGGTATTAGGTCAGAATGCCACAGAAATAGTCACTTTTTTAAAGCAGTATAATTGGCTACAGTTCTCTGTAGTAGTCATTGTCTGTTGTCAAAAAGAAGGATTTTTTTTCCTTATGATTGAATCTTACAGCAACAGAAATCAATGGGAATAAACAAAAATGCCCTTTAAAAGACAGTTTGACAAGTACATCATATTCATTGAGCCAAACAATAGCAGTGACATCCCTATGACCTCCCCAGCCACAAGTTCTAGCTTATAGTAGCAAACAAGAGTTTCTGCCTGTGGAGTAGGCCTTAATCAGAGAGCAATCTTTTCATCCATAGTAGCTGTGCCACTATTGTGTCAGTTAGTGTGTTTTGTTCAGTATGTTGGTAATGTATGGGAAAGAGTTTATAACCTAGCAGAACATTGCTCATGATTATTCTTTAGCATCCTTCATAAACCTCTGGCATAATGAAAGACCACCAGCAGGGAGAAGTTCATTTTTACTCTGATTTCCCTATGTCCAGAAGCCAGGAATTGTGATATTTTCAGCAATAATGATTTACTATCTTGTTCTGGCATGCAACCAGAACAAGCAGTGGACATAGAAGTTGATTGCTTCTCCAAAAATATGTCAAGTGGTAACCCACACCTGACATTGGGATTTCTTATTCAATAACATTCTGGCTTCCAGAAGTGCATTTTTCTCTACCACTCCACCACAGTGCTGGGACACTATTCAGGTCCCTAACTACACTGTAAATCTGTGGATCTCTTTTCCCTTCCATTAAATTTGTTTGGGTTCTATATTCATTGTTTCCCTAACCATTGTGACAAAATACCTGAAAAAAGAAATATAAAGAAGAACGGTCCATTTCATTTATGTTATTTGGAATGTTGGAGTCCATCATGACATAAAAGGTGGTATAGCAGGAGGGTGGTACAGCCAGAAGTACAGAAGGGAGACAGTGTGGCAGGAAGTACAGCAGAAAGGCAGTGCAATCAGAGTACAGCAGGAAGGCAGTACAGTCAGAGTACAGCAGGAAGGCAGTACAGTCAGAGTACAGCAGGAAGGCAGTACAGTCAGGGTACAGCAGAAAGGCAGTGCAGTCAGAGTACAGCAGGAAGGCAAGGGAATTGATCACATTAAATCCACAGTCAGGAAGTAGAGAATGATGAATGCTGCGACTCGGCTTGCTTACTCCTTTGTGTATAGTCTAGAGTCTCATCTTATACAATGATGTAAGGTAGGTCTGTCCATCTTAGTTAACCTAATTTTTTTTTAAAAAAAAAACCAAAACAAAAAAAAATTAAAATAACTGTGGGACTGCGTAAGGGTATCTTGGTTCATGGCTGGGCATGGGCCTGGAACCCTGAGACTCCAAGGAAGAAACGGCAGGTGTTTGGCCACATCCCCAGAACCCAGGGTCCTGACACGCAGTCTAGTCTCCATAGACCTACATTGTTGAGTAGGCCATTACAGCCCCTCCAAAAGTGCACAGGTAGAGGGTGTGACTACAGGCCTCAGTCCCTAGAGAGATTTACATACTAATGAAGGCCAGAGGGCAGAGCCAATTAAGCATTCTTCCCAGACTCTCCCCTTTCTCCCTCCCTATTTAACTCAGGTCTGTCCTGAGTTTCAGTGTGTGTGTGTCAGGGGGTATACTCAGATCCATCTATCATCCACCATGAAAATAAACCCTTTTGGAACTATGGACATTCTTGTGTCTTTGGGGCCTGCCACCACCAAGGCCTCCAGCCCCTGGAAGCTTAGACTTTCTCCTGTATGTGGGACCCACTGGGTGGAAAGCCTCCGAGACTCCTCCTCCACTTCGGCCTATTTACCTACACATAACAACAACAGGAAAAAGCCCAACAAACAAACAAACAAACACCCCTTTGAATCAAGTTGGTTTCCAAGGAGATTCTACATCCTATCAATTTGACAAGTATAAACTTTACAGGTTTCAGTTTTTTGGATCCCAAGAAAGGCCAATTAGCACAGACCTACTTTGTACTGTTTTTCTTCGCAGTCTCCCAGCCATAAAAAATAATAACACAGAGACACTATGTCTTTTTTTCCATTTTTTCCTGAAAACAAACAAACAAACCAACAAAACCAGAGGCTGACATAGAGGATGACATATACATCTCCTCCTCATTGTAACTAACCCCTCCTTACACAGACAAGTTCTTACTGCAGAGAGATAAGCCTCAAAGACAAAGAACTGTTGCTATCTGTCTGCTTGTGATCTGTTTTTTTTCTCTCTATATATTCTGCTTTCAGTGGGAATTAGTATATGTTCCCAGTCTACCAGCTGTTTTGAGTATGTTCCTGTGGACTCCAGTCATTAAGGAGGAGTATTATGCAGAGGAAGATGGTCTTGCTGGGATTCCTTGCAAGAATGTTTCACTCGTAGATCAGCCTTGTTTCTATGTTTTATCATCCACATCAGGGGCCGGGAATATGTATGTAACCCCCACTACAGAAAAGAGACACAATACTCCATAATACATTGGGAAAGGTAGCCGTATGGCGATTGTCCCCCTTCCACTCGGATGCTTCCCACTCAGTCACATCAGCTCAGCTGCATATCTTATCATCCTTTGCAAGATCAATGTAACTGTTCTTCACCAGCTCATCTTTGGCTTTCAATTCCTGTTCATGTGCCAATTATGTAATGTGAGTTTTCTTGGAGAGACATGAAAAAGCAAATATTCCGCAGGTGGGCACCGAGGACAGTCTAAAGAGATGTTTGAACTAAGTCTGTCATCGTGAATCAATGAGTTTACAGGTATTACTTACTGGAGCATGGGTGGCACAGAGGCAGCTGTATCACCATAAAGCCTACCGCAGTGTGGATGACAGCTCAGGAAGGCAATATCACTAGAGCTCCCTGAACAGCTCGAAGGCAGTTCTACCGAAGAGTTGCCTCTTCCTCAACAATTGCTTATTGCTCATATACCCTCAGAGAGAAGACTTGCAACTTCATGAGTTCTTAAAACTTTCTTGGGGGGTGTTTCTTGTGAGTCTTCCTCTCTTATTTGCTCCCCTCATCCAGGAGGGGGATATTTCCATCTGGGCAAAATATCTACAAGATAAATAATAATACTTTTACTGTACAAGAATATAAAAATGCTCGCCTGCCTGCACGTATGAGGAAAGCTGCTTGAGAGATGTCCCCTGTTGGTGGTGTATATATGGGATATAGCAGGAGCTGAAAATGGTTTCTGCATGATGAATGGATGAAACCACACACATTTTCTCTTGAGGACATGCCAGGGATGGGTGTGCAGACTGAATGTGGAATTAACTAAGGAGATACTGAGTGGCTTTATTGAAGGACTCTTCCTTTTTCATCTGTTTTCACTATGGTTCAACTCCATAATGCCATCTAAAATTTCCAGAGTTAATACTGGGGTGGGTGAAGGGAAATATCTATTTGACATAAGACCTGGATTTTCTAGGTAAAATGGAAAGGAAAAAATGAAATATCTCTCTCTCTCTCTCTCTCTCTCTCTCTCTCTCTCTCTCTCTCTCTCACACACACACACACACACACACACACACACACACACACAGACTTCCTAGTAGAAACTTAACTATATACTGGACAGGGCAGTATAGCTCCCGAGTCATCGCGTGGGAGTCTTTTATGACTTACTCTACAAATAGCCTTTTTAAAGTGAAACAAAAAAAAGAGAGACTATTTAAAAATTTTACTTGTCATCCAGATAAGTTTTCACATTGACAGATCAAAACTTCAAAATGTTGGGGAGGAATGACCAGGAGACACTGAGGATGCCCACATGACCTTCCCCCACAGAGGTGGAGCAGGCTCAGCAGGATATAGACTGCTGATCTTTTTATGGCTGAATTATTAAAGTCATGTGTTGCCTCTAGACTTGACATTGATCTGAAGATGATGGGATGATTTGTAAGAACCTGGGGATTCTGCCTTGAGCAGTGAGACTTTGGTTTCAAAAAAAAAAAATAATCTCACACTTTAGGAGAGGAGCTAGCCTGCTGCCAAGGGGACCAATGAGGGCAGCATGGAGGCTCTGGCTTCTTTCTGTTCACCTCATTTTGCTCTTGGATGTGAAATATTTTTCTCAAGATGAGAAAAATGTAAGCTCTAATCCTGAAGGGAATAAGGCTTCATCTAGCTGGTGTGTGTAGGAGGCCTAAAATGCCATTTGTTGGTACGGATAGCTCTCTGGAAATATCTTAAGACACCCCTGGAAAATGTGGTGAGTGTTCTTTGCCTCTAAGGTTCCCCAATTATATAATTGTTCATCTTAGGAGCCATATATAGAGCGTGTACGTTTTTTTTCTTTTTTCTTTTAAAGAAAGAAAGTGAGCGAAGGGCCTTAACTTTGGAGTTCTGAAGAACTCATCAAATGTCGCCAGCTTCACATGCTGTCCTCCTCAGGATGGGAGTGCTAGGGAGTAGGCAGCCATCTGGTCCCTGTGAGCACAGCAGACGAATACTGAGCACTGTGCACACAGATATGTCATCTTTCTAAACCTCGAAGGGATGGGCATGATCTGTCTCCTGCTAGATCGAAAAGCTAAGATATGGGCTTAGAGCTGGTGGTATACATCTAACCCCAGCCCTTGGAAGCAGAGGCAGAGGGACTGTCAAGACTTAGAGAGGCCAGCCTAGGGACTACAGAGTAAGATCCAGATCAGCTGGAGTTGCACTGTGAAACTGGTTTTAAAAGTCAGACAGGTTGGGGTGGGATATCTGGGTTACCTTGAAGTGATGGCAAGATCTCTGAATGTACCAGCACTGGGTTAAGGCATTATTGATTTATTATACACACAGAGACTCATAGCGTCCCCCTTGGACCAGATGGAAAATAGACAGGCTTACTATTCTCACAAAGGAAAAAAAAAAGAAGAAGACTTTAAGTCCCTTCCCTGCCACTGTATTGGCTGAAAGACATCCCTCAG
The DNA here is from genome assembly GCF_004785775.1 of Grammomys surdaster. Lineage (NCBI taxonomy): Eukaryota > Metazoa > Chordata > Mammalia > Rodentia > Muridae > Grammomys > Grammomys surdaster. The sequence continues at coordinate 2,994,594 of NW_021620852.1, forward strand.
ATCCACTTCTTAGAAATGTATGGTCTTTGTTTAAAAAACAAAGTCTAATTTTAGTTTAAAATCTTTTTCTTATGTATATGCATATTTATTTTATTTTGTCTGTTTGAGTGTTTTGCCTGTGTTTATACATATGTAGCTTATGTTATCCTACCTAGTATCCTCAGATGTGGGAAAAGAGTGTTGGATATTCTAAAATTGGAGTTATGGATGATTGTGAGCCATTATGTGGGTGCTGCTTTCCAAATCTGGGTCCTCTGCAAGAGCAACAAGTGTTCTTAACCACTGAGACATTTCTTCAGCTTCAGAAAGTATAATGTTAATGAGCAATTGTTATAGAATAAATAGCTACTAAAGTAATTTATTACTTAGCCTTAAGCTGAAACTTGAACTGGTTCTTTGTATAGAATGTTTACTTTTGGTTAAGACAAAATAATTTAAAAATAATATTGGAGAGTCCACATTGCCTGTGGTCCTGCTCCATTCTCTTTGTTTTCCCAGACATAATCCTTAGGGTCATCTATAGCACTGCAACAAACCAGCTGCAGACACCTTTCCCCTCTGTCCAGACCTCCTGTGGATACCACAAACTATCCTTTCCCTTCCCCAGCCTCCAACACAAGCAAGTACTCCCCATGAACACACAGGGCAGACAGCCCTATAAAAAAAGGCAACACACAGCCAACATACTCTGAAAATCCAGAAAGAAAACAGAAACCAAGGAACAAAACAACCACCCTACAAAGATAAACTCACAAATAAGCACCTACATTTATAATCACCCTAAGCCCAGATGCTTAGATGGCATCACAAGAACACAGTAACAGCCAGGGTTACCTTAATACATCAGGCTCTGTGTTGTAGCAAATATTTAATCTCAAATTGGGGTCTCTATTCTACATTTGATCATTCAGTTCCCAGACAAACGACACAAAACTTTTATATTCATAATAATCCTTAATCAGCAAAAGAGCTGGGCAAATATCTACCCTCTATGCTATTAGAATCTATTTCCCCATCAATTACTCCAAATTATAACTTGTATGTCAAGGTCACAAAGCATCACTTGGGTCTATGTGCAGATTCTCTCATCCCAGGGGGCCAGTATTTAGCATTACAATACAAGCAAAAGATCAAACTTCAAGAGCTCCAAATATTCCAACACAGCCACCACCAAAGGTATTAAAACCAACTCTATAAAGATGATTAGGTGTCTTTAAAGAGGAAATGACTAAATCCCTTGAAGAAATGCAGAAAAACATAAACAAATAATTGGAAGAAATGAATAAGTTTCTTAAAGAAAGCCAAAAACAACAAACAAGCAAACAGATAGTTGAAGGCAAGCCTCACCAACAGAATACAAGAGATGCAAGAGAGAATCTCAGGCATTGAAGATATGATAGAAGAAATTGATATATCAGTCAGGGAAAATGTTAAATGTTAAATTTTTTTTTTCTGACAAAACATCCAGGATATCTGGGACACTATGAAAAAACCAAACCTAAGTCCAATAGGGATAAAAGAAGAAGATTCTAGCAAGGCTCAGAAAATATTCTCAACAAAAATCACAGAAGAAAAAATTTCTAACCTAAAGAAGGAAATCTCTATAAAGGTACAACAAGCTTACAGAATACTAAATAAACAGGACCTTAAAAAGAAAATCTCCTTGCCACATAATAATCAAAACACTAAATGTATAGAACAAAGAAAGAATATAAATAAAGTTTCAGTGGAAAAAGACCAAGTAACACATAAATGCAGACCTACTAGAATTATACCTGACTTCTCATTGAAGAATTTAAAACCCAGAAGGGCCTGGACAGATATGCTGAAGGCTCTTAAAGACCATGGGAGCCAGTATAGTCTATTTTACCCAGAAAAACCTTTAGTCCTATAAGTGGAGAAAATAAGATATTCCGTGATAAAGTCTAATTAAAACAATATGTATCTATAAATCTAGCCCTATAGAAGGTGCTGGAAGGAAAACTCTAACTCAAAGAGGTTAGTTACACCCATGAAAACACAGAAAATAAATAACTCCACACCAGCAAAAACAAAAGAAGGGAAACACATACACACACACACACACACACACACACACACACACAAAACCCCAGAAATTAACAATGATTGGTCATTGATTACTCTCAATATCAATAGACTCAATTCCCTAATAAAAAGACTCAGGTTTTTAATGGATGTGGAATCAGTGTCCATTTTTTTTTTGCTACATCTAATAAACATACTTCAACATCAAAGATAGACATTATGTCAGGATAAAGGGTTGAAAAAGATATTTTAAGGATGTGGACCTAAGAAACAAGCTGGTGCAGCCATTTTAGCCATTCCAAATCTAACAAAATAGATTTGGAATCAAAATTAATTAAGAGATGGGCAAGGATACTACATATTCATCAAAGAAAAGTAATTCATTAAGATGACATTTTAGTTCTAAACATCTATGCCCCAAATGGAATCACTTTTTTAAAAGAAACACGATTACAACTTAAATCACTCATCTGCCATGAGGCAGCGAGGGTACAGGAGTGATATCTTCTGCCCCTTCACCCTTGAGGCCACCAGGAAAGCAAACCTGAGAGTCATGAGAGCGTGGAAGCTGGCCCTGCCCCTTGCCAGCTGGAGCACTTGGCAGAGTGGGTCCAGTGGCTTGATTGGGCAGCACAGTGGAGCTGGAGGTAGGGGAATGGGTGTGGGTGAGCCAGCCCCGAGGGCATGGGAACAGAAGAGCAGACCTTGCCTCCTGCTGATGCCATTGGGTGACCTAGCCAGAGCAGTGCTGGAGAGATCACCCTGGTAGTTCAAATACGGGAGAGCCAGCAGACTGAGCAACCCAGATATCACTCAGATCCAGATTCAGGACTTTGAGTTGGCCTGTCCCAAGCTCTACATAATCTGTGAATTGTTGGGGTATGTGAAAGTACCAGTCCTCCTGATCCAAAGCTGTAGGATCTCCATGACACAGGCCAACAACAGAATAACAGGGAGGAGTCCCAGTGAGGATCTGATATTGATGGTGTGACAAGCCAGAGACCTTGAACCAGACCAATGAGTCATTGCAATCAAAGTGTGTGGACAGAGGGATATACTGTGGGACACACTGGCACACTGCAGCTTCTATAATGAGATGTTTTCTATGCCTTTTTTTTTTTTGATGTTTTGTTTGTGTGTTTTTGATCTTGGGGTGTTGGTTGCAAGGACAGAGACTGGATACAAGGGGACAGGCAGATGAGCAGGACTGGGTGCATGACATGACACTCACAAAGAATCAATTAAAAGTTAAAAGAAAAAACCTTCAAGTCTTTTAAGAGAGAAATTGAAGAAAGTATCAGAAGATGGAAAGATCTCCCAAGCTCATCGATTTGATAGGATTAACATAATAAAAATGCCCATCCTAACCAAAAGCAAGCTACAGATTTAATGCAATCCTCATAACAATTCTGACACAATTCTTTACAGACCTTGAAAGGACAAGTCTGAAACTTCATATGGAAAAACAAAATACCTAGGAAAGTTAAAACAATCCTAGTGGCAAGGACGTGGGTAAGCTACCCTGAGGGCATGAGTGTGGGAGAGCTGACCCTGGCACTCATCTGCCACGATGTGGCACAAGCACAGAGATGATGCCCTTCACCTCACCCCTTACAATCTGAATTGCTGGAGGTATCACCATCTCTGATTTCAATTTGCACCACAGAGCTGTGCTAATAAAAACTGCATAGTATTGGCTTAAAAACAGACATGTTGATAAGTGGAATCAAATTCAAGATCTAGACATAAATTCACACACCTATGGATACCTAATTTTTCATAAAGAAGTCCGAAATATACACCGGAAAAAAGAGAACATCTTCAACAAATGGTGCTGGCATAACTGGAGATCTGCATGTAGGAAAATGCAAAATTGTTCTGTATTTATCACTCCACACAAAACTCAAATCCAAGTGGATCAAAGACCTCAATGTGAAGTCAAACACACTGAACTGGATAGAAGAAAAAGTGGGTAATAACCTTGAATGCATTCACATGGGAGACAGCCTTCTGAACAGAACACCAATAATGTAGCCATTAAGATCAACAATAAAATAAGACCACATGAACTTGAAAAGCTTCTGTAAGGCAAATGACACCATCAATAGGGCAAAATAGCAGCAGACAGAATGGAAAAATATTTTCACCAATGCACATCTGACAGAGGGCTAATATCTAAAATATATAAAGAATTGAATAAATTAGATATCAAAAAACCAAGTAATCTAATTAAAAATGGGGTACAGATATGAACAGAATTCTCAATAGAGAAATCTCAAATGACCAAGAAACACTTTTTAAAAAGTTCAACATCTTTGATCATCAGGGAAATTAAAATCAAAACTACTTTGAGAGTCTATCTTAATCCTGTCAGAATGGCTAAAACCAATAACAGGAGTTATTACTCATGCTAGCAATGATGTAGAATGAGAAGAACGCTCCTTCATTGCTGGTGGGAGTACAAACTTGTATGGAAATCAATATGTTTCCTCAGAAAATTGAGAATCAGTCTACCTCAAGACACAGCTATACCACTCTTGGGCATATACTGAAAGGGTGCTCCACCATACAACAAGGACAAGTACTCAGCTGTGTTCACAGCAGCTTTGTTTGTAATAGCCAGAAACTGGAAACAACCCAGATGTTTGTGGTGGTTTGGATATGTTTGGCCTGTGGGAAGCAGTACTATTAGGAGGTGTGGCCTTGTTGGAAGAAGTGTGTCATTTCGAAGACAGGCTTTGAGGTCTTCTAATGACCAAGGTCTGCCCAGTGTGGAAGAAATCCTCTTCCTACCTGCTTGCAGAAGTGAGTCTCTTCCTGGCTGTCTTTAGATAAAGATGTAGAACTCTTGGGTCCTCCAGTACCAAGTCTTCCTGTATAAATGGTATGCTTCCCCCTATGACGAAAATAGATTGAACCTCTGAAACTGTAAGCCAGCTCCAATTAAAACCTTTCTATTACAAGAGTTGCCTTGGTCATGGTGTCTCTTCACAGCAATGAAACCCAAACTAAGACAATGTTTCTCAACCAAAGAATGGATAAAGAAAATGTGGTACATTTACATAATGGAGTGTTACTCTTCTGTTTAAAGATGGCATCAGGAAATTTTAGGCAAATCGATGGAACTAGGAAAAAGTCACCCTGAGTGAAGTAGCCCATACCAAAGTATCCATACCAAAACAAAGACAAATGTGGTACATAAACACTTATAAGTGAATAATAACTGTTAAATAAATGATAAGCTTCAGTCCACAATCCCAAAGAGATTAGGTAAAGATGAGGGTTCTAGGGGGACACTTGGACTTCTCTAAAAAGAGGAAATAGATTTTTTTTCAGGTGGACTGGAGATGGGGTGTGAGTAGAAGCAAGGGCAATCAGGTATTGGGAGAAAGGAACAGAAGGAAACAGGGTGGGGAGAGCCAGCTGGAATTGGAGGCATTCAAGGGGCAATGTGAAAACCTAGGGCAGCAGATACTTCTTGCAATCTATTAGGGTGACCCTAGTGAGGACTCCTGATAGTAGAGAACACAGAGTCTAATCATCTTTTGTTGCCAGGTAAGTCTTCCAATGGTGGGCTAGGGCTGTATTTGGTCTAATTGTTGTTTGAAGGGGTTCCCATGGAGAGCCCTAAACAACCCAGGTTGATTCTAGGTTAGATAGTTATTCATGGAAAATTGACAGTGGGCCACATTGTGGATAACAGCATCCAAATAGCTCATTGAATGTAGAAGAGGTGGAGTCAATGCCTGCATGGATCTTTCACCCCTACATTCTAGTCTCTTTGGTGAGAGAAGGTAGTTTATCGGCTATTGAAAGACAAACATGGACATCAACCCAGACACAAAACCTTCAACCTACAATCTGTCTTGCCTGCAAGATGTGCTGGGGCAATGGTAGCACAGAACTTGTAGGAGTGGTCAAACTATGTCTGCTTTAGCTTGATGTTCATGCCATGAAAGGGAGCCCATGCTTGCCTGGTTGGCCAGGAACTGGAGACTGAAGAACCCGGAGACATAGTGTAGAACAAAACACAAACTGGCAAAACAAAACAAAACAAAACAACAAAACAACCCAAAAGTTAGAGATTGAATGCAGGGGTTTGTGTGCTATAAATCCTTTCCATGACTGGCCTGCCTCCTTATCATCATGGTTGAAAACCATTTTCAGAATGATATGTGGTGGAGACTAATGGAGAAAAATGACAAGAATGCCTTCCGTCCATCTGTTCCATCTCTCCTGCTTGCTATCTGCTTGTTGTCTGGGGTTCTGTGGCTTCTGTCTCGCTCATTCTTTACCATGACATTTTATAATGAATGTGTCAATTGCATATTCATGCTTCACTTTCTAAGCAAAAGCTACTCTTCTTCCATTTGCTCAGATTTTTTTCTTTTTTTTCTTTTTTTGTGTGCAGATGGCTCAGGTGTCTCATAGAATTTGATGGTGAAGGGATGGCGAGTGTCTGACATCTCCATCGGCCAGAGAAATTCGCAAAGGGACATGATTAGCAATCAGCAGTTTGTCAGAAATTAAGCAGGCTGATTTAGAATGTAAAATAAGATTTTGTCATTCACTATGAACCACGCAGGAGAAGGAAGAATGCTCACTAGCTAGTAGAAGGGCAAGCATCATCTCCAGGGCCTTCATGCATGAGAATAATGGGATGCTTTCAGGCACAAGGACAATATGAGGTTTTTCTGAGGGTTGCTGGTCACCAGCAGGACAGAATGGGCCTCAGTAGAAGACAAGAAACCTGATGGTACTCTACAGGGAGATGTGAACTTGAAATCTCAAACTTAGTACATTCCAAAAAAGTGTGTTCAAATGTAGGACTGATAGTGCTCATCTCAAAAGCTTGCTGATGTTTTGAATAGCAAAGCTTCAAGCACATGCTGCTGCTATCAGATGTCAGTGTGTGCTGTGTATGTGAACCATGCTGCGGTTTGAATTTTAAATGTCCTCAAAGGGAACCATGTATTGAAAGTTTGGTCTCCCGACTCTGGTGCTATTGAGGGGTGTTGAGGAGGTGGGGCCTAGTTTGAGAAAGCTATTAGGGAAACATCTTTCAAGGCAACATTGAAAAACCAGCCCTAGCCTCTCTGTCTGCTTCTTGGCCTTTATACGGTAGATAGAATTTCTCTGCCATTTTCTCTTGTCATGAGCTACTGTATGTCCACAGTCCCCAAACTACAGTGTTAAGTAACCATGGACTGAAACTGCAGAGATGGCTCATCAGGTAAGTGCTAACTTTTGATAACCTGATGTTTTAAAGGGAGAAGCAAAAGAGAAAAGAGTGCTCTACTATAAACCTTTATCTCTTCTAAGTTGGTTATCTTGGGTATTTTGATCTAATAATGGAAATATGACTAACACAAATGATTTATTATTTATTTATTATTTCTTTTCATTTTTAGGCTTTCGTATAGGAAAGGATCATCTAGTATTTGACAAAATCAGTACTTTGGTCTTCTACATGATTAATATCCTCCAAGCTTCTATGTGCTCCATTTTCCTCTGGTATTTAAATAAAAACACCTTGGAAATATATTACTCAGAAGCACACTCGCTTCAGCTGGCAGTGTAGCATTCATTGACAAAAAGTCCAGAAGGGAGGCACAAGAGTATTCAGGTCTTCCCTGGGCAAAGACATTTAGCAAGACAGGATAGGCAGCAGCTCATCTTTGGGCGAAGTCCTGGCTGGCGGTAGGTAGCACAGAGGAAGCCCCACGCCTACAGCACTGTTATAAGTAAGTGGACACCCACGGCATGAACTCATGGCTTTTAGTTTGTCTGTGTTTCAAAACAATTAGGAAACAGAATCTGGTAAAAGAAAATTGATTGGTTTGCAGTTTGATCAAACTGGAGAGAGAGAGCCTCCTACTGTCTCTTCTTTTCCTAACGTGACGTTGTAACATCATAGAACAGATGCAACAAGAGGTATACCACAAGCACAAGCTGCTGTATCAGTGAATTAAGCTCTCAGAACTTTGACCGAGTTTCTCTTTTGGTCCCAGGGTTTTAGCTTTTTTCTTCCCCAATATATGATTCCTTGGAAAAGTTTTATTCTTTACAGATCATTGTTTTAGGATCATCTTTTTATTATGATTAAAGGAGTCAAAAAGTGGCAATCTGAATCACCATCCCTGACCTTAAGCTGTACTACAGATCAATAGTGATAAAAACTACCTGGTATTGGTACAGAGACAGGCAGGAAGATCAATGGAATAGAATTGAAGACCCAGAAATGAACCCACACTCCTATGGTCACTTGATCTTTGACAAAGGAGCTAAAACTGTCCAGTGGAAAAAGGACAGCATTTTCAACAAATGGTGCTGGTTCAACTGGAGGACAACATGTAGAAGAATGAAAATTGATCCATTCTTATCCCCTTGCACAAAGCTCAAGTCTAAGTGGATAAAGGACCTCCACATAAAACCAGATACACTGAAACTAATAGAAGAGAAGGTGGGGAAGACCCTCGAATACTTGGGCACAGGGGAAAAGTTCCTGAACAGAACTCCAATGGCATATGCTCTAAGATCAAGAATTGACAAATGGGATTTCATAAAATTGCAAAGTTTCTGTAAGGCAAAGGACACTGTCAATAGGACAAAACGACAACCAACAAATTGGGAAAAGATCTTTACCAATCCTTCATCTGATAGAGGGCTAATATCCAATATATACAAACAACTCAAGAAATTAGACTCCAGACAACCAAATTACCCTATTAAAAATGGGGTATAGAGCTTAACAAAGACTTTTCAACGGAAGAAACTTGAATGGCCGAGAAGCACCTAAAGAAATGTTCAGCATCCTTAGTCGTCAGGGAAATACAAATCAAAACAACCCTGAGATTCCATCTCACACCAGTCAGAATGGCTAAGATTAAAAACTCAGGTGATAGTAGATGCTGGCGAGGGTGTGGAGAAAGAGGAACACTCCTCCATTGTTGGTGGGACTGCAAGATGGTGCAAACACTTTGGAAATCAGTCTGGCGGTTCCTCAGAAAATTGGACATAGCATTACCTGAGGATCCAGCTATACCACTCCTAGGCAT
>NW_021620852.1:3023697-3050030 GCF_004785775.1 Grammomys surdaster
TATATTCATTCTACAAGTTATCCTACTCTAGAGAATAGAGAGGGAAACTGAATTCATGATATAGTAAGTTCTTAGAGAGTTGTGCTTTGAATCACTCCCTTTCTACTCTCTGACACAAAATGTGACAGAAATATGGCTACAGGTGTAAGGAACGCAGTGCGTTTGACAGAAGGAAATGTATAAGGTTAAAACAGATTTTAAAATTTTTAACCAAAATAGAAATTAATGTTATTTTTTGAGAGCATGCAAAACAATTCTGTTTCTCTCTACTTGTCTGCCTCTGTCTGTCTGTCTGTCTGTCTGTCTGTCTGTCTGTCTGTCTTTTGTGTGTGTGTGTGTGTGTGTGTGTGTGTGTACTAGGCAAATTTGATTTTGAGACTTGGTAAGAGTGAGAAGTGCTCATTGGAGGTGACAGGAGCTGGGGCTTAAGACAGAGCCTCTGAAAACTTACCCTGTGGTTTCAGAAATGGACATTTTCAAAAGCATAAAAAGGGGTCCAGACAGAGGTGTGTGGCAGCCGTGCTGACAGAGGGACTCAGGAGGAGCCCCTTCTTAGCACTTGACAGGAACAGCTATGAGATTCCACTTTCTAACAGCTTCTGCTTGGTCCTCAGCTTCTGTGCCCTGAGACCTCTGAACTGAACTCAGAGCAAGCGTCAGGGGACTGTACTGAAACTAGGAAAGGAGAGCACTGTGAGACCGTGAGAAGAAACTGAATCAAAGTGCACTGGTCAGAGCCACAGGCAGTAGGGGAACATAGACTCAGGGCCGTGTGAAAGCAAAAGCAAGCCAAACCCAAATTAATAGAAAGAATAATTAAGATCAAGGCAGGAATTAATGAAGTGGTACACATGAGCAATAATGCAAAGAATGAAGGAGAAACAAGAGTGTCCTCTTCTCCACTCTTATTCAAAATGACGATCAAAGTCTTAGCCAGAGCAATATGCGAGGGAAAATGTAAGGAATCAAAATAGGAAAAGAAGTCAAATATCCTTATTACAGAAGATACAGTTCTCTTCATAGGCACCCCTAGAGATTTCATTTGGAAATGTACATCTGCACATCATATACATGTACTTCCATCAATCAAAATTGTCAGGATTAACATACTAAAATCAGTGGCCTTCCTCCACATCAATACAAGGTAAATAAATATCTCTAAAAAAACCTAAGCAAGGAAGTGAAAGACCTCTACCAGGAAACGTTTAAAAAACTGAGGAAAGGAATAGAGGAAAACATTAGAAAAGCTCTCCCATGTTCATGGATTGGAAGAATTAATATTGCAAAAAAATTCCCAAAAGCAATATATAGATTCAATGCAGTTTTCATAAAAATTCCAGTCCAATTTTTCACAGGAGAAAAAATTTAAAATTCTTATGGAAGCACAAGAGTCTCCTGGTAGCCAAAACAATCCTGACTAAAAGGAATGATGTTTCAGTTACTACCATATCTAATTTCAGGTTACACTACAGAGCCACAGTGTTCCCGTTTCCTTTCTGTTGCTGTGTCAAACATCATGATCTTCTTTCTTCTTAATTATTGTGTATATTGTGTGTGTGTCTGTGTGTGTGTATGTGTGTGTGTATGTGTGCATATGCATGTTTGTGTCTATGTGTGTGTGTGTGTTGAGCATGCATACCAAAGTGTCTATGTGATGTTATGAGAACAACTTTGTAAATCCATTTCTCTTTTTTCATCTTTATGTGGATCCAAAGGCTCGAACTCAAGTTGACAGGTAAAAGCAAGGACTTTTACCTGCTAAGCCTTCCCACTAACCTAGGACAGTCTTCTGGGAAACTTGAATGTTTACAAGAAGAATGACTGTAGATCCTTATCTTTCAACCTGCACAAAAATCAACACCAAATTGACCAACAATCATAATGGAAGATCTGAAACTCTGGAACTATTAGAGGAAAGAGGAATCAAAACTCTTCGATATATAGGCATAGATAAAGAACTTCCTTCATAGGACACCAGGGACTCATGAATCATCTCTAACAACTGACAAATAGTAAAGTTAGAAATCTTTTAGATAATAAAGTAAACACTCAATTCAGTAAAGACGCAGCCTACAGAGTGGGGAAGAAAATCTCTGTTAGTTGTACATCTGACAGAGATTTAATATCTATACTATATAGAAGGAACTCAACAAGAAATAAACAACCCAATCAACAAATAGACAAACAAAATGAAGAGTTGCAAATGGCCAATAAGCATATGAAAAAATGTTCAACCTCAGTAGCCATCATGTAAACATGATAATGAACACTACACTGAGATTCCATCTTATCCCAATCTCCAAGGAAGCCATTAAGAAAATAAATAATCACAAATGCTCTTGAGGCTATGGATGAATGGGAATGTTTACAGACTGTTGGTGGGAATGTGATATAGTCAGGCCATTACAGAGATCAATAAAGGGGATACTCCAAATACTAAAAGTACACTTATCATATGACCCAGTGTTGTGGGGTATTCACCAGGCAACACTGCTTAGACATGGGTTTAATCCAATAGAAAGTCTTTATTAGCTAGCTACTACACTGGGTGTTCGAGATCCCAATGTAGCCCTGAACCTTTTTCAAGGTGAGCTTTTAAGGACAAAAAATGTATTCTGGGTTGACATACTTCAGTTAACAAGAACAAACAGAAGTGGAACTACAGAAGCTGAAAAGTAATATTAGTATATTTTGAGACTTTTCCAGAACTATATGGACTCTGATGGATTGTGGGGCAATTGGACCATGATACCAGACAGAAAATCTGGTGAGGTTGAGTAAGCTCAAACCCGTGAAACTCAAAATTGAGTACAGCAGGCCCTGGGCCAGCTCTCTGCCAAACTATCTGTTCTAGAACCTGTAACCACAACACCCCACTGAGTGGACCATGACAATCAGTCAAGTTGAGAAAACACCTGAAGCCCTTCCCCATGCTAATAAAGCATTGCTACCACCTCAAAAGGAGCCAAGGAAAAGCATCTACTTCTGGATCCCAACCTAGTTCTTGTTTTATTTCAGCCTGCAGAGTCCCTGGCAAATGGGACATACTCATTACACTGTGTGGAGTTTGATTCTCACTCTTCTCTGGGTATTATTGACCTCTAGAGATATACCAGTTATTCTTTTTCTTTCAGATGTTCATCAGATGCCACATAATCCTATGTTGCACCCCCATCATCCCTTCATGTTTCGTGTGTGTGTGTGTGTGTGTGTGTGTATGTGTGTGTGTTTGTCCCACTTAACCATTGAGGCCTGTCTATCTATCACAAGCAATGATGACAATGATGTGTGTGGATACGATAGACTTACAGCTTAGTTAAAAACTATGAGGTAGTCTGTCAAATTGCTTGTGTTCTGTGAACATTTTTTTACAGTTAGGGAATTACATTTGAAGACAGGAATACTTACATTTAAGATGGGGGTTGATACATGTGAGAATAGGAAGCATTCCTGTGGTTATATTGATGTGCCTTGGCTTTCTTTCACTTTTTTGATAGGGGTGTGTAGTATAATTAATTGCCAAATTGACTAGTTGAAAAATGCCTAGATTAGTGAAACACACCCTTGGGTGTGTCTACAGTGGCAATTCCAGAGACAATTAGATCATGGGGTTCTCAACACTAATTAGTGAATTAATCCTTTGAAGTATTCATAACAGGATGGCAGTGTTGGAAGGTGGTAAATGGTAGTGGATGGACCTAATTTGAAAAGGGAGCTTGCTTGGGATGTGTCTTTGTCTTTCTTTTATGCTCTCTGTGTCCTAGAGTCTACAGTTCCTTTACTGCTATGGTGGAGTGTCCCTTTAACCCTGTAAGGAAAAATACTTTGTTTTCCTACTATGAGTTGTTGTCTTAGGCATCTTGGTCACAGCAACACAAAGGGAACTAATACAACTGGGAAAGGGCACAATGGCCTTGTAGCATCTAGACCTGAAATTGGTTGGTATGCTTTGTGGAAGAAACGTACAATTGGTACCAGCACCAGGGATGAAAATCAAGGGTTTGGGATTGAAAACGGCTTCATTTCAATCTTGACTAATCACAAAACAATTGGGTTTGGATCTCAGTGCTATAGCTGCAAACATTTCTATGGCAACCAAAGTTGATTAGACTGTGGAAAGCTATTTCTGACTAGTTTTGCCTCAGTGCATACCTATGTAATTGGAGAGAATTGCACCCACAGTTGTCCTCCCATCCCGGCAACATTGGTCCTCCCTTGCAGCTCCTTTCACTGTCAGACATTTGTGCTATAAATAGCTATTCCATTTTCCTGTGACTCCACCCAGGTCAGTCTGGCTGCTTTCCTTGTTTCCAAGGAGGGAATTCATATTTGAGTTTTGTGAACAAGTCTTTGTATTATTTCCTTTCCCCTCTGAGGACCCACACCCCATTTCCTCCGCAGGATGACTTGGTAGCATGCAAGTTTCCCAAGTCTGCTGAGCAGAACAAATGGCAACAATTGCATTCAGCCGAGAGGGCAGGAAATCTGAGGGAGTAGGTACCAGAGCAAACACTTCAAGTGGAAAGTGCCATGCTTTAAGGATGTAGTCCCCATAAATCATAAACGAAGTTTGAGAAAGATTGCTGCACAGATCAGTGTGTAGCTTCAAATGAAAGGGATGCAGAAAAAACGAGGGACCATAAAGATGAGGCAGGCAAGCATAGACTAGCTAGCAACTGGGACTACCTTTGGTTTGAGCTTCACATACTTCCCCCTTCTAACTGTATTCGGCAAACTAGACACACACTCTTCTCCTGCAGCTAGCAACCTAGAACCCCACCACCTGAGTCAAGGTACACACACCTTACTCTGAACGATAAAATAAGCTTCCCCACCAAAATGATCATCAAGCATTGACATTTTCAATTCAGCTAAACTCCAATTATATCTGGGTTCTAGGGTAGTGGGGGGAGTACTGATTTCAATCTGAGCAAGTTTGGGGTATGGTTTTTGACAGAGTGTCTCCAAGATCAAGAAAGGGGTGTTTATTGGGACAGCCAGTATAGCTTTTAGCAAACAAAGGAGAGGCTGCAGGAAAGACACGAGGTCTAACAGGGGCAACCATTTCCACATTCCTTACACCCTCACTTGCTCTGATAAAGGGTTGCAGCCATCTTTTTCCTCTGGCGGACTCTTCAACTTCCTGCAAGAGAGTCTACCTCTCCCTATCTGTGCCAATAAACAGAGTCTGGCCCATTGAGGGTCAGGCTCCTGTCTCTTTTCTGCCTCCTGTGCCTTGTAAGTTGCCTCAGAAATAGAACAGGCACAAGTTTACAAGAAAGTAAACTATCCTCCTAGTGAAATTTAAAGAAAATCCCCTATTTTCATTGTTAGATTATTTAAGAAAGCTGTAGAGAGATGGGACATGGAAAGAGAGGTTTGGTCTGACTTTAGGAGGGATCATGTTTATTCACAGGAAGGCAGTATTTTGTCAAGAACATTGCAGATGGTTAAAATGCCTACAGAAGATGGGATGAAGCTCCTTGTGGGCACGGAAGGGACTTCCGTAGTCAGCAAGGGAAGCTGGGAAGTGTAGTCTGTCAGCTGGAAACTATCATTCCTAACTGTGAGAGGTTATTAAAGAATGCAGGGCAGGGGTTTTAGAAATATTTTCTGCTGAGGAGGGTCTTTCTTGGAGAATGTAGTTCTGGGTACACTGAAGAAGGGCTCCTCTGGTCATGTAGAGTGGGGAGTGATCTGCTAAGCTGAATCAGGTGCCTGCCCTCCTGTATTCCTGAAGAAACTTAGAAAACAAACATAAGAGGGCTGAAAGCAAAAAGCAGATGACTTGGTTACACAGTAAAACGGATTTTTCTGGGAACGAAGGTTGAGAGATAAGAGCAGAGGTGGGAGAGACAGAGTGGGCCAGTAGGAGAAAGCGGGCATAAAGTTGATTCAGGACTGGTTCCATTGCCGAAGTAAGTCAGCAGAAGTATCAAGGAGTGACACAATATCGAAGGAAAGAATCAGGAGAAAATATGAGGACTAATGTAAAGAATTGCATCTGGCCTGGGATGAAAGGGATGAAGGCCCTTTTCAGCCAGCATTTCTCCACAGCATCTAAAAGGTCTGTTTGCAGATTTAACAGGAACAAATGAAGCTGTTGTAGAATGAGTGCTATTGGGAGAGCTTGTGTGGAACGACAAAGATATGAGGAGAAAAGAGCGATCACAGGGAGGAGCCAGAGTGGGAGGGAACCAGAAGAATTTGTTGTCTGTCCCATTTCAAACAAATTAGCTGTGTGTGTGTGTGTGTGTGTGTAAGGAGCATCATTTGGGGTGGTGGGATGTGATAACTGTACAGCTTTGTGGGGAACACTGAGAGATAAAGTTACAGGAGGAAAACACATCAAGACCAACAAGAGCCATTATAACGTAAGGTTAAATATGAAGTTAACATGAGGTTAAAGGCAATGGTGTAAGTGGCTGGAGCAAGGGCAGAGTTCTACAGAAGGATGAGGTAACTGGGATTAGATGTTTGTTTACATCAGACTCCCACATAAGGAACAAGCACCTGAAAGCTTTCTAAAAGAAAGCCTTTAAAGTCAGCATCTAAGGAATGAATCTGAACAGAAAGTGTCTAGGTGATATTCCCTGCTTCCAAGTACGATGAATTTTGTATATTTGTTTCAAATATTAACAACACCAGCTATTAGTTAAATGAACAAAACCAGAGTATCTCAAGTAAAACATTTTTTTCCTTAGAAACAATCTTGGTAAAGGTAAAGTTTTAAAAATTGGGACTATTAACTTAAATAACCATATCTAATATTTGGAAACATGACTTAATACATATTTTTGTCAATATCAAATATTTACACATATATTCGTAGATTATACAGTAAATGTATTTTATATTGTCAGGATACATAAAGAGAAACATCCATAATTCTGAGTTGTGTTTCCCCAAAAGAAATGATTTTCAATTTCCAATTTAAAATGAATACTCCCAGAGACAGTGAAGACCTTGTCAAGAGTAAATGATTCATTTTACAAAATTATCTAAAATGAGCCTTATTAACAGAATCTTAAAAAAAACCTCTCCATAAGATTTATCATTCCAGACACTCAAGCCAACAGATGAAAGGATGAAGGTAGTCAGTCACGTTGAATCAGTAATAAATAACTTACACGTAACACAGACTGAATTGACAAAGCAGGCTTTACTTCTGCTGCTGATGGATAAATCTCTAGGTCACCACATAGTGACAGCAGTAAGCATGTTTCTTAACATTATTCTACTTAAAAGTAGGTTGTTTAGAGGCATATTTGTAAAGCAAAATGTTGGGGGATGATTTTGTGCACTGTGTTCAGATGCTGATTACCATGCCCAGAGATCTGGTTGCAGTTTGAACACTGGCATTCTTGTTATCCTTGGAGCATCTCCTGTCTCAGTGTTGTGTAAAATTATTTTCCCTCACCTCTGACTGGTTAATAAAGAGCTGATTCAACCAAGAGCTGAGCAAGAGAGAGGAAGCAGGACTTCCAAGCCCAGTGAAAAAGGGTCTCAGGTGGAGATCAGAATGAGAGGAATTTGCCAGGAGAGATTAGCCATGGATATTCACCATGAGGCATTTACTATGAGCAGGTCACCAGGGGGGGTCACCAAGAGGACACAGATGAAGAAGCAGGTGCCAGAGAGAGAATGCCTTAGTCTGGGTTTTATTGCTGTAAGAGACACTGTAACCAAGGCAATTCTTATAAAGAAAAACATTTAATTGGGGTTGGCTTACATTTTAGAAGTTCAGTCCATCTTAGAAGTTCAGTCCATTATCATCATAGCAGGAAGTATGGTAGCGTACAGGTTGGCATGGTGCTGGAGAAGGAGCTGAGAATTCTACATGTTGATCTGAAGGCATCCAGGAGTGACTGTCTTCCAAAGGTAGCTAGTTCAATTGATCATTCTCTTTACCCTGGCATTCAACTCTCCCTCTTAGCAAAGCTAATTTCAGGGTCTATACCCTATCCACCCATGTTCCTTCATTGAAGGAGGATGCCATTCGACCTATGACCTTCTTCATCCTCCTTCCAGGAGGAGGCTCTGATTCTACACTGGGCAGAGCTTGAGCACTAGGAGACCTCAAATCCCACCTACTCAGTGACACACTTCACCAACAAGGAGGGCCACACTTATTCCAACAAGGCCACACCTCCTAATAGTACCATACCCCGGAGGACAAGTATTCAAACACATGAGTCTATGGGAGCCAAACCTATTGAAACCACCACAGAGACCAAGATGGCAGGTAATGGCACATGGCTGGGAAATGGATGGGAAGTAGGCTAGGCCAGCATAGTCAGGTCAGAATAGTTCAGAACCTTCCAGTGTAGTGCCAGAAACTTGTAATAAATATACAAGGCCTCCATATAATTTATCGGGGAGATAAAAGAGGCAATAGAAAAGCCCTTGAATTATCTTCTACCAAAAGGTAACTAAATTAAATGAGCTTTAACCAATATTGGCTTTTGGAATTTATTATAAAACATTCACAAGCATTTTCCAGGTTGTTAAGAACCTTTCTCTCTTCTCTGGTCTTGAAGACCACCCCCCTCTTCTCTTTCAACACTTTACTTCACTACCTTATACTTGTAAAAATGCAGGCATTGGTCTTGGAGCTCTCTATCTGGTCAGAGGCTAGATTACATTCTCAATGCATCATAGGTTGCATGACATCCTCCTGTAATGAAGGAACATGGGTGGATAGGGTATAGACCCTGAAATTAGCTTTGCTAAGAGGGAGAGTTGAATGCCAGGGTAAAGAGAATGATCAATTGAACTAGTATACAGCCCCATGTCAGTTGAATGGTTCCCTTGTTTACAACATCCTTATAAGTCCGTTTGGGAGACATTGACGACATTGACTGCTATTTGCCCCTCTGTTGTTTGAGACGTTTAAGATATAGGTATAGATGCTGAGATCTGTCTGGGCAAGAGAATCCATCCCCCTGTTTTGGGAGACATCTTTAGGCAAGGAGGAAGGTTGTGTTGTTGTTGTTGTTTTGTTTTCTACTTTTGCCTACATGACCAAAGCAGCTCAGGCCTACACAGCTGGAGGCAGAAGCAACAGATTTCTGGTAGGTTTTATTTGTAACACAACCTTGTCCTATAATAACCCTAGAGAGCAACTTCCTCTGGTGGGATGATGTTCCATTCAAGGGAATAACTTGTGCCTAGAAGTTTCCTGCCACGAGGTTAGCTATAAATTTAATCCATTTCACTCAAGCACTCAGTTTTTAAAACATATCTGATTTTGAATGTTATCTTCCATTAACCAACTTTTAAATTTTTCTTTAAGCTTGTTTACTTGATGCCTAATTTTGACAACATATGCAGAATACTATGTGATAGAGTTAATAGATGACTATATGACAGAAGATAAAAGTTGGTCTCTCTCCAAGCTTGTCTCTTTAAATAAATTACATTTGTACTCAGCATGACTGAATATAAACTTGTATATCTTAATTATCTTTAATAGTTCACAATAAATTAGTAACTCTTTTATAAGATTAAGATTTTATGATTTTATCCTTGTTAAGTTTGAGCCTTAAAGATTATAAATATTTAAATAAAGACCCTTTAATATCAAGATAAACTTTAAACCATAAATACAGTCTACAGGGAGACTGGTAAAACTTATTTTCTTGATCTGTTTATAGTATACCTTTACAGAATATTATAATTTCTTGTATGACTCAGTTTTTTAAATAGCTAAAAGCCCAACAAAGCTGGCAAAGACAGAGACCATACATGTGTCTTCAAGTCAGTTTTTGCTAGCATGAATGGATGTTAGGAATTCATAAACCTCATTCATGAAACATATGCTATTCCTTATCTAAAGTTTTCTAGAACATTGGTGTTGAACACAGTTAGTAGCGAAGGCATAAATAGTTTGATTTTTATCTGTAAATCAATTTCTGCTAGTCTGAGCACATTATATAACTTTAGAAATTAATAAATCTTTTTTTGTTAATGCTTCATTGGTTCTTTGTGAATTTCACATCGTGTACCCCAATCACACTTCTCTCTCTCCTCCCCTCATATCTACTCTCTTCCCTTGCAACCTCCTCAAAAACAGAGAAAAAAATCTCATTGTGGAAACTGTAATGTGACACAGTGTGTCCCACAGACTTTTGTCCCCTCTTCTTTGCATGCAAATGTTCATTGCAATGATGACTTACTTCTCTGGCCTCTGCTAGATTATCAATACTGGAACCTCACTGGGACTTCTCATGGATATTTTGTTGTTCTGCATCATGGGGATCTGTAGTTTTGGATCTGTAGGACAGGCCCTTTTGTGTGCTCTAGCAGTTCATCAATGGGGTTCTTCAATTCAAAGCCATAGATCTGGGCCTGAGTGGTATCTGAGCTGGTCAACCCCTCTCCCATCCTGCTCTCATACTCTTGGAGCTGGCTCACGAGCAACCCCAGCTACCAGAGCAGGTTCTACCCTGCTGCCCATATGAGGTGCAGGGCCTGCTCTCCTGAATGTTGCAGCCAGTGAGATACAGGGTTAGCTCTCCCACTCTTGTGACTTTAGGGCCTAGCTGCCATAGGTGGTGAGGATAAGGGAGGGGAAGAGGGTACCTTTCCCTCATCCCTGCCACCAACAGCAGGTGAGGGGCAGGGACAGGTCTCCTGTACTTACTCCTTTAGGACTGGCTCAATTGCTACCCCCACATCCAGGGTCTGCTCTACTATGTTGCCCAGGTGAGTTCCAGAGCCTGCTCTCCTGAGTGCTAGAGCAGGTGAGGGGCAGGGACAGCTCTCCTGCTCTCAACATCCCAAGGCCAGCTCTGCCACCTGATATAGGTGGCAAGGGGCAAGGGTCTGGGAGGACAACTCCTTGCCCATGCTGCCTCATGGCAGATAACTTGTGGGGATGGATCCCATTGCCCCTACCACCAGGGTCAGTTATATTGTGTTGCCCAGGTGAGATGCAGGGTCTGTTATTCTGCTCTCATGAGCCAGCTCTCTCACACATCACGAGTGTAGAGAGCAAAGAGGGGCAGTATTTCCCTAACCAAGACCACTGCACGGCAGACAGGAGGTAGGGAAAGCTCTCTCATGCTCATGCCCCTTGGGCTGGCTCACCTGCATACCCTATATCCAGGGTCATCTCTTCTATGTTGCCCAGGTGAGGTGCAGAGCCCACTGTCTTGAACGCTACAGTAGGAGAGGGTCAGGGACAGCTCTTTTTCTTTGATGACCTCAGGGACAGCTTTCCTATTTGTTGTAGGTGACAAGGGACAAGAGGAGGTGGGGCATCTCTCCCTCGCCCATGTCACTGCACCCCCAGATAAGCAGTGGGGCCAGCTCTCACATGCTTATGCCCTGTGGATGGGCTCATCTACAGCTCCTGCAATGTGTGGGGTTGCTCTCCTGAGCTCTGAAGCTGACTAAGGGTAGGGCCAGCTCTCCCATAAAGCCCAGGCAAGGGTAGAATTAGTTCTACACAGTCCTAAGATATCAAAATGTCCCCAGGTGGCAGTACAGACCAGGGACATCTGCCTGGCCTTTAGTGGTAACAGACCCCTGCTGCTGCAGGGTTGTGGACCCAGATGTGGCCCCTGCTGGCAACACAGGCCAGAACCCCACCATGGTCCTAGATGGCATTACAGGCTACTTATATCAGGGTGTTCCTTACTCCCCCTGAGTCTCCAGTTCTGTCTCTTTTCTCCTTCTGCTTCCATTTTTTTCCATTTCTTCACCAATTACTTGTTCCTCTAAGTGGTGGGTTGCTAAGTGTTTGGGGTGTCTCAGGAGTGCTTTACCCTGCTCGTGAATTATGGCACTGGGCAGGGGCCATCTTGAACATGGTCTGTCCCCTAGGCCTTCATGGTATCAGACTGGTGGTCATCTCAAGCTAGCTTCCTGTCGAGGCCCCATGGCTCCAGTCTGGTGGTCATCTTGGGCTCACTCCTTGCCTAGGCCTTCCATAGTAACCCCATGTGAGGGTCGTCTGTCTCAGGCTCACTCACACCCAGGGCCCAAGGTTCCAGATGGGGTTCTTCTACTCTCTGGCTCACTCTCTACCTTGGGAACCTGTCTCAGCCTGCATGGTGCTGGACTGGTGGTTGTATTGAGCTAGATCCCTCTCCTGGACCCCTGGCACCAGACTTGTAGCTTTCTTGGGCTCACTTTTTTCAGGGAGTGTTAGGATACTAATCATTCAGATATTCATAGGTCAGAACACTGAGTATAGACATGGTGTCTCTCCTCTCTGTCACCTCCTGATGTACCTGTGACACAGTAGCCACTCCTGCGATGCCTCTAGAAGTAGGTGACTCTAAAAGCCTTTATCATCAAACATATGTTGTTTTTAAGTCCTATTTTTTACATTGTTTATGGCTTTGTCTTCATCTGTTATTTTTCATTCTCAGGATAAAACTTATTGTACAAAAATCCATCCTAATCCAAAATATCTTAGAAGCCTGCTGTTGCTTCCTTTATGTAGGGAAAGTAAAATAAAACAAAAACATCTTAGAGACTCTTGGTGCTGCCTCCTTAATCTAAAAAAAGATATAATGATAAGCAGCCGGCTCCATAGGACTAAGAAGTTTTATGGATGTTGCCATAGTTGGTTTATACCACATGGTCACCTTAACCAAGATAGAGGTGAAGTCACATGTCATGTTCTCTATTTAATCTCGGTAAAGATGGCCACCAGCAATGTGATTGTTTCTATCCAGTGACATCATCAGGCAAGATGACCATCCACGAGGTACTGCAAGATGAGTTTACCAGGCACACACCATTCTCCTAAACAAGAACTGAATACAAGTTACATATGTGGTATATTATAGCAAATTAAGATATCTATACATAGACTTTTAACTATTAACCCTTTTGTTATAGATTTTAATCTAGCTTTTAATTTTATAGATCCTTTTTAAACTACACTCAATGCAATGTGCATTTACCTGTATTTTATTTCCTGGAATAAGAAGCCAAGAATCTGAAATATCTGGTCCAGACACTGACTCCCAATAACACTGGGCAAGCCAGTCTTAAGAGGCAAGAACATAAATTATCTCCAGTTCCTGCACTGAAAATTTCCCTCATTGCTTTCTAGACCTTGATCATTTCAACTGAAGTAAGTGACTGTGATGATTAACTGAACTAATCAGTTTTGTCAAAGCAAGCTAGAAAACTAATTTCTCCCTGCTTTGCAAATAGGAGGTAGCTGTAGTTGGACACTTAGATACTTCATGAAAGACAATTTTGAAACAAGAAGGGGATGGTTAACAATTGCCTCTCCCCAGCCATGACCAGGTAAGATAACCTGCCTCTCCTTTAAGGTACTGTTGCTAAGGCAGAACCTAACTCTTCAGACCCTATGATGTTAAAAGGTTTTTTCTCCCTTTTAATTTTTACTCTTGCTTTTCTTTAGTTTTACATGTGTCTGGGCTACAGAATGTCTACTCCTAAAATTAAATATTAAGAACATGATTTATTCTTGTGGTTTGTTTTTGCTTGAGTAGCTCTTAAGCTTACACACAAAAGCAAGCAGATAACTAAAAGACATAAAATAAATAAAGACAGAAGCATCAAACTTTATCTAGGAAATCAGAATCCCTCCCCGACAGAGGCTCCTCTCTTCAATACCCTTGCTTGGCAGCTTCTTTTGGTTTTAAAACTTCTGTTATCTGCCATAAACCATTGGATATCTGATGGATAATAAAATCCATTTGAGTGTTTGCTGCCAAAAGATTCCTATGACAAGAAAACCAGGTTGCAAGGCAGGCAATTTAGGCCTTCCTGGGGTAAGGCTAATTCATGCATCTATCAGGCCAATGTTTGTACAAACAATATGAGTGATTTCTATCTTCTTATCCCTATCTTGACTTCTCTAAGTATCTATTATTAAACTCTGGGTACTTTCCATTTCAAGCTAATACAATTAAGCACTCTGAGACCCTGTTTTTTTCTGTAATATGATCTGGTATACCACTCTTCCCTTAATTAGAAAGTAATCTCATCTTAATTGGATTAAACTGTTGAAACTTCTCACGAAGTATTTCTCTTATAGTTCCTACCTATGGTGGTTTGAATAAGAATGGCCTCCATAAGGTCATATGTTTAAATGCTTGGTCCAATGTTAGTAATGTCTTGGGAAGGATTAGAAAGTATAGCCTCATTCGAAAGTGGATATGACCTTGTTGAAGTGGGTGTGTCATTGAGAGTGGGCTTTGAGGTTTAGAAAGTCCCCCCCACTCTTCCTCCTTCTTTTCTGCACATCAGGATTTAAAACTTTCAGCTACTGATCCATGTGTGTCTGCTTCCTACCTTGATGATCATTGACTAACCCTCAAAATTGTAAGCAAGTCCCTAATTTTCTTTTAGAAAGGTTGTCTTGGTCATGATGTCTTTTTATAGCAATAGAACATTAACTAAGATAGAAGTTGGTACCATTGTGTGGGAGTTTGAATAAGAATGAACCACATTGGCTCATTTATTTGAATGCTTAGTCATCAGGAAATGGAACTACTTTAGAAGGATTAAGGGGATGACCTTGTTGAAGTATGTGTGGGGTTGTTGGAGTATGTTTGACCTTGTGTAAAGTCACATGTCATTTGGAGAGGACTTTGAAGTTTCAAAAGCCCAAGACAGGTTCAGTGTCTCTCTCCTCTTGCTGCCTGCAGATCCAGATGTAGAACTCTTACCTCCTTTTCCAGTACCATGTCTGCCTATGTATAGCCATATTCCTGGCTATGATATTGCTGTGCTAAACCTGGGGTATTGCTGTGACAGGTCTGACCATGCTGTTGTTTGGAATAAGGAAGACTTTGGGACTTTGGACTACAAAAGCAGTTGAATGCTTTAAGTGGGGTTTAATGGGCCCTCCTAATAGAAGATAGTAGTGCTGAGAGCAATTTGAACTAAGTAGACCTAGATTAAGAGGTTTTAGAGGGGAAGAGGTTTTTTGTTTGTTTGTTTGTTTGTTTGTTTGTTTTTGTTAGTTAGTTTGTTGTTGCTTTTCCTTTGTCTGAAACATCTGCCACAGGCTAAATTGAAGAGTTTTGGATTAATGGATTGGAAGAGGAAATTTCAAGACAACCTAGTATTAACTGTGTCACATGGTTATTAATGATCACTCTTAAGCAGATTTACAATGAAAAGGAGCAAGTAGGGCAAAGAGATATGCAAAATGTATAGTTTGAGGACAAAAAGAGCATCAAAAATATAATATTGGAGTCAAGTCCAGTGGTCAAGGAGATAAAAATTTAAATAAAAGTCTGATTCAAAATGCAATAAAGGAAGCGATGACCCTAGGGCAAGATTCCATTCAGCTACACTTCCAATTTGTGAAAAGGAACTAAAGGAAAGCTTAAGCTTAAACAGCAAAACCCCCCACCACCAACAGAAAGCCTATACAAATCCAAGTCTAGAAAAAGTTGGGTTCCAGTCCCAGCAAGCAGAAGAACTTGGTGACTTTCACCACTTGGTTCTGAGTTTGGAGTCGAAAAGGATGCAAGAGTAAAGGAGTTTTGGAACCTTTTCCTGAGGCCAGATATGTGGCAGGGGAGTCCCTAGATAGAAACCTGGAGAAGCCATTGTGTGAAACTGCGAAGGTAAAGCCTGAATTGCACTGGAAACCTGAGATATTGAAGATGCCAGAACCATGGGAAACCTGCCAAGGAGAGCTGCTGACAGGGCACAGACTTAGTCCAAGAGAGAAAAGTGTGTTGTAGTCAACAAAGCTAGAAGGAGTGGGAGATCCAAAGAATGCTTTGACACCAGACTTAGAAATGCTGGACTTGGAGTTTGCCTTCTTGAGTCTTGCTTTGGTCCAGTATTTCTTCATTATGCCCTGCTCCAACCCTTTTATAGTGTTAATATATTTTCGATGCCACTCTATGTTGGAAGTATGTGATTTATTTTTTGCTTTTGCTCTTACATGGGGTTATAATTAGAGATTTATTTGAATCTTAGAAGAGACTTTGACCTTTTAAATTGTCTTGAGACTGAGAAAGAGTATGAGGATTTTTGAAGTTGGAATGAATTTTGCATAATATACGGCTATGGTTAATCTCATGAATATGAGGAGGAAGACCACCAACTGCAAATTATGGCCAAATCAAAGCAAGCTGTATTTTGAATATAGTAGAGCCAATCCAATGGCTATCTTCCCTAAGGTGGGCTTCAAGAGGTCAGCCCTGGGATAATTTTTCATATCTCTTTCATTGAGCAAACAGTTCTGCAAGCAAGCATAGTTACAGAAGCAAGACCAGGAAGTTAGGATTTTACAAAACAGTTAAGGAAATCTTCCTGGAATGTTTGTTACAGGACATTTCATGGTTATGGTGTGGGTTTCAGCCCTGTTCTGAGAAACAGTAAATTAAATTTTACAGTAAATGGAAACTTAGCTATAGACTAAAAAAAGTTCTCAGGAATGAAATGGAGTTTGCCTGGTTCCTCAACCACAAGCCTATGGGAGCCAGGGAGTGGAAAGAAATGGTTTTAATTAGAATACCACCATAGGCTCATACATTTAAATGCTTGGTTCCCAGTAAGTAGAACTGTTCAAGAAGGATTTGAAGGTGGAACATTGAGCTGTGTCACCAAGGTGAGTTTCAAAAGCTCTGCCTGCTGCCTACAGATCAGGATGTAAAGCTTTTAACTACTGTCCCAGCACCATGCCTGTCTGTTTCCTGATATGTTTATTGTGCACTAACCTTCTAAAACTGTAAGCAAGACCCCCCCTTAAATGCTTTCTTTTATAAGAATTGCCTTAGTCTTGAGATCTCTTCACATGAATAGAATAGCAATTGCAAGAAGGAAGGCACTATTAGACATGACATTTTCTTGACTTACTTCAATGGGCAGATGGTCTTCCAGTACACTTTCTCATAATGATTATAACAAGCCATCTCTCCTAACCCTAGATACAGCTTCTCTACCAGTTCTCATCAGGCAGTAAACCAATTCCTGTGTCACTGGCTTTCACAAGAAGCTCATAGAGAAAAGACAGGTTCTCCAGGTGGACTGTGTCCAAGACTAGAAAGTGACATAGATTATGGAGGAACTGGGTAGTTCTAAGGCTAAAGTCTAAGTTGAGGTTAAAGATGTTTAATATCCTAAGGAAAGATTCCATAGGAGGATGCCCCAAATCTATACATTCACACTTCTCTTCCCTCTCAGGGGATGCAGTTCTGGAGGGATCAGGCTAGTAGTTTTCTATTTCCTCTTCTTTCCACAGCAAGTCATTATGTGAAACTCTTCTTCTGCCTACTAGACTCACTGGCTAAAGTTTGACAGACAACCTCAGGTGCCTGGATTCAATATAACGTGGGGGATAGATAGAGCAAGAGAACTCCTTAAAACAATAATCTCAACTACTAATATAATTTTTAAACTAGATCTCGTTTGTTAAAAAAAAAAACAACTGAAATCCTTTATATCTAGGACTTTGTAGCTCCCTAGACTCCTCTACTTTCCAAGGAACCAGGGAAACTCAAAAGGAAGTTAACTCCATCTTAGGCCCTAACATTGTAGATGGTCCATTCCTAAAAAGCCTATACATTTTTTTTTAGGAGAAATTCTTTATCATATCCCTCTAATGCCTCAGCAACTCAAAAACTAAGATTGTCAGCAGGTAACACCTGAGGCCTATAACCTAATTTTCTAAATAAAATTTGGTCAGAATTTTAAAATGTAATATAAGACAATATATTTTATTTTATTGGATCTTTAAGACAAGGTTTCTCTGTGTATCCTTAGTCATCCTGGAACTCACTCTGTAGACCATCTGGCCTCAAGCTCAGAACTCAGAGATCTGCCTGCTTCTGCCTCCCAAAGTGTGGGATTAAAGGTATACACCACAACAGCAGATGTTGTAGGTGATGCCAATCTCTGTGAGTTCATATGTACATCGCTCCTTTTGTGTCCAAAAGACACTGTTTCCTTGGAGTCATCTACCACCTCTGGCTCTTATAAACTTTGCACCACCTCTTCTACATAGATCCCTGAGCCTTGAGGAGAGGGGTTTGATGAAGACATTCCATTTAGGACTAAGTGCCCCAAAGTCTCTCATTCTCTGCACATTCTCTGCTTGTAGATTCTATGTTAATTCCTACCTATAGCAAGAAGCAGCTTCTCTGTTGATGTTGAGTGACACATTGCTTGCTCTATGGATGAGTAGAAGTCATTTTATTCCTATGTCCCCTTAGCAGAATAACAGTATTAGGTTTTACCCTAGGCCCATGATCTTTCTAGTTTTAGGTTCTTTGCCACTTCAGCAGTTTCAGGTGTGGGTTCCATCTCATGGAGTAGTCCTTAAATCCAATTTTTTAAAAAATTGGATGGTTACTGTAATAATCTTTGGGCCACTCTTACACCAGTATGTCTTGTGTTCAGGTCATGGTTGTAAGGTTTGTAGCTGTATAAAATTGATGATTACTTTTCTCCTTTAATAGTATGTAGAGTACCTTTTAGCAATACAACCACTAGTCAGGAGGAGTTAAGCTTCTAGTTGGGCACCAGCTTGACTTCTCCATGTCAATAATGTAAGTAAATGTTGTCTTCATCAACAGGGCCTTTCCATCAGGTTGGAGAGAGCAGTCATAAGCCTTTACAATAGCTGTGATGTTTGAAGTATTTCATGGGAACCCTGTGGCCAACAACTCAACACAATATAACCCATTCCTGGCACCAGATTTGTTATTTTGTCTTTGGTCTTTTTGGGTCTGGTAAATCCCACTCTGGATGACTAGTTTTCTAGCTCCATCCATTTACCTGCAATTTTTGTAATTTCATTTTTTAACAGAGGAATAATATTCTATTTTATAAATGTACCATATTTACATTATCCATTCTTCAATTGATAGACATCTAGTCTCTTTCAGACAATTTCTGGGTAGTATGAATAGAGCAAAAATGAATATAGATGAATAAGTATCTCTGTGGTAAGATAGAGAGCCCTTTGGGTATATGTCCAAGAGTGTATAGCTGCATCTTGAGGAAGATCAATTCTCAGTGTCCTGAGGAACCTCCACATTGATTTCCATAGTGGGTGTATAAGTTTGCCCTTCCCCCAGCAATGAATAAATGTTCTCTTTTCCTGATAGCATGAACTGTCAATTATTTTATTGTTTTTGGCTATTCCAACTAGAGTAAGAGGAAATCTTGAGGCTGGAGATATGGCTCAGTGGTCATGAGCAGGGACTGCTCTTCTAGAGGTTCTGAGTTTAATTCCCAGCAACCACATGGTGGCTCACAACCATCTGTAATGGGTTGTGATGCCCTCTTCAGTTTTGTCTGAAGAGAGTGACTCACATACATAAAATAAATAAATAAATCTTAAAAGGGGGGGGGCTGTAGAGATGGTTCAGTGGTTAAGACCACTTGACTGTTCTTCCAGAGGTACTGAGTTCAATTTCCAGCAACCATATGGTGGTTCACAACTATTTGTAATGGATCTGATGTCCTCTTCTGGTGTGTCTGAAGACAGTGATGGTGTATATTTTAGGTACATAAAATAAATTAAATCTTTAAGGAAAAAAAAAGAGGAAATCTCAAAGTCATTTTAATTTGCATTTTCCTTATGGCTAAGGATGTTGAACATTTCTTCAAGAGTTTCTCACCCATTTGTGTTTCATCTTTTCAGAATTCTCTGTTCAGTTATATATCCCATTTTGGATCAAAGACATCAACATAGGCCTAGATACCCAGAATTTGATGGACAGGAAAGTGGGAAACAGGTTTGAACTCATTGGTACAGGAAAGGACTTTCTGAATAGAACATTGAAGTCATAGAGATTAAGAATGACAATTAATAAATGGGATCTTGTGAAACTGAAAAGCTTTTATATAGCAAAGGACACCATCATGTGGGCACAACGGCAGCCTACAGAAGAGGAAAATATTTGTTTATCTGATAGAGGGTTAGAATCTAGAATATATAAAGAATAAAATAATGGAACATCAAGAAAACAATAACTCACTAAGATATTTTCAATATGCTTTTGTTTGAAAGGCCAGGTCTTATTTTGACCAAAATAAGTCTAGGTAAAATACACTTAAATATTTTAAAACCAGTGAGCTTACTTAAAAGTATGTAAAGGAATCCTAAGATTGAAGTATAATTTTACTGTGTTTTATTATATCATAATTTCTCTTTTGCAGTGTATTTGGGACAATAACTCATCTCTGTGCTTTTGGATTAAAAACAAAAGTAAAACATAAGATCTCTCAATTAGAACAATAAACACAAGGTAGGCAAGATGTCTCAGCAGTTAGTATCACTTGTCACCAAGCCTGATGACCTGTGTTTACTTTTTAGCATCCACATGATGGAAGGAGAAAATCAGCTTCACAAAGAAAGCCTTCTCAGTTTGTTACTATGCCATAAGATCAGAACATATGTTTATGCATGTAATTACAACAATCTAATTGAGGTGAAGATTTTTCTTAAGATATTTGGACTAGTCCACACAACACCTCTTGTTTATGTATGCATTCATTCACTTATGTATGTGTGTGTGGACACATGGTCCCATGGTGTGTGTGCATGTCACAGACTGAGGGAAGTATGTAGGGACTGGTATCCTCTTTCTGCCATGTGTGTACTAGGGATTCAAATCAAGCTATTAGGTGTGGTGGTAAGTACCTTTACCTGCTGAGCAATCTTCTTGTTTCCACACCTTGTTTTATAAATTTTAGAACTCTGTTTCAGAGACTCTGCAGCATGTGTCCCATTCTCTGAGTGTTTTCACTGCAAATCAAACTATGGGTGTTCTAAATCTTGTACATGTGACACATAGCAGTCTTCATGAACAGTGGAGGTTGTGTCCTCTTCACAGCACCTGTTATATGTAGTTCTGTGCTCATAGCCATTTAATAAATATGCTCAGAACAAATAATACAATCACTTAGATAATTTATATAATATGAAACATAATATGCTTCAGTGAGTTACTTATGGTGTTTTCTTCCTTATGCAACAGCAGTCTATTATTTCAGACTCTTTTTCTTTTAGAGCCCTGATCCAGATGCTGATCTTTAAGAGTATAATGTCCTTTCTGGTGTATTAGATATTAGAAAGAACTGGGCTACTTTGTATCTTAGGGTTAACATTGCTGTGATGAAATACAATGACCAAAACAACCTGAGGAGAAAAGGGTTTATTTGGCTTACATTTCCCCTTCTGTATTCTTCAAAGGAAGTCAGGACAGGAACTCAAGCATGGCAGGAGTTTGGAGGCAGGTGCTGATGAAGAGGCCACAGAGGGGTGCTGCTTACTGGCTTGCCCCTTGTGGCTTGCTCAGCCTGCGTTCTTATAGAACCCAGAACCACCAGCCCAGGGTCTGGGCTCTTGCCCATGAATCACTAATTAAGAAAATGCTCTATTTGTGTGACATAAACGGATCAGAGTTGTGTTTCTAGATATCAAGAACAAATGTCATGGGGCAGAGTTTCTGTGAAAATGTGGCATTCCCAGTGCTAGAAGTGTGAAGTGCAGTGCCAGAAGGGAGAACACTGGCTTTGTGGCCTGTCAGGGTCTTGGGTCTTTTGATCATTTCTCTATGCCTGCTCTGTACAGACAACACAGAGATGCAAGAGACAATGCTTGCATTGTTGGCATCCTTTGCTAAGCAGGGATTTCGTCTTGTTTGTTCTTGTTATTTTAATGACAGTGATGTTTCTTCAATCAGTACTTCATTCAACATTCATGACAAAAGCACAATAAATCTGAAGACCTGGTACCTTGAAAAAAAGAAAAGGAAAGGGAAGGAAAGGAAAGGAAAGGAAAGGAAAGGAAAGGAAAGGAAAGGAAAGGAAAGGAAAGGAAAAGAAAAGAAAAGAAAAGAAAAGAAAAGAAAAGAAAAGAAAAGAAAATGCTCTACAGGCTTGTCTACAACCTGATCTTAGAGAGGCATTTTATCAGCCAAGTTTCCTTCCTCTCAGATGACTATGGCTTGTATCAAGTTGACATAAGAGTGACCAGCAGACAATTTTCATTATAGCTGAATAAAATTATGTTGTGTATAGGTACCGTGTTGTCTAGATACATTATGGATTAGTGACAGATAAAACTATCTTCTCAAATGACCCAGAGTTCCTTGATAGTCCTCTATGTATATTCAAAGAAATCTACTAACCCCTACCAATGAGATACTTTTTCAACCACATTTATTACTTCACAATTCTCAACAGTTGAGAAACAGCTATTTTTTATTGGTTATTTTATTTATTTACATTTCAAATATTGTCTCCCTTCCTGGTTTCCCCTCCGCAATCCCCCCATTCCCTCGCCCCTTCCCTTTGCCTCTATTAGGGTGCTCCTCCAGCCATCCACCTACACCTGCCTCACTGCTCTAGCATCCTCCTATGCTGAGGCATCAAGCATCCCCAGGACCAAGGACCTCCCCCTCCCATTGATGTCAGATAAGGCCATCCTCTGCTACATATGTAGCTGCAGCCGTGGGTCTTTCTATGCATACACTTTGGTTAGTGAACTAGCTATTCTTTACAGAACAAGCCTAGATGTTCATCAACAGATAAGCAAGATAAGCAAACAGAGAGGACATAATACCTATACACAATACAGTGACATTCAGCTAAATGAAAAATGAAGTCAAGTTGTATAAATAATTATATCAAGTGAAGTAACTAGACTCAAAAAGATAAATATCACCTGTTTTCATGTGTGTGTGCATGTGTGTGTAGGTTATGAAATTAGAGAAGGGACTATGAAAGACAAAGTCTGGAAGATGGATGGTTTACATGACATTTACAGAAAAAGGGAGCTACTTGATTTGTTGTTGGTTACCAGGAGAGTGAAGGAACATGGAAAAGCTGAGTCAAAACGGCTTATCAATAAAAACAAGGTATGTTTAAAAAAAGTCATAATAGAACCATTTACTTTTTATGTTAATTAAAATATAATGTAGAAAAACTTCATAATATGTTAAAAAAAACTGAAGAAGGAACCCATTTTGTTACTCTGGTATTTCTTCAGTTCATCCTCTCTTCTGATGGAACCTTGTTCTTTGCTTGATGCTGTGCTGGGCCTAGGCTGAGAGCTACATGGAAAGTGATTGCTGTGAGCTGGGACCCCAAGTTCGTTTTGTGTTTGTGGCTATTCCTGAAGGCCTCAGCTGCACTCCTCAAAAGTGACTGTAGTGTTCAAGACAGTTTTTCCAGGCTTGATCTAAAGCATACATTGAAAGCTAAATGCCATCAGCCCTTTCTGTATCTCATGTCTCAAGCCCCTCCTGTGTCACAGGAGCAGAAGGGACAGGAGATGGGAACTGTGCAGACTGAGAGTTGTTGAGTCTGGTGACACATGGAAGTAGGCCCAACACATGGGAGGCTGAGGCAGGAGAGTAGGAGTTTCAGGTCAGCCTGGGCTACATGATGAAATCTTAAATCAGAATTGAAGGAAAGGGAAGGGAAGGGGAGGAAAGGGAAGGGAAAGGAAGGGAAGGGAAGGGAAGGGGGAAGGGAAGAGAAGCAAAGCATGATGGGACAGGCCTTAGGGTACAGCTCTTTGATGGAGTACGTGTGTGAGGCCTAGCTTTCTGTTCCAGCTACAGTAAAACAAATGTCAGGACAACATAAAACACAACACTGTGATGTGAAGGGACTGTCACTATGGGTCTCTCTTTCTATTCGCATGGTGCCCTAGGGCATTGCTTTGTCACTATTTTATTCTTGGCACTTTTCAAGTATTAACCAACAGCAGTGTTCTGTGTTCCTCAGTAAGTTTCTATTTGACACTATAGCGTTTATTATGTGGACCAAAAACCTTGTTTATTGCTCATTCATGTTCAAATGCTGTTCATTGTCTGTATAATTTTTTTGAATGTTTCCTTAGAAAGTAAGCTTAGCTTTGTTCTCTATAGTTCGGATTTTTCACTGAAAGACATTTAAGACAAAGTTCTTACTTGTTTGCTCATACACAGGCAATGAGTTTTTCTGGTCAGCCGTTAAAATGCTTAGTCTCATAAGTGATGGGAACTCTAATTCAGAACAACTTTATGAAGCTTTTCTGGCTAGAGCAAAGGGATGTGGTCAGGAGGAGGGAGAGAGGAAAGATCTGAACTCACCCTAGTTTCCTCTGGTTTAGGTTTGAAAACAGATTCTTTTTTCTCACGGTCCGATTGCTTCTTGGGTCCACAGAGGCTCTCCTCCTGACATCTCTTGGGAATCTCACCAGCTGTTCCCATGACCCAGGGTTATGGATGTCTTCTGCAGCATGTCACTTTATGGTGAATACTTGGGTGTTCCTTGTTCTCATGTCTTCACTAGGGGCATGGTACACAGTGCAGCTATACCATTTCTATCTTGCCACTTTATTCTCTGAGATGGCTATTCTCATCAGTATCTTAAATGGCATCCATCGCCCTTCCTTGGAGATAACATTTCAGCTTCTGCCCCCAGATGGTAGCTTACTGTACATGCTGTACATGGCTTCTCAGTTCATGTCTCTGTTGCTGTGATAATCACCATGACCAAAAGCAACTTGGGAAGCAGTGGGCTTATCTCACCTAACCATCATCAAGAGAATCCAAGGCAGGGGCTCAAAGTAGAGCCCCTCAAGCAGAGACTCAAATCTGGAGGCAGGAACTGAAGTAGAGACCATCTGTACTGGCTTAACCAGCTACCTTTCTAATACAATTCAGACCCACCTACCTAAGGACCACAGTGGTCTGGGCTCTAATACATCAATTAGAAATGAAGAAAATGCTCATAGACATTCCACAGGCCAATTAGGTGGAGGCATTCCCTTTACTGTAATCCTCTCTTCCTTGCTACGCCCAGGTTAGTATCACATTGATAAAAAATAAATAAGACACATTATTTTCATTGCTGATAAAAATATCTTAAATATCTTTAAGATAATACTTAAGTCTTTTTCATGTTTGATGACTCAAAAGAATCTAGCTTATCAAAGGCTATAACTTACTGTATTAGTCACGGTTCTCTAGAGAAACTGTCCTGATGATAGAATAAATGTATGTATTAATTTGTTAGGCAATTATTAGGGTAGCTTACAGGCGGTAGTCCAGTTAATCCAACAATAGCCATCTACCAATGGAAAGTCGAAGAATTTCAGTATTTGCTTAGTCTGCAAGGCTAGGTGTCTCAGCTAGTCTTCAGTATATTCCAGAATCTTGAAGAACTAGGCTCTAATTCCATTGACAGAATGGACTTGACAGCTAGAACAAGCAGGCCAAGAACAAGAGCTTCCTTCTTCCATGTCCTTTATATACGCTGCCAGCAGAAGATATGGCCCAAATTAAGGATGGATCACCCCACCTCAAAGTTTTGGATTAAAGGGAGGGGTCTTCCCACCTCAACTGATTTAATTAAGAAAAATCCCTCACAGGTGTTCCCAGCCACTCGGTTTTCAGTTAATTGCACATGCAGTCAGCTTGACAACCAAGAACGGCCATCCCACTCCCCTAACCAGGCACCTGCTCACTAATGGAGAGATTATAATTATTCTTTATTGTTACAGACCATGCTTGTGCCTTAGCCTATCCTTGCTAGTGGATGTATCTCCAGATAAGTTATAAATAGACTTGATAGCTGACAGGGATGTGATTTTAAATCCTGCTATATATATTTTTTTTTTAAAAAATCAGCTGTCATAGAAATTACACTGACTTAACTGCCTCTTGTAATGTGCGAGGATGCCTGTTTTCCACAATCTTGCTCACACAGCATATTTTCAAATTTTCCAGGCAGACAAGGTGCACATGGTTTCTCCCTTAGTCTCTAGGTTACATTCTGGTTACAATGAAAAGCTTTCTGTTGTTGCCGCAGCACATTGCCACATACAAAGCAGGTTGCTTGCTGGTTTTGTAGAGACAGGACTTGGCTATGTAGCCCAGGCTGGGCTTGACTCACTCCCATCCCATCATGCCTGATTAATGCCACAATTTTAACAATACACACAATAACACTTCCGTTTCTAGGATCACAAATCCAGGCACAGGCTAGGGTGGTTTTCAGCTTGGGGTGAGCAGGTGCTGGGGTTGGGGTCTGAAGGGAGGAAGCCTCTCCCTTTGAGATTCTCTTTGTGAGGTTCAGCTATGCAGTGTCTGCTTCCTGGCCCATTTTAAGAGTGGGCAGAATCTACTTCCTTGCAGTTGTGTGACTAAAGTCCCCATCTCCTTTCTGGATGTCTTAGCTTGTAGAAGGTACAACTGCCGGCTTGTAGTCGATTCCACTGGACTCTTCTCAGGGACTTAGTAACAGGGACCTAGCAATAGCATGCCATCATCTGTGCCACAGATGCAGGTGGCCTGACAGTCTATAAGAGAACTGAGTGCTACCCAGTGCTCTCTCTCTCTCTCTCTCTCTCTCTCTCTCTCTCTCTCTCT
>NW_021620852.1:3050130-3150422 GCF_004785775.1 Grammomys surdaster
CTTCCCTGTCTCTCTCTCTCTCTCTCTCTCTCTCTCTCTCTCTCTCTCTCTCTCTCTCTCTCTCTCTCTCCACGTGTTCCAAGCTGGCTTCTCTTTGACTATTTTCACCGTTATCTCCCCACCCCCACCCCCATCATGGCTCTGTCTGCTTCTACCCACTTTCCAGGTCCTCATTCTCTTCCCTTCCCCAAATAAGCCTCCCTATACCAGGTCAGTCTCATGCTGTGATTTTTCAGAGGGACAACTTGGCACAGGTCTGCCAGGTCCCCCTTACCACAGCCTGTTGCCAGCATCATATTTCATAACAGCAACCATTTACCTACATGGACCACATAGCATGCAGTGGATGTGCTCTAAGACAACTTGGAGACTCTTACCTCAGTCTGATAAAATACAATCCTGAATGACATAGAGTGATCAACAGAGCAGTTATCCTTTCTTTTGTGATACTGGTTTAGAACGGGGCTTGGGCATATTAGTAAATCTTTGCCACTGGCATACCTTCCTAGATTTTTTTTAAAAACGGGATATATTTTACGATGTAGCCCAGGCTGCTCTTGTGTTCTCAGTCTTTCTGTCTTTCATCTCAGCCTCTTGTTGCTGAGGTTACAACCGTGCCTGTAGGCCGTGCTATCCTACCACCTTTGTGTTAAAACATAACCTAATTAAGGGACTGGCTATCCCATCAAATCTTGGTTCTCATTTTCTAGGGAAGCAATATTCAGGTGCTCCAAGGAATGTAGGTAGGAAATATGGAGTCATCTTGGAAAGCTGCATCACACAAGGAATTTTTTTCTAAGTGTAAAAGACATTTGCATTTCCTCTCTGTAGAATCCTTTTTAATATTCTTTGGCTTCTTTGCACATGTTCTGAAAAATAGCAAGACGTGATACTGCATACGTGAGTGCATGAGGAATGAAGCGAAGGGATAAATCTTGGGCTCTGTTCAGCCTTCAGAGAACAACTGCCCTTTTCCATCACTAAATAGCTGTGAGGGGCTGCAGTACTGTGGCATGCCCCATTTGCTCTCTGGACAGCCTTTGAATTCAGGCTCCTTCCCTTTCTACTCAAGATCTTATGGGCTCTAAGAACTGTTTTTCCGTGCTAGGAATCAAATCAAAGGTCTCATGAGTGCTGGACATCCTTGCCAGTTATCTCCTCCCCTGTGCCTGTCTAAGGTCTGAATGAGAACACCCATCAAGCCGATCTATCCCAACACAGAGGGGCTAAATATTACAGCTCTCAGTCCTTATCCAGATCACATCTTCCATTTTCTTACATGTAGGTTTGAATTATGTCACACTGTGATGGCCCTAAGCCTGTCTCAGCACTACAGGGTCATCTACCACCTTCTTCCTTTAAGAGTGATAACTGCTATGTTAACCATGCTTCCCAATTCCCCTCTGCCAGGTACACGGTCACAGGTGTCTCAGATGAACATTGTTTTCTTTGGTGGGAGGAGGGGGACATCTCCTGACTACTATCAAGTATCATGAATATTGGGTTGGTTTATACACCAGACGTTATGGTGAGAGTCAGGCTTGTAATGCAATCTTTTATTTTATGAGATTATAATACAATTACAGCATATCATTTCCCCTTTCTTTTCTTCCCTCCAAACCCTCCCACACACCCCTCCTTGTTCTCTTTCAAGTTCATGGCCTCTATTTTTTATTTATTGATTAATTGCTCCTCTCTCTCTCTCTCTCTCTCTCTCTCTCTCTCTCTCTCTCTCTCTTTCTCTCTCTTTCTCTCTGTCTCTCTTTCTCTCCTCTTTTAAATAAATAAGTACAATCTTTTCAGTCAGTATTAGGTGTGTACATTTTTAATTTGGTTTTGGATAACCAATCAGCATGCTCTCCCTGGGGAAGACTTTCTCCCACTCCCAGTGATCCTTAGTTGTCTGTAGTTCTTTGTGTAGAGTTGAGGTCTTCAGGGCTTTCCCGTCTACTTTTGCATGTGAATTGTTTTTGTCCTTATCATGTTGATAGGTTTTATGGGCATAGCTTCTGACATTATTCCTAGGAGACACCACTCATAGAAAACTCTCTGATTTCACAATCTCTCTGCCTGCTCTCCCAAAATATCCCCCTAGCTTTAGCTCTGAGCTGTTTGGTTCTGATCGTTGTGGTGATACACTGATAGGATATGCTGAAGAGGCAGAGGCAGGAGCATCCCAAGTGGATGGGTTCCTAAAAGAAGTTTTGTGAACACTTCTCTGGACTGTCAAAATGTTCTGTCTTCTTTCCCCAATCTGCATTCAAGTACTCATAAGTTATTCTTTGGTTGCTGTATATTCACTATTCTTGGGAGACATGAACCCGATGACTACTGTCACCTTGGATAGGGAGCAGATGATATACTAAAGTATGGGTGAGCCAGTGGGTTTTAGTCATCAGAATATGGATGAAGGGTTACTTTTAGGAGCAGAAATAACTTAGACACAGCTGCATCTAGCCTACTCCAGCATGGGTGACAACTCACAAAAGCTAGAAACCTGGAGAAAACTGAACATCTTACAGGCAGCTCAACTGATCTGAGCCTCTTTCCAGGCAGCTCAGGTTCTCTAAGAGGGTCACTCAACAGTCGTTAGTTACTGCTTACTAATACTCTGGGAAAGATCAGCCAGTGAGCCTGTTCAGTTTCAGGAGCTTCCTGAAGTTTTTGCCTTATTTACTTCCCAGATCAAGGAGTTTCCCTGTAGGATAGAATGTTTCACTTCCCTCAAAAGCATTTCATGTCTTAAGAAGCTTTCATCCAAGATGAAGGGCTTTATCACAGAGGAAACTATCATACAACATTGGCTAAGAAAATAAAATTTGGTTTTTAGTGGGCTCAAGTGTAAACTGGTGATTCATTTGCTACTATCTCATTAATCACATTTCATTGTCAAAATTAGTATGTATTTATTGGCCTGTTAATGTTGGCATTAGTTGTGTTTGCTGTTTGTACTCCTCAGATGGCTAGAATAAAGATTAGTTATTTTGATTTTCTGAAATAATGGTTCTTCCTGCAGTCTTACTTGAGGCTCGACTTTATGATCTGTTATGATGCAGAATATATGAGCTCTCGGACTTTTAGCCTCTTATTGTAAACAACAGCATCACAGAGTGCAGTGAGTTGAATGTGTCTGTAGAATATGTTTACTTTTATGTCCTTGGCTGTGTGCATGTTTGTACATCTCTGTGTTTGCTTGTATTAATGAGTATTGTTTGTTTTGTGCACACAAGTGTCTGTGTGTGTGAGTGTCACAAGTGTGACATATATATGTATATATGTATGTCAGTGGTATAAAATTTTTGTGTAAGTGATGTAGCTTTTACATGTATGTGCATGGTGTGTCTATTTTTCTGTGATTTCAGGTTTGAAAATCTGTGGTTACTGGCTAAGCATTTTGTACTGAAAGGCAAAGAGCACCCCCTAATGTTCAAAAGGAGACATTGACCTGCTTCAGCAATGTGGTCTGAATTGCCTTAAATAAAGTAGACTTCATGGATGCTGGGTTCTTTCCACATCTACCTGACCATGTTTCCAGGCCCGTCCTTGTGAAGCACAAGAGGACATTGATTTCTGGAGTTTAGTGTTTGTGAAACATCGAAGTCTGCATAAGGCTTAATGCACAGGAAGTTGTTGATGTGGATTAAAAATAACGATAACAAAACAAACAAACAAACAACAACAAACAATACCTCCTCCCCTCCCCAAAACCCAAACAAACAAGCAAACAAACAAACCTGTCATACATTCTGGGACTGATGTAAGGTCACGTAGGAGCTGAAGGGACAGGGAGAGGGTATGTCACACTGCATTTCTATTTGATAAGTCTGGGGCCAGGTTGTAGAAACAAATTTTCAGTTGTAGATAA
This sequence comes from Grammomys surdaster, assembly GCF_004785775.1. Lineage (NCBI taxonomy): Eukaryota > Metazoa > Chordata > Mammalia > Rodentia > Muridae > Grammomys > Grammomys surdaster. Next base: position 3,053,996 of record NW_021620852.1, read on the forward strand.
ACTAATTCTTGGTATTTGCAGTTGCATTTCTCTTTACTCAAGAAGGAGGCTCTGTAATGTAAGATTGTTTTATGGCCCTTTGTTGGCAGGGCTGGGGTTCACTGCTTCTTCACATGGGGGCTGATAAAGTCAGGAACTGAACTCAACTCTGTGTGCCCTCTCATGTGATCCTCTAAATACAAGGGTGTCACTTATCCATTTAAAAGATGAGAAAACTGAGTCCTAGGAAAGCTGAATAACTCACCCAAGTTCACAAATTTGAGACATTTGGAGATCAAAGCAGCTTCCTTAATCACGACTGAGAACTTCAGAGTCCAAGCATGTAAGCAAGGGTAGGAAGCTTGCTTGTAATTTAACACAGTGGAACAAAATTACTAGTCCCTCAAGAAAACATGTCAAAGTCTTAGCAAGTGTGTAAAAACCAATCTTTTCAATAAGTGATTGTCTTAGGCTTTGACTGCTGTGAACAGACACCATGTTCAAGGCTACTCTTATAAGGACAACATTTAATTGGGGCTGCTTAGAGGTTCAGAGGTGCAGTCCACTATCATCAAGGTAGGAACATGGCAGTGTGTAGGCAGGCATGGTGCAGGAGCTGAGGGTTCTATGTCTTGTTACAAAGGCAAATGGTAGAAGACTGGATTCAGGCAGCTAGGATGAGGGTCTTAAAACCTAAGGCCACAGGGACACAACTATTCCAACAAGGCCACACCTCTAAATAGTGCCACTCCCTGGGCCAAGCATATTCAAACCACGACAGTGATGTTGAGAAAATAGTCACAGCTCGAAGCCTTATTTTTATATCACATATAAAAGTTAACTCATAATGAATCAGAGACAAAAATTCAAAACTATAAAACAATTAGAAGAAAGCATAGGGAAAGAGCTTTTTCCATTGGCTGGGAGTTCTACTCACCACTTTACCATCAATCCACTCACTCCTTGATGTTGGTTTTAGCAGTGACTTCCAGAACATGACAGGGGAATTATGAGGGATTACAAAAGAAAACATAAGGTAAATTGGACTTAAAAATTGAAAGTGTATGCACACTAGAAAATGTTATAAACAGAGAAGCAAGGCAAATCATGGGTGGAAGACAGTATTCGCAAACAGAATTCTGATTGGCGTTGACAGCCAAGAATATATAAAGACTACCTCCAACTCAACAGCAAACCCTAAACAGACTAATATGAAATAAGAAAAGGGACAAAGGGGGACACTCTCCCTCTTCTCAAAATAGTACTAGACGTTCTAGGTAGGCCAATTAGGTAAGAGAAGAAAGGCAAAAAGCAATGCACTGGGAAAGGAGGGTGTTAAGTTGTTTGCTAATGGCACAATCTTATATGCAGAAACCCCCATGAAACACTGAAGAATGTTGAGTTGATAAATTACCTAATCCAGGAAACTTGTAGGATACAAAAATCAGTGGAATTTTTATTCATTGATAATAAACTGAGAAGGAAAGAAAAATAGCCCTATTAATAATAGCAAAATAAATAAGTAAATAAATTAGTGAAATATTTAGGGATACAGTTAGTCAGAAAGATGACAGGTCTTTGTGCCAGAGGTTAAGGTTATAAGGTTATAAGGTTATAAGGCACCAATGGAAAAAAATAAGAGAGAGACTTTAAAAGTAAATAGAAAATTATTTTATGTCCACAGCTTTAAAGAATTAGTATTGCTTACCCAGAATGATCTACAGATTCATCACAATCTTTATCAAAATTCTAACATCAACCACTAGACATAAGAGACACAATCCCAAAACTTGTATGGAGCCACAAAAGGGCCAGAAATGTTCAAACATTTTTGAATAAAAGAACAAAGCTAGCAGTTTCATGCTCCTTGGTTTCAAAATATGAAGTCTGTGTAATGAAGACTGAGTGCTGCCATCATACAAACAGACACATCGATCATTGCAACCCTCTGAGGAGCATCGAAGTAGTTGGATGGAATCCAACTCAGCTCCCAAGAACTCCCAATGGAGGGAAGAGAGTCTCTCATCAGTAAGGGTTGGACTGGGAAACTGGGGATCTGTATGTAGAAGGATGAACTAGGATCTTTATGCTGTTAACAAAAATTAACTCTGATTAAAATATCAATATAGATTTGAAATCACAAAACTAGGAGGATGCAGAAGGTATGTGCTGGCTAGTGTCTATATTAGCTTGACATAGACTAGAGTCATCTGAGAGGAGAGAACTCAGTTGAGAGAACGCCTCCATAAGATTAGGCTGTAGGCAAGCCTGTAGGGCATTTTTAGATCAGTGACTGATGTGGAAGGACCCGGTTCATTGGGGGTGGTTCTACCTCTGAGCTGGTGGTCCTGAGTGTTATAAAAATTCAGGCTGAGCAAACCCTAAGGAGCAATCCGGTGAGCCGCATTCCTCAAAGCTTCTGCATCAGCTCCTGACTCCAGATTCCTGCCCACACTTTCCTGGATGATGAACTACAAGCTGCAAGATAAAATAAACTCTTTCCTCCCAAGTTGTTTTTGTTCATGGTGTTTGACCGCTACAGTAGAAACCCTAACTAAGACAGAGTGAAACTATGACATTGATCTAGGCAGTGTAAAGCAGACCAGTGTATTGTATCAAACTGGAAAGTTCATATAACAGATAAATCCTAAGCTGAAGAGGCAAAGAGTATGAGAAAATATTTGTAAGCTATATATTTCATAAAAGGTTAGTATTCACAATGTTTAAAAAATCCAAACTGCAAGAAAATAACTTAATTAAAAGTTCGAAAGGGATAGGAATAGAGTTCTAAAAAAATACACAAATATCAAACAGGTTCATGAAAAAGCACTTAAAGCCACGTGTATATTAGGAATATACACATTAAAACCACAATGATAACCTGTTAGAATAGTGGACAGTGGTATTTTTGTTTTCTTATTTGTTTGTTTGTTTGTTTTTTGATTGTTGGTAAGAATGTGAAGAAGAAAAAACAGTGACAACTGTTGGTGAGAATGTAAATTAGTACAGTAACTTGGAACACAGCATGGAACTTCCTCGAAAAGCTAAAAATAATACCATCACTTGATCCAGAAGTCTCACTTGTAGGGGTAAAGCCAAAGGAATAGACATCATGATGCTGAAACGAGTCCTCAGAATCTTATGGAGATAGTGAGTCAGTGCAAGTGTCTGTCAAAGAATGAGGGTGTGAACTTTCCAATGCTCTAGCACTGCCTGAGATAAGCACCTCATGAAGAGAAGAGGTTTCTTTTGGATCTCAGCCTTGGAGGTTCCAGTCCATGAAAGGGCAGACTTGATGCTTTTAGGTTTCTGGAGGAGGAGGCTATTGGCAGTAGTGGAGAACAACTAGCCAAACTGCTTACTTCATGGCAAGGGAGCAAAAGAGAACAAAAGGCTAGGGTCTGACTGTCCCCTTCAAGGGGACACCCCTTTGAAAGAAGTCTTGACTGGGACCTGACTGTCCCCTTCAAGTGGACACCCTATGACTGAAGTCTTCCCACTATACGATACTTCTGAAAGGTTCTATCACTTCTTAGTAAAGGTTTCCTAGGATTAATCTTTGGAGAACAGATAAGACCTAAATATTAGCAAGTTGAGAGGGAAAATGTGTGTAAAAATGAAGAGCCAGTTGCTCTAGGAACAAATCCCACCGTTTCAGTGATATAAATGAATCTGGAGGAAGTTATGACAAATGAGCCATACACAGAAAGACAAATGCAGCATGATTTGACTTACTGGTGGCATCTAAACAAAGTTAATTCAGTAGAGATTAAGAAGGAGGTATCTTGGTCACCATTCCATTGCTGTGAAGAGACACCATGACACTGGCAACTTTTATGGAAAAGCATTTAAAGAAAGCTTTAAATTTGGGCTTGCTTATGGTTTTAGAAGTTTAGTTCATCATCATCAAGATGGGGGACATGGTGGCATGTAAGCAAGCATCGTGCTGGAAAAGTAGATAAGAGTTTTACATCTAGGTCCAAAGGGAGCAGGAAGAGAGAGATACTGGGCCTGGCTTGGGCTTTTGAAACGTCAAAACCTACTCCTAGTGACTTATGTTCTCCAGCAAGACTACTTCTACCCCAACAAGGCTATACCTTCTAATCTTTCTCAAGTAGTGCCACTTCTTGATGCTTAAACATTCAAATGTAAGAGCCTATGGGAACGATTCTTATTCAAACTATCACAAGGCGATACCAGATGCAAAGAGGATAAGGCAGGGCACATTGAGGAGATGTTGACCAAAGATTACAAACTTTAGGTAGTAAGGAGGAAGACTTCCTATGATCTACTGTGTAACAAGGTAACTATAGCAAATAATGTGTTAGAGGTTCTCCCTTTTTGTTTCTTTTGAGATAGAACTTTACTATGTAGCCCACACTAGCCCTGAACTCTTGTCCTTTTATGCCAGTCTCCTAAGTACTAGGACTTAAAGGTGTGTGCCACTATGCCTGTGAAAAGACACCATGACCCTGTCATTGTATATTATGGCTAAGACCGTAACTTCCAAAGACTCCTTTCTCTCTCTCTCTCTCTCTCTCTCTCTCTCTCTCTCTCTCTCTCTGTCTCTCTCTCTGTCTCTCTCTCTCTGTCTCTCTCTGTCTCTCTCTGTCTCTCTCTCTACCCCCCCCAATGCATACACATACAAAGTAAGGTGATATAAGTGATTTTGTTTTATTTTATTATTCCATCTTGCATATGTATTAGAATATTACATTAAACAAATCATTATGAATTTTCAATGAAAAGAATGATGACAAAAATGAACAAAAAAGCCTGTCTCCAAAGAAGAATCAATAGGCTGATTGATAGGCATGTGAAATGAAGCTCAAATCACTAATGGTTCGTTTCATGCTTCAAAAAAGTGCCGGGTACCATCTGCCTGGATAGTGAGCAAAGAAGCAGGAAATATCAAGTTCTGGAGAGGATGTGAAGAGATTGGCAGACTCTGTTTGTTGCTGGTGGGAAAGCCCAGTTGTTCAGTTGACTTGGAAATTGGTATGCATGCTCTCTTACTGTCCTCATCACTGTTCTACTGCTGTGAAGAGACACCATGACCACAGCAACTCACAGTTTCAGAGGTTTAGTTCATTATCATCATGGTGGGAAACATGGCAGCATGTAGGCAGACTTGGTGCTAAAGGAGTAGCTGAGAGTTCTATGTCTGGATCCACAGGAACGAAGAAGAGAACACTGGGCTTGGGCTGGGAAACCTCAAAGCCCACATCCCTCCCCAAGTGACACATTTTTTCCAACAAGACACTATGTACTTCAACAAAGCCACACCTCCTAATCCTTGTCAAGTAGTGCCCCTCCTTTATGAGCATTCAAATATATGAGCCTATAAGGGACATTATTATTCAAATTACTATATTCTACTCCATGGCTCCCATAGGTTTATAGCTGCATTGCAATTAAAAATGTATTTAATCCAACTTCAAATGTCCCCTAGTCAATTACAGTCTCAAAACTGTTTAAAAGTCCAAAGTTCAAAGTCTCTCCAGAGACTCAAGGCAACTTCTTAACTGTAACCCCCTGTAAAATCAAAATAAAAAAGCAAATCACATAATTTCAATACACAGTGGCACAGGATATACATTACCATTCCAAAAAGGAGAGAAGGGAGTAAGATGAGGAAAGACTGGACCTAAAATCACAGAACAAAACTCCAAATTCTGCATCTCCGTGCTTGACATTAAGATGTGTTTTTCAGATCCTCATCTCTGTTGACTGCAGCACACTCTCTTGAGCTGGTTTCACAACTTTCCTTGGCAACTCTAGCATCTCCTACTTCTTGGGGTCAAAAAACATAATCTAGGCTTCGTCTTCACAGCTTCATGGCCCTCCGTACAGAGACAACTCTGATTTATGTCTGGTCTTAGTGGCTTTACGTAGCCACAAAGGGAGATTTGATAACCTCTTTTATATATATATATATATATATATATATATATATATATATATATATATCTCCTTGGCTCTAAAGCCAGAACTGTGTGGCTAAGGCTGGCACGTTCTGCTGCTTGCTGGGGCATCAGCCTGTTCTTGCTGATGGTTTCCTTCAACCCTAAGCTTTTTGTTAATTCCTTTTCACAGGTTGGAAGCTTAGCTGGGTGGGATCTTGCCTGGAGGTTTCTTCTCCCTTTATTCTACTTAGTACAAGCTTTTCTTTAAACTTTTTATCTCCTTGAGCACTTGGCTTGGCTCCAACTTTACATTGTCTAGTGCTGCTTCTCTCTTGGGCTGGACATTAGTATTTCTCCTTGCTCAGCATGCTGGTTTTCATTACAGATCTACATAAGAGTGGCTACAAACAACTACACAACACAGTCAATGCTAGGTGGTCTGGAAATCTCCTCAGACAATGCTGTTAATCCAAAACTCTTTGATTTAGCCTCAGGTAGGCTTTTTTTTTTTTTTTGACAAAAGCAGAAAGCAGCCACATTCTTCGTCCAAACACCACATGAATGGTCTCTAGGCCACTTCACCTCTGAAACTTCTTGAGCTCAGCCCACACAGTTTAAAATCTCCTTCAGCACTGTCTTCTATGCTCTTACTAGGATGGTTCATTAAGCCCCTGTTAAAGTGTCCAATCACTCTTCGAGTCCATGCCCCAGTCTTCTATATTCCTCCAACAGATAATATGGTCAGACTTATCACAGCAATATCCCGGTCTCTGGTACCAACTTCTGTCCTGGTCACTGTTCTATTGCTGTGAAGACTCACCATGACCATCCAACTTTTAAGAGAGAAAGCATTTTATTGGAAGCGTGCTTACAGTTTCAGAGTATTTGTCCATTATCATTATGGTGGAGAACATGGTGGCATGCAGTCAGACATGGTGTGGAGAAGTAGCTGAGTGTTCTAAACCAAGATCTGAAGGCAGCAGACAGAATGAGACACTGGGTCTGGATTTGGCTTTTGAAACCCTAAAGCACACCCCCACTGATATACTTTCTCCAGCAAGACTCCACCTATTCTAATAAGTCCACACCTCCCAACCCTTCTCAAGTAGTGCCATTCCCCGATGACTTAGGATTCAAATAGATGAGCCTATGGGGACTACTCTTATTCAAACTACCACACTTACTAAAATTTTAGATGTGTCAATTTGCTACCTTAATACAGTGAATGATAAAATCCTCAGGATCATGTGCACAGGTGCAGAAAAAGAGTTTGAGAAAATGCACCATCCACTGATGGTGAAAAGTCTCAGGAATCTACAAACAACAGAAATCCTTCTGTTTGAGAACATCAATACAGCAGAGAAGGTCAGGTCAACAGAGATGGGCCTTTGGAAAAACACAAACAAGATTAATGACCCTTCAAAAAGATGGACAAGATAAAAACATAAGAAAAGACCTGGATATACAGCTCGGTGGCAGAGTATTTTCTGGGCATTGTACAGAGCTTTGGGTTCTGACCTTAGCATGGGAAAATATGGCAGAAAACACAAACACACCATCATCTACATCAGAAAAAGAAAACAGGCAGCAACATAAACAGAACCTATTGGGAGGATTAATAGTAAAGGTTCAGCGTAGTTGTAGACTCTTTTTGCTACTATACGATACTAAGTTTTCTTCGTTTTATAGGAAAAATTATTTGCTCTGTAGTTCTGGAAGTGATAGAGGGTTATGAAGGCCTTATGATAGTCAACTCGTGGTAGGAAAGTAAAAGGAAAATGGCTTCATTTGGAAGAGAACATGAATCAGAAAGCAAATGTTTATAGAAGCCTGATCCCTGGATAACTAATCCAATTAGGACTGACAGACATTAATCCCTCCCAAGATGGTTCCTTGCAGATGATCACTTCCCAACAGGACCCATCTCTTTGAGGTTCTACCACGTCTCAGTCAATATTGTGATACAGATGTGTAAGCTGAGAAACCCTTCCTATCACAACTTGCTTTTTGGTCATGGTGTTTCACTGGAACAATAATAACCCTAACTGAGATGGGGACTGACCCAAGGCCCACAGATGTTGTGGGTAGCCTCAGCTAAAAGGAGCACCAGTCAATAGCAGTCTCCAGGGCTACAGACAGTCAGTTGTGTCCAGGCTGTGTGTGGTCCCCTAACAACTACCTCAGTTTTTGTCTGACACCAAGACCTGCATTACTGACAGAAAGGTACAGATCCTCGATGCATTGAGAAATGTCCCTGAGAACCTTGTTGTTTGCTTACTTGGCTTGTGTTTTGTTGCTCTAGGGTTAAGCTAGAGGGAGAGGAGCCCATGCTGGGCTCTGCTGGTGGCCTGGCATAGTCCTGTTCCAGATGTAGTCCCACCTTACACACCCATTCCTGGATGCTATGGGCTGTTGGTTGTGACCCTGTCATCATGGTCCAAAGCAAGTACCTGTATGCTTGCTACTCAAGTACCCAATGGACAGAACTTCTGAAGCTAAGGCAAAAAGCTGCCTTAGTCATTATTCTATTGTCATGAAAAGACAGCATAGCTGAGACAGCTCTTATGTAAAAGAAAACATTTAACAGGGGGCTTGCTTACAATTTTAGAGCATTAGTCCATTATCCTTATGATGTGGGTCATGGCAGTATGCAGGCTCTGGAACAGTAGCTGAGAGCTACATAATGATCCTTAAGATGTGTGTGTGTGAGAGAGAGAGATTGTGGGCTTGGCATGGGCTTTGAAACCTCAAAGCCCACCTCCACTGATGTACTTCCTCCAATGAGGCCTTGTACCCTGATCCCGCTAATGCTTTCAAATAGTGCCATTTTCTGGTAACTAAGCTTTCAAATATGTGACCCTGTACAAGCCACCACATAGGCCTTTCCTCTTTTAAGTCGGTTTACTTCAGGTATTTTGTCAGCTGGAGTGATGAAAAGTCAACACTACTGTATTCAGATGGACACTCTTCCATCTCTAAGTCTGCCTCAAGTGCCTTCACTTTATTTGAGACAGGCTACTTTTGTTGCTTGCTGCTGTACTGGACATGCAAGGCTAGCTGGCCTGCGAACTTCTGAAGGATTCTCCTGTCTTGGCATATCACAACAAAGGCATTGAACTTCCCCTGTCAACACTGGAATTACAGATTCCTGATTTGTGATACTGGCACTGGGTTTTTTCACGGGTCCTAGGTACTTGAACTCACCCCTGCAGAGCAGGGGCTTTCCCTACTAACCCATTTTCCCATCCATGTTAGTTATTCTTCTGTTGCTGTGATAGGACACCACAGCTTAAGGGATTTAATTTCTCTTTTTCTTTTCTTTTTTTATTTTTCGAGACAGGGTTTCTCTGTGTAGTCCTGGCTGCCCTGGAACTCACTCTGTAGACCAGGCTGGCCTTGAACTCAGAAATCCGTCCGCCTCTGCCTCCCAAGTGTTGGGATTAAAGGCATGTGCCACCACTGCCTGGCTTTGAAGCGATTTATAGAATGAAGTTTGTTTGGCTTATGGTTCCCGAGGGATACGAGTCCTTCATGGTAGGCAATTGTGGCAGCAAGCAGCAGATGTGGGGCCGGAGCCGAAGCCGAAGCGAGGCTTACATCTTGAACCATATACACGAAGCAGAGAGAGTGCTCTGGGAATGGTCTGAATATTTTAACTTTCAAAGTCCACCCCAGTGACACATTTCCTCCATCAATGGCACACTCCCTCCAAAGCCTCCTTAAACAATGCCATCAACGGTAGCATTGAGACTATGGGGGGGGGGATTTATTATTATTATTAAACTCAAACTCATGAAGTATTTTTCCTGTACCAGACAAAGTGTCAGTTTGTATCTCAGACTGTTTTGAAACTTGTAATTCTCCTGCGTCAGTCTCCTATGTGCTGGGATGACAGGCCTCTGCTGCCGTGCCTGGTGCTCATGTTCTATTTCTTAAGCCAGGTGTGGGGAAATAAGTATTTCCTTTTGCTCTTTGTATATTATTTGCATATATTAATTATTAAATTGCAAATAGAATATTTATGTTTCAAAAATATGTTAATGAGTGCCTTTCTTTCTAATACTTTTCAGAAACTTAGCTTTTTCCTAGCTATCCTGGTTTATGGCTCATAGTCTCCCTCTTGTGGTACCTCGTCGCAACTGCAGGTATTTCCTTTGTTGACAGAAGTGCTCTATGCTTTTAGTTCCGTCCATGTGCTCTTTGTGAAGTCCACTGAAAGACCTTCTATCTTCAAAGTGAAACAACAGCTATTTGCAAGAACCATCCTTCTCATCACTGAGCACTTTAAAGGAAGTGTTAGTTGGTTACTATAACAACCAGTGAGGTCAGAGGATTGAGGAGGCTGTGGGACAAGTTCGCTATTTTTGGACAGTAGGAATTTAAAAGGAGGATACTTTGGAGAAGCATTTGAAGAAACATGTAAGACACTGTGCGCTGAGGTGCTTAGCTGTTGTAAACTAATTTGTCAATAACCAACTTATTTGCTTCAGATTCGTGAGCACTTAACATTAATGATGATGACGACGATGATGATGTTTTGGGGGGCGTGTCTATGTTGACTCTACTGAACTGAAACTTATGATAGTCCTGCCTCAAGGTCCTACGTGCTGGGATTATAGGTATGCCTGTCTAAGCCTGGCTTAACCTAATAATTTCTGAAGATATTGGACCAGTTCTTCAGTTAGATTTTCCTTAGTAACAGCAGATGGCAAATCTTCATCCTTTGTCATTGTACAGGCTGAACGATTTTCCTAAATGTTTCCCTTTTCTCACTGTTTTGAGCCAAATCATCCTTTAGTATGGCGCCCACATGGTCTACCTCCAATGCCTGTAATATTGTATATTTCTCATGGCATTTTGTAACCTTTTCTCTGGGTGCTGTGCTTTACAAAGCAAGGGTGATGGGTGCCATCACTAATCTCACTAAAGTATTCTTTAAAGAAATCTCACCTCATGTCTTTATTTTGTGCGTGCTGTGCATGCCATGTGTGTGCTATGTGTGGAGGTCAGAGGACAACTTGCAGGAGTCACTTCTCTGTTCCAGTGGAGTCTGGGGATTAAACTCAGGTCCTCTGTCTTGGTGGCCCGTGCCTTTGTCCACTGAGCCTATTCTCTGTCCCAAAGTCATTGTTCCTTCCCTGTCAATGAACCATAAGACGTCAGTTGTTGCATTCTGAAACATGGACTTGAATATCTTGACTACAGTGTGTGGCATAAATATTTTATCTGTGCAGCCAACGGTTTGTAGCCGAGGAAATGGGTCTATTGCTTCCCTGGTTGCTTGCCGTAATCCTTGCTGTCCATCTGAGTAAGTCTCCTTCTGTCAGTTCTGAACTTGTCACGTGGTTTTTCATTTGAAGCCCCTCCACTCTCCAGAAGAGAAGATCTCCTGATAACAGACCCATTTTTTTAAAAAATTGAATTGTGCTATGGCAGCTTTTATTTCTTCTTGGAAATACATGATATTGTTTATTCATCTTGGGAATATACTTGCAGGGAACTTTTTGACACTTGGAAAGTGATGTGAAAAGTCATTTATTTAAAAAAAAAATAAAGTTTGAGCAAACAAGGAGAAGTTGAGAGAGAGAAAAAAATGCCTATCGAGAAGTTTGTGGAAATAGGACTGTCCTCGCTGGTTTATGTCAACTTGACATTAACTAGAGTTATCTGCAAGGAGGAAACTTCAATTGAGAAAATGCTTATGTAAGATCCAGCTGTAGGGCGGTCTCTTAATTAGTGGTCAGTGGGGAAGGATTAGGTTCAGGTGTGGTTCTGGGTTCCATAAGAAAGCAGGCTGAAGCTGGGTAGTGATGGTGCATGCCTTTGATCCCAGTGCTTGGGAAGGCAAAGGCAGGCAGATCTCTGGGTTTGAGGCCAGCTTGGTCTACATAGTGAGTTTCAGGACAACTAGGGCTATACAAAAAAACTCTGTCTTGAAAAACCAATAAAATAAAATAATAAAAATAAATTGAATAAAAGAAATATAAAATGAGATTAAATAAAAGAAAGCAGGCTGAGTAAACCATGGGAAGCAAGCCAAGAAGCAGCACTTCTCAGTCTGTGCCAGCTCCTGCCTCCAGGTTCCTGCCCTGTTTGAGTCCCTGTCCTGACTTCCTTCCATGATGAACAGTATATCACTTCCATGATATTGAAGTGTAAGTTAATAAACCCTTTTCTCTCCACCTTGCTCGTTGATCATGGTGTTTCGTTGCAGCAATAGAAATCCTAACTAAGCTAAAGAGTGAGTACTAGGAGGGGGGTTGTAGAAGAGGCGGCTTCTGATGTCTACATTATATAACATTTAAGCAATTGATGTAAGAAGACTGAAGTAAGTCTTTTTCTCGGCTACTAATAATTATTTTCAGAATGTCTTATTTTTTATTTGTTTAAAAAGATTTATTTGTATTTAGTTAGTTTTATATGTTTTTTTTCATGTGTGTATGTGTACCTTCATGTGTGTGCCTGTTTCCTCAAATGACAGGAGAAAGCATCACATCCATTGCAACTGAACTTACAGAGAGTTGTGGGTATCCGTGTGGGTGATAGGAACCAAACCTGGGCCCTCTTCCTGGGCAAATCCTCTTAACTGATGAGCTCTCTCCAACCCCTTTGTATGTATGCATGCATGTATGTATATATGTATGCATGTATGTATAAATATATGTATGTATGTATAAATGTATGTATGTATGTATGTATAAATGTATGCATGCATGCATGTATGTATGTATGCATGTATGTATGTATAATTGTATCTATGTATGTATAAATGTATGTATTATGTACGTATGTATGCATGCATGTATGTATGCATGCATGTATGTATAAATGTATGTATGTAAAAATGTATGTATGTATGTATGTATGCATGCATGTATTTTTATAGATTATAGTGATGATGATGATGCCTGTAGAAGTGATGTATGTGACTGTGTATTCCATGAGAAGCACATGGAAGTCAGATGACAGCTTTGTGATGTCTGTTCTCTTCTTCCATCTTGATATGGTCTCCAGGGATTGAATTCAGGTCTGCAGGCTTCTGTACCACGAGTTTTACCCACTGAGCCATGTTCCTTGATGCTGAAAATGATGTTTTAAAAATGAATGAGTAACAGCAATATTCCAAAGACCATGCAGCTTCACTGCTGGTGTTGGTGGGCTGGGTGGCAGAGGTCAGGATGCTGGGTCAGGAGCTCTGGATCTCTGCAGCGCACTTCTGTAAGGGACCCACGCAATCCACTCCCTGCCTGAGTTACCCTTCACCTTGCAGACTCCCTCTTAGACTTCAGTGAGCTCTTATAGAAAACACAGAGAAGGAGACCCTTTGTCTCTTCCCTGCTTTTTCTCTCACTTTGGGCTTAGCTAACCCCTCACCCCTTAGGCCTTTATTTAACCAGTTCTGACAGAACACTTTTCAGCTCTTCCTGCTGTGATCTGAATCAGGTGCTCAGGCAGGAATTGCTTAGCATCGATATGAGTTTTTCTTCAGGGTGCTGCCGGTAATTTGAATATATGTTCTTGTTTTTTTTCCGCCAGATTGAAAATAGTTCTGGAAGGAAGAATCCATATCAGCTTGGTTTATGGGAGGTTTTCTTACCTCAGACTCTGCCTGGGATACTGTGTTGCTCAATGAATGGCAAGTAGCTAGCTGAGCCTGTAAGCCTTGATCGGTGTCTGCGTGTGGTCACTCAGCTCACCACCCCAAGTACCTCTCATCAGAAATCATTTTGGAATTATAGCATCTTGTTTTCTGAAAGGGGAGGCATAAGGCCCATCTTTAGTCAATAATGCATGTTGTATGACCGGTGTCTATCAAAAGCTTTCTAAAGAATTTGAAATATATCAGAACAGAAGCTCTGTGTAGAGTTAACAGCACTATAATAGAAATTGGTTTTCTGGCTTGTCTTGTAATCTTTCTTCTTGTTGTTTCTCTATTGAAGGACACACCATGGCTCCTACTAGGGCAGTCATGTTAAATTACATGATTGTACAGTGGCAGCCTGGGGAAACATCCCAACTGTTTCTCTTCTTTCTATAGGCCAGAAGTTCAAGATCCAGAGAGGCCCTGTGGGTTTCCTAGCCATAGAGATGAGTAGTGGGGAGCCTTGAAACCTCTTCTTTGTTTGGCTGCTTCAGTTGTACAAATTCTTACCTTATCCCTCTGTCTTACCACCTTTCCAATAAGGCCCTGATGTACAGAACAGGCTGGTTTCTTGATTGCCACCTGGTGTCCTTAGGGAGCTAGTTCCAGAATGTTCAGCAGATGCAGAAAAAAATCATTGGACACTGACACCTTTTACATAAAATGACTTGTGGTTTGGAAATGGTTTTCCTCTAAAAGGTTCATGAGTTCAAGGCTGGGGATCCAGCTTGTGGTGCTACTTTAGGGGTGCTGAAAACATTAGCAAGTTCATGAGGTCTCTTGGGGTATGTAATTAGGGGCTCTATTTTTTCCTGGGTTACTTTATACCTCTCTCTGTTTCCTGACCACCATGAAATGAACATGTGTCATGGTTTGTATATGCTAGGCCCAGGAAGTGGCACTATTAGAAGGTGTGGCCCAATTGGAGTAGGTGTGGCCTTGTTGAGTAGGCGTGCCACTGTGGGTGTGGGCTTTAAGACCCTCATCCTAGCTGCCTGGAAGCCAGTATTCTGCTAGCAGCTTTCAGATGAAGATGTAGAACTCTCAGCCCTGCCTGCCTGGACACTGCCATGCTCCTGCCTTGATGATAATGGATTGAACCTCTGAACCTGTAAGCCAGCCTCAATTAAATGTTGCACTTTATAAGATTTGCATTGGTCATGGTGTCTGTTCACAGCAGTAAAACCCTAACTAAGACCACACACTTCTGCTACATGATTCAACACGATTCTCTCTCTTACCTCAGCCCCTCAGCAGTGGAATCATGGCAACAAACCGAAACATCTGAAACCATGGGCCCAAGAAAACCTATCCCAGTTTTAAGGCGTTCTCCTGTCTGGTATTTTGTTACAGTGACCAAAAGCACTAACAGAATGACAAGCAGTTTGTGCATGTCCACTCAGCCCACCCATGTGCTTCAACTAAACTCCAGATGGCACAACAGACACAGCACAATTTTATTCTAGGTACATACTTGCCAGATTTAGAAACTGCTTAGAGAATAATGATGATAAACAGGCTGGACATATTCAGCAGAGATGCAGTCATCGGCCCTCATTTTTCTATCCAAGGCTGTTTGAGTCTGCAAGTGCAAAGTCTGTGGATCTGGGTGGACAGTGATAGGTACTCCCAAGGGCAGGCTGTTGTTCACACAGGAGGCCATTGCTACCTCTGAGGAACCTGCAAGGGCTCCCTTGTCACTGTAAACCTGAAGCACAGTTTTGTCCATGCCATTTCCTTGCAAGGAGAGGTGCCTAGAGTTCCGGTTCATTAGCCAGACATTCACCACTGGTCCAGAAGCTTTTCCTGTTTTGTTTTCTGTTGCCTTAGCCCAGAAAAACAAAAACAATACTCTTTCATGTATTACAGCTCATCATTTTAAAGTAGGATTCCCTTTCTTGTTGATTCATCAGGTCAGGGTTTTAGACAACCCTGCTCTATCTCCATTTCTTTGACTTACCCTTTTCTTCCCTCCCTTCCACTCTCTTTTTCTCTTCATCTCACCACTTCTTTATTTTCGAATAAATCCCTTAATAGATTGGCTTTTTTTGGGTGTTTTATTCTGTTTTCTCTTCTCTTCTCCCAACCTTGCACATATTTACGTAGCTAGAAGTAGGTTTTTTAAAAACTCTGAATTCTCCTTGAATTTTCTTCATAATTGTCTAAAGTAGTGCCATTATTGGATGTCTGTCTTAGGTTCTCCATGACACTGTAAATGTTTTTAGGGTCAGAGTTGAACTTTTGCTTCCATCCCTTTGCCCTGAGTGTCCTTTAGTACCTGGTTCACAGTTGATACTCTGCAAATCCTTCCTGAACAAAACTGTTTGCTGTTGTCTTGGGCACATACTAGAGGAGGATAAGTCCAAGTTCATATCTTTTTTGGGTGACACAGACAGTCCACAGAGGCAAGGCTCAAATGCCTGTATCTTCCAGGCATAAAACTGAGGATAGATGGGACCTGAGATAGATTTATGTGACCTATGCTGGCTTTGAACTCACTGTTTTCCTTCCTCACGTTCTCTAGGGCTGGCTTTATAGGCCTGTGCCACCGCACCTGGCTTCTAGTTGGGACTGGCTCTGGGGAGGTTGCCCTACTGTTTCTTTTCTCCTCTGTGGTAACACATGCCCTTCCTCTAGCCATGTGTAACCTGCCTTAGTCACTTCAGAAGCTGCATTTGGGTGCTGAGCTGTTAACTTATTCTCTGCAGTCCCCCTGGATACCAGAGCAATTCTGAAGACTCTCGGGGAACAGAAGAGAAACAGCATCTATGAAAGAGATCTGCTGATTCTGCCTGGTTTGTAGCACCAACTCACGTCTCTTGTCCATTACTTTACATCAGAAGTGTACTTAAAAATTCATCATTATCTGGAGAAATCCTTTGTACAGTATTTTATCTACTCACTAATTCAGCTTATGAAATCCACTATTTTCTCTCTCTCTCTCTCTCTCTCTCTCTCTCTCTCTCTCTCTCTCTCTCTCTCTCTCTCAGTGTTGTGTATTGAAAATAGAGTCTTCTCTGACATATTGTCTTCACTGAGCATTACTAACCTGGGGGCTTAAAAACAATCTCCACTTTTAGACTGTCCCTGGATCCACTAAGTGAGAATTGCTTAACCTTGTGTCTTAGGGTCACACTGCACAAAGCTTTTACAAGGCTGACCCATGAGGACACTCTTCAGAAATGTCCTGCTTTGAAGACAGTCCTCTGATTCAGAGTGTTTGCCCTGATTCTTCTTGACATTTTTCTTTCAATGTTTGTGTTACTCGTCTCTTTCCTTTCCCAGCAAGGTCAGTGCTTTTGGGAGAGCGCTTACCCTGTCTGCTCTGCTTAGGTTTCTTTTCTTTTTAAGTAGCTGTGTTTATTTTATAGCCTCTACTCCTGCACCAAGTGCAAAGCTATGCTCTTCCACAGCACTGGCTCCTGCCTGCTCACCCTCTTATGACTGCCCTCTGGAGAGCAAGGCTCTGAGAGGTAGATGTTTTCCTGAAGCACATGAATCATACTCTTTGCCAGGATTGCTGTCTCCTTTCTGTCTTTTAGAAATTGTGATTTTATTCAAGTCCCTATATGGCCATAGTCTTTGTGATTTGATACTTATCCAATACCACAGTTGCCAGAACATTCCATAGACACACACACACACACGAACTTACACACGTGTGTGCACACACACACAAGTACAATAATAATCTGAGAGGAGAATGACCCATGGGGCTGGGGGGGGGCACCTTTTTGGTCTTACAGTGTCTCCCTCATGGATATCATTCAGTTTCACCTTCCCCACTGAGGAATGTCTTGTCTTATAGGTATTGCCCCTTTCTTATGTTTTCTAATTTCCTCAGAGTACTCATATTCCTTCAGGTAATAGGTGCCAGCATTCTAAGAAGTCTTCTTTGTCCCTTGGGACTTGATGTGGTTCATCCATTATGTCTCTGTTCTTCTATAATCAAGTGGTAGGTAAGTTGGGCACATCAGATTCCTCTGAACTTAGTCTTGGTTAGGATATACAACTTCTTTGTTTCATGCTGGTGCCTTGGCAGGCTGAGATGACAAACATATTGTGCTTGTTTTCTCAGATCTTGGGGAGCCATGATTCCTAGCAAACTGCAGACCAGTTAGTTCTTGGCTCTCTTGCTAATTCTCTGATATCCAGCTCTCTTTATGACCATTTGTTTTGTTGTTGGTTTTCCTTTTTTTCTTTTTTAGTTACTCCAAGTCAGTTTTTGTTATTTATAACTCAGGAGCAGGCTGGAATATCTGCACCTTTCAGAGCAGTTTGCTCAGGAAATAGGTTCTTCACTCGTTTTCTCAAGAATCTTCTTTTGACTGTCAATCTCAGAAGGAGAACTGTAGGTTCTCTTGTGCTATGGTCCTGCTGACCTGGCAAGGAGGGACATGGAGGCACCTCAAGCTCTATTGTTAAGAAGACAGACAGAAAGATTATGGGTGGGAACACACGCTGTGAGGGACTGGGGTTGAGTCTTGGCTCTGGCAGTTACTGGGTGAGTGATGTTCAATGTCTAATCTACTCTTTCTTTTTCTCTAAGAGGACAACAAAACTCTTCTCATAAGATGGTTATAAATTAAATGCAGTGCTGTAACACACTTATCTCTAGTCTGGCATAGACTAGATTCCCTATGAGTGATAGCTAATATTATTAGAATTCTTGAAATAATGCCATTGCCTATATTTCTTCACAAAAACCACCCTATTTTATTACCCATCATATCAAGAAAGAAGAGAGGAAAAGAAGAGAAGAGGGAGGAGAGGGCTAGTGTAGGCGTATTTTTTTTCAACGTTCTTTAATAGGGGTTCAACTTCCTCTCTAGCCCACCACTCACCAGAAGTAGTGGAAAAGAAAGGTTATTTGGATATGGGGGAAGTGGACCTGTTTAGAAATAGTTCTTTTAGGCGATTCCAAGCTTTGTTGTTTTCAGTCCAGTCCACTAGCAAATACCAAACAGGAATCAGCAGCTGCAGTCCTGTCCACTTGGCAGACAGCACACATGAATCAGCAAGAGCAGTTCAATCCAGAAGAAATCACAAGGCTCATCAACTGTCCTAAGTCAGAGGAAGAAGCAAGAAGCCATAGGAACCTCACAAGATTTTTTTGTTTGTTTGTTTGTTTTTTGTTTTTTTTTGTTTTGTTTTGTCTTTTTTTGGCAAGTTTCTCTCTATGAAGTGACCACACAAGAAAAGCTAAGCAAAGAAATGTAATGTGAACCAATACATGTATGTTGTCAGTGAAGACTAGTGAAGCTGAGCAAGGCAAACAAATGCTCCAGCTCCCACTCTCTGTGGGGTCATATTTATATTCCTTCTAAACATCATGCATTCTTTCATGTGTTTGCTATAGCAAAATATCCTTTTACCTGTGTCTGCTTTAGCAAAACATCCTTTCAACCTGTGTGCCTCAGCAAAACATCATTTGACATAACTGACTTTACAAAGAAACCAGAAGTTTCTACTTTAGGCTAGGGAGATGGTTCAGTAGTAGAGACACTTTCCACCAAGGTTGAAGATTGATGACTTGAGTTCAACCTCTGGAACCCACATGACAGAAAGAACCAACTCCTGCTAGTTTTCCTTTGACCTTCACACACACACACACACACACACACACACACACACACACACACACACTATATGCGCACATGTACACATACACAAATATAAAAAGTGAAAGAGTGACCCATAGGGCTGAGGGACATTTCTTTGGTCTTACAGTGGTTCCTTCCTATGAAGTATATGGGGCATCACATAATTTCCAGCCTTGATCTTGGTCTTGTGCTAGAATCAGGTCTTTCTTGAGGAGAGGAAAGGCTGTAGAGCTATTCTGGGGCTCAGATGCATCTTGCAATAGACTCATTGTCTAATTCCTCTAATTCCTGGAAAGGTCGTTCATAGCAAAGAAGAACTTGGCTGCAAGATGAACTCTCAAAGTGGTTGAGTTTCTCTGTCTGTGGCCCATGGTCTCTGGCATTCTCATGGCTTGTGTCAATAAAACCTGTAGAGCCCCAGGGCTGAGAATGAGGGCCTGCCTAGTTGTCTGGCCTGAAGGTCACCCACCATCTTTACCAGCCTGAAGAGCCATTGGTACTCATCACCTGCCTTTCCACAGTACAGGTCAGTGGCCATGCACACTAACAATTCTAACTGTAAGCACAAGATCTTACCTGACCTGCAGGTTTCTTGGGAGAAGGGAAGAGATGACCTTCCTAGCCATACTCGGTGGGGAATTGAGATTTAGCATGTCTTGGAGAATTCTAGCTTCAGAGCCTCTGTAATTGGTATTACATAGATTTTGGAAAGGCTGCCTGGATAGTGCTTTTAAAAAGCATTTATGATGACAATTTTTGCTTTCCTTTTCCTCCTATAGACTCTTTGCTAAGCTGCCACAAGCTATTAATTTGTTTGGATTTAGAAACAGATTATTGGAAACTAGGCTTTGTGCCAAATGATCTCCACTAAAATCATGATTAACCTAAAGACCTCATCCCCAGGGATTAGGATATATGAATGCTCTCCTTCAGTTGTGAGGTTTCAGGACATAGCAGGATACTATGAGTCAGGTCTCTAATCAGTCAGTCAGTTCCTAACCAGGGGCAACTAGCAGTCTCCTCCATTTTCTGTCTTCCCTTCCAGAAGTAACTTGTTTCTAATGTCTCCCTCCCAAATGCTTCAGGGTGATTTCCTAGGTTCACATGGGGGACAGATTACAGAAGAAACACAGCACCATAGTCAAGACACCCAAGCCTTTAAAGACTATCTGTTCTGAGTCCTGGCTCCACCAACGACTGGTCTCTGACTTTAGTAGCTACCACTGTAAAAGTAGATTTTCTGGAAGCAGACAGTGAGAGAAAAAGACACATAAAACATTGAAGAATCAGCATAAAGGAAGACGAAGCAATCAGGACTGGGCAGGCAAAGAACTAAAACGAGGCACAGGCCTGGCAGTCTTGGCCATTCTATAGGGCAATCTGAAGTGTATAGTGATGGAAGGGGTAGGACAGAAGGTAGGGTGGAGTTGGGATAGAGCATGCACGTCAGGGCAAGCATAAGAAGATCAGAGGACAACTTTGTGGAGTCCTTTCCTTTTACCTTTACATATGTTTTTGAGATCAAATCAAGCTCAGGTCACCAGGCTTGCAAGGCCAGTGCCTTTACCCTCTGAGCCATCTTGCTTGCCCTGACTTGCTTTGAGGGTAAAGAAGACCTTGATGGAGCCAACAGTTAGAATGCTTTTTAGAGAGGAGTCTTGGAGGGCATTTCCACCATAGTTATCTGACTTGGACTCAGTTTCCTTATTTTTCAATAAGAAGAGTTTACTTCCTAGGATGTTGTGATGATTAAATAGATTATAGATTTTTACAAGTATCTGGAGTACTTTCTTTTTAGAAAGACATATTATATATCTCAGGCTGGCCTGGAACTTGGTGTGTAGCCCAAGCTGCTTTGGAATTCAACCTTAGTCTTTTGAATGCCAGAATTACAGGTATGTATCCCCTGTGTTTGGCTAACACAAGCTCTTTAATTTTTCTTATTTATCTATGTCCTTATTTGTTTATGTGTGACTATGTGTGCCATGGTGTATGTATGGAAGTCAGAGGACAACTTGAAAGAGTAGATTCTTTTTTTCCCTACCATGCACATTTTGGGAATCAAACTCAGATTAGCTTAGCAGCAATTGCCTATCCTTTCTGAACTATCTTTTTACCTAGATTAAGCTCTCGAGATATATATACATATATATATATATATGTATGTATACATATGTATATATATACATATGCATATATATTAATATTACTGATAGTGATACATAGAAAGCTTTCAAAGAAAACTGGAGATGGGCTGGTGAAATGGTGTCATGATGAAAGGCACTTCCAGTCTCATAGAGGACCCAGTTTGGTTCCCACATGGCAGTTCCCAAGCATCTTTAACTCCAGTTCCAGAGGATCCAGTTCCTTATGGCCTCTGTGAGCACTAGGCATGCACACAGTGCATATATATATATATACCTGCAAGCAATACACTCATAAAATAAAAGTAAAATAAATCTTAAAGAAAGATAGAGAACCAATTTAGTGTTTCTCAAAGTTCAGCATGTACCAAAACCAACACCACAAGTTGCTGGCAGGTACCTGTAGTTTATGATGTTGTCAGTGTTGAGTGGAATGTGAGATTTTGCACTGCTAGAAACTGCCCAAGGGATGCTAATGTTGTTGCACCACACTTTTGGGCTATTCTAGGAGTGACTGGCCGATATCCTATGCTCAGGTTTAACAGCAGGGACTAACATCCCACTTTGTTGTGGCAGCCCCGAAGTCATTTGGCATTGAAATGACTTCTCAGAGCTGCTGTTCTATCAGAGGATAGAATAACTCTGTTTGCACTGGAATTTTTCAAATGCAGTTAATAGGATACCTAACACCTGAATCAGGACATTTATTTCATGAGTTCCTCTAGGTAATTGCTTTTATGGAATAATTCCTGGTGGTACTTTCTCTTTTTCAGTGCCCCTGGGGATGGCTGAGATAAAAGACAAGTGTTTGCCGTAAAGTTTAATTGAGAAGGTTAATTAAGAGAAAATACCATGTAGCATATATCAAACTTTAATGCAGTTTGCAAATGGAGGTCATGAGAACTCCTGAATCACCTGAGACTGTGGAGCTCATTCTGCATTGCATCTATAGATGCCATAGTGCTATGGCTTTACTGGCTGTCCCTGAGACACAGGGGTAAGTGGTTTGCCTTTGTGTTTATCCTCCAGGGCAGATGGGATTTCCATTTTCCAATACTTGCTCCACACTGGTCTCCTTCCCCAGGAGACAGTAGCTTTCCCTCTTTTTCCTTAGGCTCACCACTGGAAGCACCAAGTGCTGAGTTAGAAAAAGTTGGTA
Organism: Grammomys surdaster; assembly: GCF_004785775.1. Lineage (NCBI taxonomy): Eukaryota > Metazoa > Chordata > Mammalia > Rodentia > Muridae > Grammomys > Grammomys surdaster. The sequence goes on from NW_021620852.1 coordinate 3,076,429, forward strand.
TAGCTTTGCTCAGTGGCTACCCCCTCTGTGGATGCAAGTTAAGCCTCACGTTTGTTAAGGCTGTTTTCATGACTGTTCTAGGAGACACACAAGTGGGGTTTGCAATCTTGAACCCTTGCTTGTCACTGTGCCATGGAACTCTTGGCTAATTCTGCCAGTAGGTTGGTGTGGTGGTTTGAATATGCTCGGCCCATTGGAAGTAGCACTTTTAGGTATGGCCCTGGAGTATATGTGGCCTTGTTTGAGTGAGTGCATCACTATGGGGTTGGGCTTTGAGGTCCTATGCTCAGGCTTCACCCAGTGTGTGGAAGACAGTCCCCTCCTCGCTGCCTTTGGATCAAGATGTGGAACTCTCAGTTCCTTCTCCACCACCAAACCTGCCTGGATTCTGGCATTTTCCCCACCATGATGATAATGAAACTGTAAGTCATACCCAATTAAATGTTGTTCCTCATAAGAGTTACCTTGGTCATAGTGTCTTCTCATATCATTAAAACCTTAAGTAAGATAGTGGGGAAGAGGGAAGAGATTGTTGCTTGAGGATATCCTCCTACCTTTTCTTTTGTTCTTCCTGAATGTTGGAGGTCTTTTATTAGTTTTCTATGGAATGAGCCTCTACCCCTCACCAGTCTCTGTGAAGGAACTCACACTGTACATATATTCCTTCTTGTAATTCTGTTATATAAAGGGCATCTCTGAGGGGACATAAAGACAAGGCATGCACATCTCTTTTGATGTTGTTCAAATTCACATTTAAAATCACAGCAGATGCTCATTGGAAGGTCAGAGGACATAATTTTCAAATGTGCTGAGTAGTTCTGGCTAGCAAAGTGACTGAAGGTGAAAGGAGAATCTAATGTCTTCTAACTAATCTTCAGTCACTTCAGATTGCTCTTCAATTTTCCATTGTTAGTTTCACAATGTTTACAAAGAAGCACATATGACAACAGAATATACTGCATAATTTGTGGTGCCCAATTCGGAAAGAAGTTGTGGGCTCTTATTAAAAAATTACTCAGAATTTTAGAACTGAATCATTTAAGAATTGAACTTCAGAGCATGGGGTGAAGCCATTTCTGGGTGTCATGATAGCCCATGGCCATTTGTGTCAATGACTCTTGGACCAAAGATTTAGAATAACTTCCCTTTTGAAATTTTGTGTGACATCCAAGTCAGGCCTTTTTACTGCCTCGTCCCTTTATCATTTGCTATGAGCTTGGTAAACCTGGTGAATTTGTGCTGTTTTGGCTGCTATCTCAGGCTTTTTGGGGGGCTGGTAGAATTGTAACTGTTCTCTAAACTTAATGTGGTTGGCTGGAAACTATTTCTTAGGAGTTAGTACTGTATACAGAATTGTCTTCAGACAATAATCTTTTCAGACAGACTGTTATGTATCTAATGCATGTAAAGGGATTTCAATTTCACTTTTGGTCTGAACTTTTGGTCACTGGGGAGGAAACCAAGACCAGGATTAAAGAACTGGCTATCACTTATGCAGGCTATGATCTTGATATGCCCTGGGCTGCTGTGCATGTACCATGAACTCTGTGAATCAACAGAGTAGAGTCAGAATTCTTATCTAGAGATTGAAAAGCAATTAACACATGGGCTTAGGTCTTCTTTAACAAGTCACCAGACACATGCTAAAGGCCGAAGGACAAGCTAAGGTGAGGTGAATGACAGCTGGCAAGCATCCTCTTGCTCCTAGAGTGTTGAAGAGGGCACCTGTCAATTTTAGATAGTGTCCTGAGGCTGAGCAGTAAAGAAATAAACACAGAAACTGTGCATGCAGAGGTTGGCTCTCTGGTTAAGTACTCTAGCTATCCAGTTATTCAGAATGAAAGCACTGTCGTACTGTGCTTTACATAATGGTAAAATGGATCACAAAGGACCCTGGAGACACTAGGTATTGATTCTGTTATCCCAGTCATCCATCCTCTTTGTTGTGGCATTTGAAAAAAGCAGTCCATACAAGATATACCTGTTCTGTAATTTTCCCAAGATTTTGAAGGCAGTTGTATAGGGCACAAACATAGTTTAGTGGTAGAGTCCTTGCCTAGACTCTGGGATTGATCACAGTGCCATAAAAATGGAACAATTAACCCCAAGTAAAACAATCATCTCACAAGTTTCACACAAAGAAAACAAGAGGACTGGGGAGATGACTCAGTGGTTACAGTGATTGCTTCCTAAGCATGAGCTCCGACAATAAGATCTTCAGTCCCCATGTAAATGCTATGTGTCTATCTATGGTGGCCTCTGCAATTTCTGGCCTCAAAAGACGGGAGGGAGTGCTGGAAAAAGTCATGAGGCCCAAAATGTTAGAGAGTTTAAGAAGACAGGCTCTGGCCAATATCTGAAAGAAAAAAAACAGAAGAGGGGGTAGGAGAAGATTAAAGATTTTCTGAGTTTGAATTTAGTCAAGTGGCAGGGACGGGCTATGGGCAAGAATTCTAGAAAGGAACTCACCTTCCTGTGGGATGTTCCTTAAGTCAGGTCCTGTTGCCATGAATTAACTCTGAAGGGAGGATACAGGGTGTGTCTCCACCTAGAGGTAAATTCCAGTTTTTACCATAACCTCCTTTCAAAAGTTTCTATGCAAGCCTAACAGCATAGTTATATTAGTCAGGGTTCTCTTGAGTAACAGAGTTAAAGAACAAATCTCTCTACATATGTAGAAAGAAGTTTATTAGGATGCTTGCCAGGCTGAGGCCCAGGTAATCCAACAATAGCTGACTGTGAATGGAAAGTTCAAGAATCTAATAGTTGCTCAGTCCATGAGGCTGGAGGTCTCTTTGGTATATAATGGAATTTTGAAGAATTAGGCTCTAATGCCAGTGAAGGACTAGACTGTTATCAAGTTTGCAAGCAGGCAAAGAGCAAAAATATTCCTTCATCTGCATCCTTATATAGGCTTCCAGCAGGTGTGGGCCAGATTAGATCTGGAAAAAAGGCTTGTCTTTTCCCAGTTCAAAAGATCTGGATTTAAGGTGTGTCTTTCTACTTTAAAGATCCAGAGTAGAAGTGGACCTTTCTATTTAAATTAAGCAAGAATCCCTCATAGTTGTGCCTTCTATTGTTGGATGTTAGTTAATTTCAGATGTAGTCAAGTTGACAAGCAAGAACAGCGATCAAAATAGCAAACAAAGCACTTCTCATCACTTAGTTTCTGGGTGATCCGAGAGCTTCCAGTGGCTCACAGCAGTTACAAACTCCAGTTGACAGCAGCGTTGGGCCTTGCTTTTGTTTCTTAGCATGTGTGGGATGCAGGTCTGGGGAGGGACTGCTGGCAACTTTAACTTTGACTGATGGTGTCTCTGTTCATACCGTGCACATTGGTCTGCTCTTCTGAATTCTGAGCACTGTGTCGTGGGCCACATTAGTGGCACTATGTATGGGAAAGTCCAGTGGTTTAATCCAGATCTGAGGGTTTAGACAATTGATTTTTCTGGTCATTTAAAAATTAGGTAAACTTGAACCTGACCACAAACATTGTTCATGGCATGATCATCATCCATTTTAGTTCTGGACATGAATGATGAGTGAGCTGCACCTGCCATTTTACCATAGTCCTGTGGTGACTGTCACTAGATAGAATCTAGAGCGAATGGCATTTTACTTTAAAGAGTAAACAACACTTCTAACATTTTATTGTCCAGATTGTGCCTAATTTAATGATGGTTTGTCTTAATGAATCCTCATTTTTTTTTAACTAGGTGCAAAACTGATACATGCCTAGAAAAAAATTACATTACAAAATTTGAATTTTGATCTTTCCCAGGCTGCTGGGATGCTGCAAATCTTTCTCTCTCTCTCTCTCTCTCTCTCTCTCTCTCTCTCTCTCTCTCTCTCCCTCCTTCCTCCTTTCCTCCCTCTGCTTTTCCCTCCTTCCTTTCCCCTTGCTCCTTCCTTCCCTCCTTTCCTCCCTTTCTCTTCTCTCCCTCCTTCATCTTCTCTTCCGTTCATGGTAGTGGTGGTACTTTTGAAGTCAGGGTGCCACTGACTTTATGTAAGCATTCTGCTGCTGTACTGCTTTCTCTGGCCCAGCACACTACTCTTTTGTGGTGCTGGGCTGTGAGCTAGCCACATGATCATGAGGGGAAATAACCCAGGACTCTGGAGGAGACCATGCTGCCAATATTTCTTAGATACAGGAGTTTGACACATCATAGGAGGAAATCTTCCCTGTTGGGTGACTTTTCCTAGCAAGGTGGGAATAACCACCTCTTTACTTCAGATAGGGCACTAATGACATTCCAAAGAAATGATTATTATCACTCAAGTCTATTTTCGTGAACCAGCTACTGGGCTCCTTACAAGAGCACTGGTGACCCAAAGGCAGCTGCATTACCCAAACCCACCCTGAGTGGGTGGTGACTCATGAGAGCTGCATCCCTGGAGCATCCTGCACAACTCCAGCTGAAATTGTCTTCTTTCCCCAGTGATATTTTACCCTTTATGTGATCCTACAGGGGGGATTGTAAATCTTGAAACTTTCTGAGCTAGCTTATGAATCTTATGAGCCTCTCTCCTCTCTTCAGAAGGGAAGGTTTCAATTGGGAGGAAAGGGCTGTAGTATATGTACAACCCCCCCCATTTCATCATAAAATAGAGGGTCTGTGTTGGATGATTTTGCCTGACCAACATAGGCAGGTATCCTGAGTGCTTCCAAGGTAGACTAGGCTGAGCATACTCAGGTAGGGAGAGGTATTAATTCATTTTCAACTTCCCTTGTTTTCATGCATGACAACTTCATTAGCACACAAGTCACCTTAAGCATAGGAGCCTGCAGCCACTTTCTTGGGCTGACACCAGTTGCCCTGGTCAGCTTAGCAAGGATCAGTGAGAAGATCTTCAAGTCATGTCTCCTGTCAGGAATGCCTAGTCCATTGGATCTTGTGGTTCTGCTGCTGTGACTGTGTTAATTGTCAATTAGCTAAGGTAGAACTCTCCTGAGGCCCTGAACCTTCTCCTTCCAAACGTTTCTAAATTTCCCCATCAATTTTTTCCCTTCTATAATCAGCTCAACTTCTCTGTGGCTGAGAAATCCCAGAACACCAGTTTCTTCCTGGAGGGTGGACAATGGAGGCTTGGAAGAATTTCTAGGATGATATTATATTCTGCATCTTTACAGTTCATATTTGTTTTGTTTTGATACACAGGCATGTATGAGCAAAATCCTTTGTAATTTCCAGACCACAGCTACCTTTAATGACTTTTCTTGTCTCCAGGAGACTCAAGTTCCAATCTGAAAATGAAATATCTTCTCTCAGACCATGTGAAACTGTGAACCATTTCTTCTAGTGAAGTTCCTTTGGCATCAAGTTCTCTTAACACGTTTTAAAAAGATGTCCTTATTTCATGATCACATTTGAAGAATCTTCTCACTAGACACCGACTTCTCAGAGGTAACCGTTTGTCTTTCAGCACTTAAGATATAGTTCCTTGAACTCTGTTTTTTGGGTTTTTTGTTGCTAAGTCCTTAGTCCAGGTTCCGCTTCCTCTGCTTGCTCAGCAGCTTCTCCTTACTCCCTGCTTCTCAGCTGTTGGACACAGGCTCCCTTCTTATCCCGTCTTCTTTTCTTCTGAGTCAAGGTCTTGTTATACAGATGAGGCTGGCCTTGAACTCCTAATCTTCCAGCCTTAGCCTTGTGAATACGCAGATTACAGAGTATGCCTCCATGCCTAGACATCTACCTTTTTCTATTGCTTGCATTTCAGTATTGAAATTACATGTCATTTGCTTTGCTAAGCATAATTATTTCAATTTCAAATGTTTTACAGTCCTCGCCTGCTCACTGCCATACTCAGTCAGTAGACTCTGGTCATCTTTTCTGTTAGGAATGCATTCCTATGTATATTGCTTGGTTTTGAGCGTTATCATAGAGATGGTTAGTATTTTATATAAATTTGTGAAAGGCAAACCAATTCTATTCTATCTTGGGACTGGCCTCCATGTTAAAAAAAAAAAAGGCCTGAGAACTTGGCCCCGAAGCTGAACCCAAGCTACACACAAGTACCAGGAAGAACCTCACAGCTTGTCCTTGGCCAGAGTTACTCCCTAGCTACATCCTAGCAACAGTTAATCAAAGATTAGTCTGATTGTTTCAGATGTACTTTCAGACCACTTGTGATTGTATACTGTCTTGCTTTAGAGCACCCACCTGTCAGCTTACAATAGTCATTTAATTAGATACTTGCCAGGCTGGACACCCTCCTCGCTTATTTCCATTTTCTATAAAACCTTGTCCCAATGAGAGTTTGAGTCTGCTTCCTGAAACCGTCCTGTGGGTCATCGATGAGTAAGTACAAACTCGAGTTTGTAATAAAGAGACCCTAATGTGATTACAGCAGAAATGACTCCTTGGTGGTCTTGGGGTTCATGAATACTACCTGGCACAATAGTCATGACTCAGCTGTGTTCCTGTTGGGAGAGCTGCATCAGGCAGATTATGTATTTGGACTGGTACAGACAACCCTTTCTGGTGGCAGCTGTTGCATCTTTGGTTTGGCATATACTTCAGAAGTACATGTATTACAGGCTGGAGCCCATGCGAGGAGGTGGTGCAACCCTTTTGAGGTAGGACTTCACTGAAGAAGATAGGTTCTCAGGGCCATGCTTTGGAGGGCATCCTTTGCCCCTGTCCCCTCCCCTCTCTCTGCTTCCCTGCTGCTGTGAAATGAGAATCATTACTCTACTTCACCCACCATCACAATGTTCTGCCTATAGTAGGTCCAGGAGCAACAGAGCAAGTGTAGATGGAATGGAGTCTCTGAAACTGTGGTTCAAAACAAATACTTCCTCTGTTAAACTGATTTTGCCATCGTGATAGAAATCTAACTGTTGCAGAAATTCATAATGCTTTGGGGGATTATTGCTTTGCTTCTGCTTTGATTCTCTTTCATGTAAACTCAATGTCTTGGAAATTAACTGGGGTTCCCAGAGAGAACCGTATCAGGCTGTTTTGAGTGCAGCACACACCCTCCTCACATTGACTATGTTACTTTTGCCACAACTCTTAAAGACTTCACCCCTACATCACAACATGGAGGGGTTAGAACCCAGGTATGACCTTACGGAAGACAAGATGACAACATCATTCCACAAAATGTTCTTCCTCTCTTGTCTTTTCACGTCTGCCTTCCTTTCCAGTGTCTATGGTTGTTACGAACACTGGCCATAAGTGAGTTCCTCGCAGAATGTAGTGATCTCATCTTGCCCTACTCTCATGCACCTCAAATTAAAAGCTAGAAAAGTTGGAATGTATCCCAGGCAGGGGTGAGTTCTTGTAATCCTTCCCTCAGGGATGGTGTCCTCTCTATTGCCTTCAGTCTTTATTGTATCCCATTTCCCCCATGCTTACCAGGTGTAAGAAGGTCAGATCAGTAGGGGTTTGCTTTGCTACGTTGGACATCGATACTCATTTTATTTTGATAAAGGGGTGTGAAGATCATAGTCCTTCCAGAACATAGAAAGTTTAAGATCTCAATCCAGCTATGGATGCACCACACATGCACGTGTGGTAAACATTTGTGTGAGTGAATAAATTAAAAGGTTGATCTGAGAGAATTCTTTGAGTCAAGGAGTTACATGCACTGTCTCATTTAGTCTTCTGCTAACACAGTTTATGGGCCAGAAATCAAGAAGTGATGGTTTCTGAGTACTGCTTAGGTTTTCCTTGGCTTACTTAAACTAACATTTCTTGCAAGTTCACACCATTGTTTCTCAGCAGCACAAATCAATAAACCAGAAGAGAAATCTACCGTTAGCTCCGGGACAACAAAATAAACATTCTGTTTGTCATTGTTTCCAAGAAATGGGCTTCAATTGCCAGTTAGATTGCTTGAGTAAATAAGATTGCTTAGCTTCTAGTAAAATAATGGAACAAAGGCTTTGTAGAAAAAGAGCCACTCTCATTTAGGTGTTCCAAGGAACATGAAATATGAACAATAAAAAGTCGATAATTATGAGAAACTAATTTGATTGCCTTTTCTGTAAATAATTCAATTACTAAAGTAGTAGTCCAAAGAAGTAGAACAGATGTTTGATCTAGCATCTCATAAAATATTTTACTTAGTTACATACAATTGAATTAAAATTGACTTTATGGATGCCATTTCAGGAGCCATGGTGCTATGTGATAAGACTCCAGATTACCCAGGAGATTTATTCGCTCCACACTGTCTAACTGAAGGCGAGAAAGTTCACAGAAAATTGGAGAAATGTATCAGTAACAAAGAATTGGAAACCATATATTGTTTATAGAACATATAAAATATGAGAATATAAATAACACCTTAATGTTCAGTTAATACAATATCTATTCCATATAGTATGTAATGAAACAGGGGGCAGAAGCTGTTGTGGCTTTAAACCATGTCCTCAAGTTCTTTCTTAGTCTTCCTGAAGTCAATTCCTTCTTCCCCTACCATGAATGAAAATAGACTTGTGACTCACTTCTGGGAAGGAAATGGCAGGATTTCCAATGAGTAACTTCCAAGACCAAGCCATAACTCTAGTTTGGATGTATCAGTTACGGCATGCACACAGATGTTAACAACACTATGTGCTAAGGAAGGTTAGGCTTAACTGCAGTACCTGGGTTACATGTGCACACTTGTGCATACATCACCATGAAGAATCACATTGTCATAGCTAATATCCTGGCTGGGCCTTGTTCCCCACAGAGATCCCCACCACAGTACTGCAGCCTTATCCTGCAATGCATGATGGTTGCTTCTCTGAGATTTCAAGAAAACTAGCAGTTGGGGTCCTGAAACCAATACCAGTTAAACTCAATTAGAAGCCATGCTAGGGAACCTTGAAGAAACCCTGCTGAGAGGTCCAGGTATTGGCACTGAGGCCTCCGATGATAGCCTGAGCCATTCACTGCCATACTAGTCTCAGCTTACTTTCAGATAATGGGAAAAACTTGGTCAGATTCTTAGAAGAGGTCCTGTGCCGAAATCACTCAGTAAGGCACTCTCAAATTCCCATTCCAAAGAAGCTGTGAGGCAGTAGTTATTGTTGCTTTTGAACTATGGTGCTTTAAGGAATTTACTATGTAGCAATAGGAAGCCAAATCATTCCAGTCCCGTGAATTCATACTTTGAAATGGCATGGAAACTTGCCTGACATGAGGTATATTTAATTAAAATATCGAGCTACTATTTTAGGAGTAAGAAAATGATTTCTGTAGATGAGGAATGACATACTCTCTGTTTCTCTGTAGCACAGAGGTTTTTGTCTTTTTGAGGTAAGTTGTTGCTGTGTAGCTCAGGCTAGCATTTGTTATCTTCCTTTGAGGGTTAGCACTATAGGCATTGTGTTGGTTAGGTTGTTATTAACTTGACACAAGCTAGAGTCATCTTGAAAGAGAGAAGCTCAACTAAGGAATTGCTTCCACCATCTTAGCCTATATGCAAGTCTGTGAGGGTAATTTCTTAAGTCAGTGAATTATTTATGAGGGCCCAGACCATGTGGGAGGTACCATTTCTGGCCAGGTGGTCTTGGGTGGTATAAGAAAGCAAGATGAACACTTGGTAGAGAACAAGCCAGTAAACAGTGTTCCTCATGGTCTCTGTTTCTGTTCCTGCCTCCAGGTTTCTGCCTTGAGTTTCTGCTTTGACTTCTCTTAGTGATGCAAGTAAGCTATAATATGAAATAAACAGTTTCCTTCCTAAGTTGCTTTTGGTCATGGTGTTGGGGTCCTGATATCAATGCTAAAACATTCAAATTAGTAACCAATGATAAATTGACAGGATGAAAAAATAGACAGTCCACAGTCTTGAACACCATGCTTAAAATTGTACTGCAATGACATGCAAGGTGTGGCACACACTGTGTGAAAAGCACATGTCTTAATTCTTTATCTTTGAGGTCTTTTATTAGAAAGTACATGGTTCTGGAACACAATCAGACAGGTTGGCTGGCTGGTAAACCAGAAATTCAGTTCCCACAGTTTGGGAGGCAGGAAAGTTCAAAGTCAAGATGCTCAGATTTGGCCTGAGCAAGCTTCCTAGATCAGCAATAGCACCCTCTCACTGTAGCCTTACGAAGGAAGGGAGTGTAGGCTTAGATTTTTTCAAAACCTACTTTAATTTGGGTTCTTTAAAACTTCAGTCTTCCTTCTAGCCCACCAACAGAGGTAGGGGGCAAGTAAGGTTAAGAGGAAATGGGGGTTTGTGGACTTGTTTAGAAATAGTTTTTTGGGGGAGATTCCAATCTTTGTTGTCAGGATATTAGCAGTCCAGTCCAAAACATCAAACACCAATCAGTAGCAACAGACCAACCTAATTGGCAAACACCAAACACGAATCAGTAGCTGGGGCTCAATTCAGAAGAAACAGAGACGTTCCACCAATCGACAGGAGTCTGCAGAAGTGACAAGAAGCTGTTGAAATATCATGAGAAGTTTTTTGGTGCACTACTCTCTACGTACGAAGTCATGGCAAGCAAATATCAGCAATTTAGTATAAGGCAAGCCAATACAAGTGTGTTGTCAGCGAAGACTAGCAAAGTAGAGCAAGGTGAACCAATGCAAGAGCTTCATCACACTTTCTGTGAGGTTATATTTATATTCATTTTAATCATCATATGTTCTTTCATATGTCTACTTCAGCAAAGCATCCTCTCACCTATATCTGCTTCAGCAAAACATCATATCATAAAACCGAGTCCCCAAAGATCATAGATTTCCACTTCAGGGGTGGGAGAAGTGTTTGAGGGCATTTTAATGAGTCTAAAGAATTCCATTCATAAGGTTTTTGGCTTCATGATCTGTTAAATATCAAAGGCCAGATCTCCCAGTGCCATCACACTGGGCATCATGGTTTGGAGAGTTATCTCTGTCTTCCAGGTGTTTATATAATTGAAGGCTGGTTTCCAGGGAGACAGTACTGGGAACAACTGCTTAATGAGAGTGGTTCTCATTAAGTGGTTCTCAACCTGTAGATTGCAACCTCTTTGGGGGTATGTGTGTCAAATGACCTTTCAGAGGGGTCACCTAAGTCCATTGGAAAACACACACACACACACACACACACACACATTTTGTATATATATTATTTTGTGTAGGTATATATATACCTACACATATAATATATTATATTCATAACAGTAACAGTATATCAATTCTATCTATCTATCTATCTATCTATCTATCTATCTATCTATCTATCTATCTATATTATGATTCATAACAGTAGCAACATTACAGTTATGAAGTGACACCAAAAATAACTTTATGGTTGGATCACTACAAGATGGATCACCACAGCATGAGGAATTGTATTAAAGGGTTGCAGCATTAGGAAGGTTAAAACCGCTGTCTTAGATCTTAGGGATTGAGGGAGTGTGCTCTTGGAACACAGATCTTCTGAAATGACTCCTTGAATTTTCTGGAGCGGGCAGTTGCTGGAGCAAGGGCAGCCTCTTTCAGTTCTCTGTACTTTCTCTCTTAGGAGATTTCATCATTTCTGTCCTCACAGAAGATGTGGTCCTCATTGAGCACTGCTTGGGTATACCTTTTAGATTTTGAACCTCCAAATGTGAGCCAAATAGAACTACCTGTCTTCTTAAGGTAGCATGTTTCTATAGTTTTATTTTAGTGACAGTACAATTTCAATATATGAATTATAGAGAGCTAGTCATTCATTATATGACCGAGTAATCTTTCTTTGGATTTCTCTCATTATTCCAGATTCTACAACATACATGATGGGTGATATTTTTTACTTTGTAACTATGTCCTCTTCTCTTAAAAACCAAGCGGGATTTATCCACATAGCTCTTTGGAAAGAGAACATCAGAACTCATTCTGACTTCTACGGTGGGCATGCAGAGGCTGACAATTGACCTTCTGATATCTGCTTTCCTTAATGTCCTTTGTGTCTGTTCCATGTATTTCTTCAAACTACTTCAAATTCAGTTCAGATCACTTCAGCATCAGTGGCTTCTGTATATGATGGAACTGTTTTAAGGGAAAATGATATTAAAGTCTTTTTCCTTACACATGATAAGGAAAACTCATTAAGGCAATGGGGCAATCATAGTCTGATTTCTCTGCTGTGATGTGTCTTTGGAGCTGTAGTTTCTGATGTAATGAAAGGCATGATCATCTAAGGTGATGGCATGTACAAACCTGATGCTAAGGGCTTCTGTGATCATCTCTGGCTACTGTGGACTAACTCAGTTTTCCTGTGCTCTCATAGGATGATAAGAGAACCATTCTTCTCAGTGCCCCAGTGGTTCTGTAACCTGTTTTTGGGGAACCACTGAGAGACAGGTCAAGGAAACCCAGAGAAGGGCAGACAAATGGCAGAATTCCAGCTTGAGCTTGCTGCATGCCTCACCTCAGGTGTTTGCCATGATGTCTCAATCTCAGAGGCTTTTGAGACGCAAAAGGCAACTACAGGCACATGGGAAGCAGAACAAATATATAAATGCAAAGATGTTTACTTTGCATCTCAGGCTGAGAAATGCCCAAATCCCACCAGGGAACAGAAGGGAACTTACAGCCTCTTATAAGAGCAAAGCAGAAAGAGTGAAGTGATTTTCAAAAATCTGCCTTAACCTCCCGGTTCAGCTGTTGTTTCCCTGAGGGCAAGACAGAGAGTTTCTCTTTTCTCCTTATACAGAAGTACACTCTCAGATAGAGCCTACCTTGGCTCTGTGGATAAATATTCAGTGATAGCATGCGTGTTTCCAATGTGAGGATAAGTTTGGAAACCAGGATGTGGGGATTGGCAGTGGAGAGCATGCCTCGGCAGTGTCGAGGCAATCTGTGCATCTGCTAGAACAGGCTCCTGCTTTGATGATGTGGAGCTGATTGCTTGGCATGTACCAAAGAGAGGGCAGAGCAGCCAAGAGTGCATACTTGGGGTGGAGACTTGAGATTCAGCCCTGTGCTATGCTGCCTTACCTACATGATGCAGATCTCTAGGGCAAGTCCTTAATCTCTTTGTGACAGTTTCTTCTTTGAAATGTGATAATGAAATTTACTTCATAGCATTTGAAAACTCCATACTGTCTTCTGATGTACTAAAAACCACGATTATTTGTTACACACAGAAGTTCAGGAACTCAGAAATCGGTGTTGTAGCTACATTGACCACCAACTTTTTTGAATATTAATGAGATCCCTCACTTCTATATTGACAGTCCTTTATCTGTGAAGCAAAGCTCCATTCCTGTTGGACAGTCTACCATTCTATGCTCCAGTATATGGAATTCATAGTTAGACATTAAGGATGCTGTGGACATGGTCACCCACTTCATGGCATTATCTGTGGGAGGTATTCAGAGCTGCATGGTCCTCTCTCAGAATCTGAAGGTGTGAGATGTGTGTGAGTTATCTTGGACCCTGCAGTTTGTTTCCACAGGAAACAAGAAGAAGGAACAGCCAGGCTCTTGTCAACCATGCAATGGTTTTCCATCAAAACTGAAAACTTTATGGTCCATACTGTGTAAAGCATGATTAACATTAAGATTTGGAAATACCTGTTCTTTGATCAGAAGAGAGAAAAAGCCAAAGATTTAAAAACAGCAGTGAAGCTTAGCAGCTATCGGGACCCAGTCAAGTTTGCAGCCGAGATTCGGGTTATTAAGCAAACTTCACTGATAGCCCCAAGGAGGGAATTGGGAAACAGAGCAACTGAGCCAAGGATTAAAAAAATAGTTTTAGTAAGACGAATTCTACAATATTTAAGCAATTTATATCTTGTAAACTTGGAGAAACTTTAAATTTTCAAGTTGGAAGGAAAAGGCATGTAGCCGAAGGGTCACCACACTTCACTGAAAAAAATAAAAAAATCTTCAGATGTGCAACTTCAATCAGTGCTTGGTATCTTTAGGATTCTTAAAAACATGTTTCCATTTCCATTCTCCCTTTATTCTTTAGGTAGAGCCAGAGATGTATTTCAAGTGTGACCTTAGCTTCTGTTAGTAGCTTTGAGTTCTTTGCAAAGAAAACATCGCTGAAAGGGGGCCAAAAAGCAAGAAGTCATTATGGATTTGCAAATGTTTCATAAAAGGACTAAGGGTCACTGAAACATTGGAGACTAGGAGAAAGAAAAAAGTTAAAAGAGAAAGAATTAATGTAAACTCAGGCTTTAAGAGAAACTACACAGATAAGCAAAAAAAAAAAATGCAACAAAATTAGTTTATCGAAAGGGTCCTGGTGTTACAAGAATCATGTCCAGTTGAAAGACTTTGCAAGGGGGAGATGCATCAGAACGTAAAAGGGACAGTTGTGGTAAGACTTTAAATGGATAAGGTTGCAAGTTTATTGTTCTCCAACGGCCCAATTTTCAAAATCCAGGCAAGGTCTTCACTGTTAAGCGATTCACGGAGACTCTTTTCAAAAGCCCAGGATATTCTGTTTGAGGCATTTCACTGCTAGGAAGATGAAGGCAAACAGAGATGGGAGTTCAGAGCTTAAAAACATACACACAAAAAACATTTCAGGGTCTAAGGAGGATTGGCTTTTCAAGGGAACGTATGAATAAACAGAATAAATAATAGCTTGGCTTGCAAAGTCTAAAGAGAAGGAGATAATCAGTCTGTGCCCAAAATTTAACTGTAAAATTACAAAGTACCAGGTGCTGCCTCATTTAAATTTTACCAACTTGTTTAGTAATCAGGGTAGTTCCTCAGTTCACATAATGGTATAGGCATTTATTTATTGGTATTTTCTATATATGAAGCATTTAAAAGCATATACATAGCATACAGCCATACAGCCCCATCCTTTTCTTCCTCTGTAATTTTTAATGCTATTACTGTTAATGTTTTTTCTTCTATACTAGCAGTTGAACCCAAGGCTTTGCACATGCTTTTAGACATCTCTGTCAGTGAGCCATATCCAATCCTCATTTCAGAGATATTTGAAACTGTAGCTTCTGCAGTGTCTCCGAAAGACTTCCCTTGCTTGACTGAATCCAAGGCTGCCAATCCTGTTTTTGCTAAAGCCAACTGCTTTAAAATCCTCAGATACCCAACATGGTCTCTCTGAAGTCTCACTTTTGCTTGTTGTGAGCTACTGAGAGGAGCACTGGTGGAGAGATTGTAGTTTGGTCTATACATTCAGGATCATGGACTTGACTTGGACCTCAGCAAATGAACAGAATAAATTATTTAATACACAGGGACAGGTAAGAGGCTCAAAATATATAGATTTAATATTGTTGCAGCTTAGAGGAGACAGTTTCTTCCCATTTCTGACTTATTACCTGGCTACTAGCTTCCTTACATAATTTCAAGCCTTTCGCATAGCACATCTACCGAAGAAAAGGTTATTCAATGGATAAATGCTGGTTCTTTTACAGATGGCTCAGTGCAAAGACAGGATGTTGATTCCTGAGACGGTGGGATGCTTCTAACTTTATTTAAAAGGCTTTCTGGCTGTGTGAGCCATAGATTGCTTTGTGCCATGGTTGGGTAGCTATGTATGCTCCATCAATGAGAGCATTCAGCCGAGGAGTTAAGCAAATGTTGTTTTCTGCTGCCAGCTGGCTTTCAAAACGTGGAAAGCCCATGTTTATTGCCAGCTAGTATTTTTCAAGAAAATATAAAAATTATCATCTTCTCTATAAGTATGAACCCTCTGAATCAACACTTATAAGCATAGACTGGAGCAAAAGGATGTTTTCCTTGGCTCTGGGTTTAATCATTTTACAGAGAAAATATTTTTTAAAATACGGGTTTAAGTGCAATAAAACATAAGCGCAAAATGGGTTTTAATATAAGTCATCTCAATCAAGTACAGGTGTGTTCCTGCAAACAACAGCTTGATAACTGGAATAAAACGTTGACAGAGTCAGAATTAGAAGTACAGTAACATCTGCGGGTGACCAGCAGGGGTCACCCAGCCACCAGGAAACAAAGAAGAGGTGCGGCTTTTTTTTTCTTTTTTTCCAGGCAAGAAACAGCAGCGGAAGTACACACGGAACTCAACTTCAACTCAGACCCTAGAAAATCACGCTTCACATCCCACAATTTGTGGTCTTTTCTGGATGAAAGGAGTAAACTCCAGCCAGCACCTGGGCTCTGCTACCTTTAGGGGGTGAATAATGGAGTAACAAAGGTTGTGTAGAGGCATAGATGAGGCTGAGAGAGGGAGAGATAGACCTCCTCCTCCTCCTCCTCCTCCTCCTCCTCCTCCTCCTCCTCCTCCTCCTCCTCCTCCTCTTCTTTTTCTATCATCATCTTCTTGGAGTTCGGTCGCTATTGATCTAAATCTGGAGACCCATACAGACTTTTTTTTTTTTTAATCATGCTCAAATACAGAAGATTAAACATGATTTTGACTCCTTTGCTTTTAAAGACTGTTGTAAAATACCTTCTAAAACACACAGGTTTATCTGGTGGTTTTTTGACTAATTTCTTCCATTCTTTTTACAGGTAACCCAAGCTTCCTTTTCAATGTCTGTAGTAAAAACCAGGCACCTCCGCTAGCTGTCTTGAGATTCCTGTGTTACGGGGCCATGAGAGCAGACAATGCTGTTAAAGTTAGAAGCCAGCGTTATGGAGGGTACTGCCAGGTCTTGCCCCAATCGCTCATCAAACATGCACACCCAGTGTCCCTAAAAGCCTTGCTCATGCAGACATACATCCTTTTAAGGATGGCCAAAGGAAATATCACACAGAGCAAAAAAGCCTGGGCTCCTGGATGTCAATTCGCAACCCCTGCTGTTTGGCTGACTCTCAGGCCAGAAGAGAACAATCATAGAACTTCACGTTTTCAAACCTTATCATCCTGGAGATGTTTTTCTGAAGTCTTCATCAGCTAGTCACCCATGTGTCATCTTCAGACTTGGCTGTGATGGAACTTGAGTCCCCTTTCTGCCTTTCACTACCTTGACTGTAAGAATTTTGCCTTATGTTTTGTTGAGAAAAAGGCTACCAGAGTCTGTTCCATTTGTGACTGTGCAGCATGTCTCTCCGTCAAGGAGACGTGGTTCTCGTCATGGAGGTCTGTGCACTGCTGCTTTGAAAGAATCTGATGTGAAATTACAATAACTCCAAATTTTTAGATCCTTTATTTATTTAAAACACTAAATGATCTCAGGATTTTATTATTATTATTATTATTATTATTATTATTTTAAAGATGTGGTATCATTTTCAATCCTTCCTCCATGCTCAAGCCCGTGGTGCCCAGGCAGAGAGTAGTGACTAGCTTGAGCTAGGTCACCCCTATTCCTAGATTCCTAGGTTTTTGTTGACATCTATATTTTCAGAAACAATTCATGAGTACTTTTCTTGATTTCTATGAAGTAATATTCTCCAGTGAGTCTTTATAATCAGACAAAACCTATACAAGTGTATGGTGAGAAAAAAAAACCCTAGCGACAGTATGCATCAGAAGGCAAACATGTTTCTGTAATTTTCAGTTTAGCGCTTAGAGGATGCAAGGGCTCAAGCTCACTATTGACTTGCAAATAATCATATGCCCACAGTGCTTTGCGAGTGATGATGAACAATTCATGCTGACCTGAAATGATAAGCTTATTTTATGTTCATCCCTAGCTTGAGAATCTACCATTAAATTTCCAGCTAATTCTCTATTTTTATGAATACTCATATTTAAGCAAGTTTAGATGTATAACTATAAGCATAATATGCTAGTCATTGCCTTCTTATGACCAGTTAACTATAAATTTTAAAATGACTCAGCTATCCCAAGAGAGTATTTTGAACAAGCTGGAAAATAGCATTAAACCTCTTGCAAAGTAGTGACTGAGTTAACGTTTTTGTTTTCTTTCCAAGGGACTCTTAGACTATTATATGTAAGCAGTTCAAGCCAAGGATGCGTACAATGTCAGCTCAAAGTTACGCAGACTGTTTTACAAAATTAAAAAAAAAAATCCTTTGGAATATTTTTTTCTCAAATTTTACAAGTGAACAAAATCTACATGCACATAGTTGCATATAGATTATATTAAATATTAATGTGGTTAAACTCAATTTGAATGTATGCCAAGATAGAGGGAGTGACTAACTTATTTTGAAAATTTCTGCTTTAATCTCTCCCATTATCCAACAGCTTCTAATGAAGAGAAAATCTCTAGGAATAGTCCTTGTTCGACTTCGTGATGAGTCACAGAATTACAGATCTGAGCTTGACTCTTAGACCTTCTACAGATCCAAGGCAAATGAGATCTTCTTTGAGGCTTCACTTGAAAGTCACTGAGCCAGTGCTTAGAAGAATGACTAAGGCATTTAAGACACAGAATGGCAGAAGACAGTTCTTGCTCATAAAGGAGGGGGCATATGAGGATGGGGTGGGCATGGGAGGGTGGAGGTTGGTCCTTGATGATACACAAATATCTCAAGACCAGCTTAGAAACAATTTTATTCGAGATAGAGAAAACATTCAAACAAAATATGAGACCTGGACCGTTTTCCAATCCAGAGACGTGACTCTTACAGCTATAATTTATGTCTTCCAATGCTATGGTGTTTGGGGGAGGAGCCTAATGGGAAAAGGTTAGGTCATGGACACTCCATCCTTATGAATGAACAATGGTGAAAGTAAAACGGCTTGAGACAGTGAGCATCTCTTGTTCTCAGTGACTTCTCTTTGCCTTTCAGCCTTAAGTTGACAATGAAAAAGGTCTTTGCCAATTCCAATCTTTTGATTTTGGACCTTTTGGCTTTCAGAACCATGGGATAATTCATTACTGTTCTCTTTGTTCTAGTTTGTGGTACTTGAGGGAAATGAAGATACACTATTTTTAAAAGTTGTATACTTCTTCACATACCCACTGGTAGATGAGGCTTGCTACTGGTAGACCTGTGTAGAAGATGTGTGGAACAAAGGTGGAGTGAGAATCAAAATCAGGAATACAGCAGAGTGGAACCGATTGCTTCATAAACTAACCTAAAATGAACAATAGGAAGAAAAAGGAAAGAGAGAAGAAACACAGCAAGCATCTGGGTACTAGAAATGACACAGGCATGGATGACCCCCTTGGGCCCTCAAAACAGATGCTGCTTCATCAACACCTTGAATTTAGCCCAATGAGATATTTTTCACAATTCACTTTTTCAAAATATAAGATAATAAATGTGAATTCCTTTACATTTAGAGAAAAAAATCAGGTACTCAAAGTTCTTGGCACAGATCAGAGGACACAAATTCAAATATAGACAAGGCTGAGCACATAACACCGATGAACCCATTGGTTTGCCTTTACTCTTTCTCTCTTTTGGACCCGAGACTGCTGTGTGAAGATGCCTGGACAAGCCTGATCCAGGAGAAAGTGTCTAGCTAAGAATCCTCAGACTCAGTGGTCCGCATAGACAGAAGGCCAGAGCTTGAGGCCCCTGACTACCAAAAGCACCAGCTGTCCACAGAGAACAAACCAGCTTAGAACTATCCAGCCCAGCTAGAAGCTGACGAGACATCACAAATGATCAAGAACTTAAGGAAAACTAGACTGCATTATTCCCAAATTTCATAACTGGGAAAATCTATTTGCATATAATTTTTATATGCCACCACTTGTGGGCATTCTTATTAATATGGCCAAGATTGAAAGCAATGCTTAGGTTATTTTGAAGAATAATACTTTACTTTTGTAGCATTATTAAACCATATATATATATATATATATATATATATATGTATATATATATATGTATATATATATTATATATATTGTGTGTGTGTGACAGTGCTGTGTAACTGGGGTCAGAAGACAACTTTTGGAGTTGTTTTTTTTCTTCTCCCATGAAGCACCTCTACTAGCTGAGTCAACTCCTCTGGGCTACTCTACTTTTTCTTCTACTAGGACCCTATGTGCTAGGCAAGTACTCTACCATTGAGCTATATCCTCAACCCCTTACCATTTTGGAGCTTATATCCTAAGTATGAAGTTGTATTCTCTTTTCCCAGTGTTAAAGGGCCAGAAAACCCTTTAACACTGATTAAACAGTGATTGTTTAAACCCAGAGCATGTAAAATGGTAGCTTAAAGGACAGCTTGGGCTGTTAGATATGTTTTCTTTGGCCTGCACAGTTCTGCCTTAAAATTTTAATTAGTTATGGTGCTAACACTTAAATTGTGTAATTATGTTCTAAAACATACATTTTAAAACTGTGAGTGGTATAAACTTTTAAGCCCAGCACTGGGAAGACAGTGCCTGTCTTCCTGGGACTCACTGGCTTACACTCAGCCTCTCTTTTCTTCAGGACAATAAGGGACCCTGTCTCAAAAAACCAAACCAAACCAAACCAAACCAAACCAAACCAAACCAAACCAAACCAAACCAAACCAAACCAAACCAAACCAAACCAAACCAAACCAAATGAAACCAAACCAAACCAAACCAAACCAAACCAAACCAAACCAAACCAAACCAAACCAACAAAATAAAACAATAACCAAATCAAACAAACCCAGACAAACAAAACAAAACAAAACAAAACAAAGAAAGGTCATATCAGAGAGGTAACTTAGTGGGTACATGTCACTGAGCTTGATAACCTGAGTTTGAGCCCATGGTGAAAGGAAGGAAAGACTGATTTCTGAAAGATGTCCTCTGATTTCAACACATATACCATGGAATGCATATGCCCAACTTACTTGAATACATGAAAGATAATGATAACAACAACAATAGATTCTAAATATATATATGTATGTACACACACACACACACACACACACACATATATATTTGTATATGTATACATAGAATATGTATATATAGTCCCTAAACAAAACCAAGACTGAGGAATGGTGCCTGAGATTGACCTCTGGCCTCCATATGTAAGCAAAAACACAGATGTGCACCCACACAGACAGGTACATACACAATCACGCAAATATGTGTTATAACATCTGGCACCATTGGGCCTGCATGTCAAACAGTTTGTTGAAGCCTGAGCTTCGGTGTTGGACTTGAATTTCCTTCAAGATGAGGAGCAATGCTCTAAATTCTACCAAACTACTCTTCCCCAAAGTCTAGGTTAGTTAGGCCCTGCTCCACCTGTGGTCAAGGAGCCTTTCTTTGTTAAGCATTTGAATATATTGTTCTGATCCACTCGGATCAACTCAGTTTAACCATAAGAGAGAGAGAGGCCTAGATCAAAGTTAGGAGGCGAGCGACTCTCACTGTCAGGCTGCTGCCATGTATACCACAGTCAGTGTCAGTGCTGGAGCCTATAGTCAGTCTCCTTTCTTTCACAGGCTGAAGGAAGGGGATCTCTGAAGATTCTTGGGTAGGAGAGTCCAGGAAGGGTGAAGAACAGCTGTGGATGTCAGAAATCCATGCCAGGGATACTCTTAGGCAGGACAAACGTTAACTTCATTATTTTGCTTGGGCTTGTAATCTTTGCTGGGAAGACACTATTCTGCTGAAGGTATTGGTTGACTTTGAAATGCATCAGAATAAATCAAGATCAAAGGAGACTGAGATCGAAGCTACACTGGTGGTCATTGCAGTGCAGAGGTGGAATAGATTCTCTCAGGCCTTTGAGTTCAAGATTTGCTTCCCTGCCTGAGGCATTACCAGGAAGTGAGAAGTCCTTTAGAAGGTGGGTGCCTAGTGGGAAGTCTTAGGCCATTGGAACTGTACCCTTGAAGGGAATAGAGGGACTCCAGCTCTTTTGTCTCTTTGTTCCCTGGATATAGAGGGAGGATATCCACTGTTTAGTGTTCTCACTGCGAAGAGCTCCCTCATCACTCCAGAAGAGTGAGCCAAAATGAGCCAAGGCAATTTTTAACTGACTTTATATTTTTAAATGGAATGTGTGTGCACATGCATGCACACATATATGTGTATGAAGAGATTGACTCTGGCTTTCTTCCTTTATTTTATACCTTATTTTAGTGAGCTTTCTTATTGAATCTGAAAGTCACTGACTAGGTTAGATTGGCGAGCTGTCAGTCTTGGGATCTGGCTGCTTCTGCCCTCCCCAGAGCTGGGGTTACAGATGTACTCTACCACACCCAACTTTGTACGAGCACTGGGGAGCTGAACTCAAGGCTTCATACTTGAGTAGCACATACTCTGACTGAGCCACTGTCTCAGCTCCATCCATGCTTCTTTAAGGGTTTATTGCAATGGGCATTTCTCACTGTGAGCAAAAGCTGGGTGACACTATAGCTGAGTCTTTAGTTAAAAGTATAAATTTTAAAGATTTCAGTTGATGTATTATTTATTCTTATTAAAAAGATATGATATTAAAATGTGATCTATATATGCAATGTGATTAATCTAATAAAAATCAGAGGGCTTATCCTTTCAATCTTCTCAAGTGTTCTCATTTATATTACGCACACTGGTGCAGAGAACTGAATAAACCCAAAACTTTTGCATTCTAAGCAACCATTTAACTACTAGGCTACAGATCTAGTCTGAAGCATCATCATTTTTAAAAATTATTTGTTTTATGTATATGAGTACATTGTGTCTTCCAGACACACCAGAAGAGGGCATCGGATCCCATTACAGATGGTTGTGAGCCACCATGTCGTTGCTGGGAATTGAACTCAGGACCTCTGAAAGAGCAGTCAATGTTCTTAAACGTTGAACCATTTTTCTAGTCCTGAAGCATTATCTTTTAAATAGGATTTATTTCACTTAAAATTACATGTATATGCACATGGGCGTTTGCCCACGTGAGTGTAGTCAGTCATAGAGTCCGGAAAAGGGTATCAGAACCCCTGAAGCTGGAGTTACAGGTTATTATGAGCTATCCTATGTGGGGTCTGATAATTGAACTCAGGTCCTTTGCAAGAGCAGTGTGAGTGTGTATGTGTGTACTTTACTTTTAACACAGGAGGGCTATCTTTCTAGTCCCTCTCCCCCAATTTTTGAAGACAGGAGTTTCACTTTGTAGTCTAGGCTAGCCTGGTCTTCCTTAGGCCTCAGTTTCCCAAGTGCTGGGATTACAGGTGAGTTACCACATCTGCCTTTTAATGTTATCATTTCTATGTTTACACAATGGAGTACTACTCAGCTATTAAAAACAATGAATTTATGAAATTCCTAGGCAAATGGATGGAAATAGAAAATATCATCCTGAGGGAGGTAACCCAACCACAAAAGAACACACATGGTATGCACTTACTGCTAAGTGGTTTTAGCCCAAAAGCTCAGAATACCTAAGATACAATTCACAGACTACATGAAGTTCAAGAAGAAGGAAGACCAAATTGTGGGTGCTTCTTAGAAGGGGAAACAAAATATTCATGGGAGGAAATACTGAGACAAAGTAAGGAACAGAGACTGAAGGAAAGGCCATTTAAAGACTGCTCCACCTAGGGATCCATCCCATATACAGTCACCAAACCCAGACACTATTGCGGATGCCAAGAAGTGCATGCTGACAGGAGCCTGACAAATACAGAAGCAGATGCTCACAGCCAACCGTGGGACTGAGCATGGGGTTCCCAATGGAGGAGTTGGAGAAAGGACTGAAGGAGCTGAAGGGGCTTGCAACCACATAGGAAGAACAACAATATCAACCAACCAAACCCCCACAGCTCCCTGGAACTAAACTACCAACCAAAGAGTACACATGGAGGGACTCATGGCTCCAACTGCATATGTAGCAGAGGATGGCCTTGTTGGGCAACAACGGGAGAAGCCCTTGGTTCTCTGAAGGTTTGATGCCCCAGTGTAGGGGAATTTGATTACTGGGAGGCAGGAGTGGGTGGGTTGGTGGGGACCACTCTCATAGAAGCACGGGGATGGGGGATGGGATATGGAGTTTTTTCGGGGGGGGGAGGGAACCAGGAAAGGGGACAACATTTGAAATGTAAATAAGGAATATATATATATATCTTCAAACTTTTCTCACTACTTTGGAGAATATAAGTTGTTCTTTGCTGTGTCTATACCACTTTAACTGCATTAGCGCCAGCTACCCATCTAGCTATGGGTTGGTGTTCATTTTCTATCTTCCTTATCTTTTTCTTGCTATTTGAGTCTCTAGTGAAATTTATTCTACTTTCAATTTATGGAATTTTTCATTTCCACAAATAAGCAAGAATCACAATACAGTCTTTTACATTGCTTTGTTAAACAGGGTCTTGCTATGTTACTCAGATGGCTTAGAATTCACTGTATACCTCAGGCTGGCCTTGGATTTGAAATTCTCCTTCCTCAGCCTCATACCTAAGATCGCTGAGATCACTGGTATGCTACCTAGCACTTGGCTTGTTTTTCTGCCTCTACTTCTTTGTTACATAATGTCGTATAGTTTATCCACATTGCTGTAAATAACAGAAAAGATTTCATTCTTCTTAATGGCCAAATAATATGCCTTTGTTAAAATAGTCTTCATAGAGTCTTCTTCTCCTGGTCATTAGCCATGGCCTATGTAACTTATTGAATGGACAACACCTTCCCCGTTGCTGCCTGTGTTGAGGTTGCTTTCGTTTGCTAGCCTCTGAGCATATCTTTATGTGATCAGTGAGCTAGTGTTGTTTAGCTTGTGCTATGGTTTGAATGTCCCCTCCAAAGTTCATGTTGAAATTTAAATGACACTTTTGAGATATGCACATTTGCCCTCAGGAGTGACTTAATGCTGTTATTATGGGATGGTATTGACTCTTACAGGAGTGGTTTGTTGTATCCAGTGACCACTTTTGCTATATCATGCCCTCCACAGTGCTTTGGCTAAGCAACTAGGTCCTGACCAGTCAGTTGTCTACTGATGCTGGACAGTCCAGACTTGAAAATGATAAGAGGTAGGGCTCTTTGTTAATTACCTCCTGTGTGGTATTCCATTACAACTGAAGTGGGCAGCATGTGAAGCAGAGGAGTCACACATAGGCTTGTCATGGTTCAAAACCTGCACATAAGCCCTTTCTTTCTCATCTCCACCTTAGACCCTATAGTCACAGATCTTGATGCCTACAAAGAACTGGATTGCCATCTATGAATTCTTCTTTAAGGAGGGAGTGCTGGTGGCTGAGAAAGATGTCCATTTCAGTGAAGTGGAAGAGATGTGTGTGTGTGTGTGTGTGTGTGTGTGTGTGTGTGTGTATGTGATGTGTCTGTTGAATAGACTTAATAGGAAAAAAGTACCATGCATTGTGGGATGTATGATGATTAGGTAATTTGTTGGAAATCTGTTAGGATTCTTCAGGAATGTTCCTTGGAAGCCCGAGCTTGGTTCAGTTAAAAGGGTTGGTTGCTAGTGCGTTTTGTAAGCATGAAAAGTCATTGTGTTCAGGTTCCAGGTTGTGGTTACTTCTCCAGCGACTTGGTAGTGGTTTGTCCTTAGTGTGGCAGTGCATCATGGGGACAGATAGATGGTCACCATAGTAGCCAACAGTGCGACACTCACTAAACATGCTCAACCTAGCGTTTTCCAGCACTATTTTGTTGAAACTGAGTTGTTGGAGAGCATTAGGGGAAAAAAAAGTAAACTGCATGTTCTGTCCTAGTCAGAGTTTCTAGTCCTGCACAAAACATCATGACCAAGAAGCAAGTTGGGGAGGAAAGAGTTTATTCAGCTTACACTTCTACATTGCTGTTGATCACCAAAGAAAACAGGACTGGAACTCATACAGGGCAGCAACCCGGAGGCAGGAGCTGATGCAGAGGCCATGGAGGGATGTTACTTACTGGCTTGCTTCCTCTGGCTTTCTCAGCTTGCTTTCTTATAGAACCCAAGACTACTAGCCCAGGGATGGCCCCACCCACAATGGGCCCTCCCACCCTTGATCACTAATTGAGAAAATGCCTTAGAGCTGTATCTCATGGAGGCATTTCCTCAAGGGAGGGTCCTTTCTCTGTGATAACTCCAGCTTGTGTCAAGTTGACACACAAAACCAGTCAGTACATATGCCAAGTCTTCATTTTCAAGAATTCTCAGACTTTGTCTTGAATTGTATTAGGTACTTCTAATGTGTGTCCATCCAATTTCCTTTCCCATATAGCTCAAAGAATAATGTTTCTATCACTGAAGCCTAAATATACCCCTTCTTTGCTTTAGGGCTTGAATTTTGGGGTAAAGGCAGTGGTCAGCTCCTTACTGATCCAGCCATGCTCCCACAGTTTGCTCCTTTATACTGCAAAGCTGTGTGATAGGGCCTCTATTGCCTAGAAGGCGACTTGATCTCTGCAGACTCATGGGTACTGCCCATTCATCCTTTCCTAGCCAGGAATATAGACTTCCTATGCACGACACTTGGGCCGATTTTTTTTCCATAGCATTAACTATTGACTTTTTGGGGCTGATTTTTAACTTGGTAAATAATTACTTTACGTGTTTCTGGTGACTCATTTTAGAAGTCACTGAGATGGCTCATTGCTCTAAGCAATGTCTTGGCACCTTGTACTTCTCTTTTTTTATATGGTTGCTATGCAGAACCTTTCTTTACCATGCCTCTAGTTGGCCATGAGGGCAGAAATTAGGTTAGTTTGCCGACAGCTTCATATTTTAGTGGATGGTGGTAAATATTAATAAATGTTGCCTGATGAATAAATAAATTAGGCATAACAAAGAGGCAGAGATATTTAAGAAATCAGTTCAGCAAATGAACTCAACAAAACAGACTTTTTATTTATAATGTTAGTGCATTTTCTTTTTTAGTCTTTAAAGACAACTTTTACATGGCTGTGATGGGGTAAATCGATTGGCTGATGAATTCATAGGATTTCTCTCTACTTCCTGCAGCCATTTAGATCCCACAGTTTAAAAACTCAGCAATTCAAAGACTTTAATAGACAGTCTCTTCCAATAACTGTATTTCTATATACATTAGCCACTTACCCTTTGTAAGCTTGGGAATTATTAGGGCCTGCAGTTGACTATATTAACCCAAGCCATCATCATTTCCTTCAGCATAAATAAAAGTAAGCTGTTAGCAAGAGGCCAAAGGCTCAGCAGCCGTTCCAGTACAATTTGGATGGATGCAGATGAAATTACAGAGTCATATTTTATCTATTGGATGCTGTCCCAATTATGAGCTTAGTCACCACAGAGAGTTCAGAGACAGCAGAGAAGGAGGCAGGAAGGAGATGCAGTTTGAGGGGATTCGTAGTCCTCAGCAAGATAGGCTTTCTTATGCTCTCAGCAACAAAGACTTTAGGATGTGATGTTCCTCAAGCATGAACTGTATTCTCTGTAGAATTTCCCACTGGCGCAGCTGGGCTGGGAAGGGATGGAGATGGAGAATGGCTGATTCTGATGCTGTCATTATGTCAGGGCTAGAAACAGAATTGAAATGACCCAGATGGTTAGCCTAATGAAGCTGATCCAAAATTTATGCCACAAGAAGTCAGAACCATACTCCTCTCCCTGTCTGCATGTGAGAATGTGCATGATTGATTTTTTGGGGGGGTGGGGCTGAAGGAATGGGAATGAATCTGCAGGGCCGAAACGGATGTGCACTTGGAAAGTATCGCAATCAACCCGAGCCTTTTGCTTCGATGCTCCTGGGAGAGAACTCTTCCTTTGGGATATGGTGCTGGAGGCAGACCAAGCAGAGCAAGGAGCATCAATGCTGTTGGTCCAGAGCTTTGATCCAAACCTTCATCTTGAACGAGAACCACACAGGTCACACGCTCCAGAGTCACATGTTCACGGACCGTGATTGCCAGCAGGGACAGAGCTATGACCAGCACTGTAGCTGCTATGATCTTTTAATTAAAGAACTTAATATATGTAAATCTAGAGAACAGTGCTTGGTGCATGGTACATACCAATTAACTGCCCGTTGTTACTCTATTATCCATTCAGCACATCGGCTGCTCACTTTCCTGAGTTCCCACTTCAAAGGCATTTCTTTAACAAACTCAAAGAGCCATGGCGTTTTAGTGGGGTGAGAAAGGAGACAGTCTTGAGAATAGATTATGACAATGTGTCATCTTAGATAATTGAGAAGGGGCATTGGTTTTCTTATGTGATGCTGTGGAGGGTCCCTAGAATGCTCCTGTCAGAAGAGAAAAATGTTTATAAAACAGTCTACTGCAGTCATCACCATTGGAGGGCGATCATCAATGCAAGAGGCATTTTACATTTATCTCTGGCTGATTCTCTTGGGTCACATTTAAATTTGGCTTTTTCACGAAACTAAAATTCATGACATGTAAGAAATTTGTTAAAACAGTATTTACTTTCCCTTATTGCATGTGTCACCTGTGACATGTTCTCTATATACTATGGCTACACCATGAGGTATATTACTGTTATCCTGATCTGCTGCTGAGCCAGCCAGCTGTGGCTCAGAGATGTTTGGTGGTTCAGGATTACATAGCCAGGGAGCACAGAAGCAAAGACTGGAACTCTTTGTCTTCAAGCTCTTGCTATTAAAATAGGGCTGCCTTGCGAGACAGACTTGCTATTAAGCTGTATTGGTTCTAATCCTACTTGAATGAGTCCAAGATGCACTTGCTTGATAATAAATCCTATTGGTACTATTCAAGAGCTAAGGGAATAAAATGTGTCCTGGGGAAAAACAATACTTCAAGAAGCACAGCTTGCCATATGTGCTGAGCAAGAGAAATTAAGTGAGAAGAAACCAAATTGATGAGGGCTTTCAACGATACAGGGATATAAACAATCTAAATTAGAGACACGATGTGGTATTGGCTACAGAGTGTGTGCTTGTGGGGCTGGGGGAATGAGAGGATTTAAAGAGATTGAGCTCTTGTTCGACAAGAGGAAGAGTCAGATAGACGCTCCCATGGCTTTGCTCTCTGAAATGCAGGGTGCTGTTGAGAATGTCAGGGTAAGGGAGAGGGGGAGGGATTCTCATTCTCCCTCTGTTACTGGGCACTGCCCAGTGTATTCTTTGCACTGTATCCTTAGCCTCAAGTATAGGGAGAGATTAGCTTAGAAAAAATCTTGGGAATGGGTGGTGGTGGTGACTAGGCTTGTCCCTTTAGTTACAGTATGAACTTCCTGGCTCATGTTCAGCTCCACGGCCTTCTGTTGATAAACTGCTCATAATGGAACTATATGTCTCTCGGGCTAGACAGCACCCAGGAGCTCTGGCACAGCCTCTCTTTGTATTGCAAAGCTCCCAGCAAGTTTTTCTACCTTACTGAACTTTGCAGCCAGCAGGGAACCCTTACTCCCGGGGATCTTGGGAGAAGTGACCGATAAACATGAATGTAAGTGCAATACACATGCTAAGTAAATGCCGTTAATCCCCTGATGGACAGTGACATTAAAGCCATGGACAGTGGTGTGCCTACACAGTCTGCTAACTCTCTTTCAGTTAGACAGAACCAGGGTAGGTGTCCAGGTGGAAATGCAGTTAAACGACAATGCAGGTCATGTCAGGGGGTCGCACTTCAGGAAGGGTCGACGGATGCAGGGAGCCAAGTATGAAGAGCCATCACTAACCCAGTCTTTGGGGTTCTGACATCTGCAGCAAATTACATGTGCTTCAGTGTCCTGCTCTTGCAAGCCATTTCCTCAGTCGGCAAGTGCTGCCCAACCTTTATATTTCTAGGTAAATTTGTTTCCCCAAGAAATATCACACTGGAAATGCAAATTAGACAGGTTATTTTAGCTCGGCCTGATTCAAACAAATCTTCAAAGCTACTAGCTGCCCTCAACTCCAAAATGGGTCTGAAAGCTGCTGGAAAGCATAGAAACATGGAATAGAAGCCAGACAGGCCTGTTTGCTGCAGGGGGACTTGGGGGTTCATGTTATTACCTCTTCTTTACATTAGCCCTATCCCATAGTGGCTTTGGGCAGCTAGGCTGGCTTATGTAAATGTTTAGATTTTGCATTGGTACTGACTGATTAAAAAACCTTCTTTAGTGGGATGCTAGTCTATCTTTGTATCAAAGGGAGACTGGTTAGATACAGCCCTAATGCAATGGTCTTCCTTCTCTCCCTTCCTCCTTCTCCTCCTGTGATAACAGGCCTCATTCGCTTTGAAAATAGAGTTTGAATTACCTAGAAGATAAGAAGTTAACTGATTCAAAATTAGGGTGAAGAACAATGTTATTTTTGTATTGATGACAGACCCCTGGCCTGATCCCCAAAGCCAGAAAGTAGCTACTTCTGGAAGCAGTCTTGGTCTGGTTTCCATGACACCACATTCTTGGTGTGTTGTCTTCTTCCTTGCTTGTATCTTTCAGTTTCTTTGTGCAAGTTTCTGCTGGATCTCTAAATTTTGGATGGATTGTGTCAGTGCCTGGTCCTTTACTCTCTTTTCTTTTTGAGCTGTCTCTTATTGAATATTGGAAGAACGTTAAATATTGATCTCCTCAATTTATGTTTTGACCCTAGACCTTGCCTTGATGTTTTGAACTGATATATCCAATTGTCAACCACATTCTGTACTCAGATAGTGAATCAGAATTTTCAAGCAGACACATCTCAAACTGCACCTTTGAATTCTCTGCTCAAGCTTGCTTCTTTCCAGGCTCTTCTGCCATTCTTCCTGACAATGCCTCCCAACTGGTTGTTCTTTACAAGTACTTAGAGTTATTCCAACTTCTGTTTTTCCTTCATGTTCTTTGCCCCACTTGTAGAAAAGTGTCAGTACTTCACATCATTTAAACTGCTACCACAATGATCCAAAATCAGGTTTTCCTCTCATCTGAACCGTGTGCCAGTTACTTCATGTTATGTTATCCTGGCCCCAGTCAGGTCTGAGAAGATGCTTCTTATTGACTGATGTTCTTTCAGATTGGACAGGATTAATGATGGAAGAAGAACTTGAATCCAGTTCTTTGTGGCACTAAAACCAGCTAAATCGGGAGTGTCTTTAATAACCTCATCTAATTATTCAAATTAGAAAGGGTTTAATTTAAGACTCTTCTAATCATGGCTAATAATTATGTAATGCCATATGCTGAACCTGATTCTAGGGGCCTTTCGTAATTTAGATTAATGAATCTTATAATTCATTGAGCTACCATTAGTTTTCCATCACTATAAAGAAACATCCAGGATAATCAACACATAAAAGAGAAAGGTTTTGTTCAAGTTTATGGTTTTGGATGTTTAGGCCATGATCAGATGGCTCTGTTGTTTGGCTTGAGGGGAGGCATTACATTGGGACTGTGGAGAGTAGTAGATTTGTTAACTTCATGGTCAAGGGGCAAAATGGGGAGAGTAGAGGGCTCAGGTCTGTGATGACTAATATTGTTGACTAATGGGATCTAAAATCGTACAGTAGACTAGCCTCTGGGCAAGCCTGTGAGGGACTACATAGACTAGGTAAACCTCTGAATATGCCTGTGAAGGATCATCTAGATTAGTTTAACTCATGTGGGAAGACCTATCCATTGGCTAGTGTTCTGAAGTGAATAAAACAAGAAGAAGGAGAGCTGAGTACAAATATTCATAACACTGCTTCCTGCTTGTGGGTGGCCAACTACCTTACGATCCTTGGCTATGACTTCCCAACCATGATGTACCCTTAAACTCTGAGTCCAGAATAAATCCTAAGTTTGCTTTTTTGTTCACTTGGTGGGCTGAGTCCTCAACACATGGACATTAGGCTCTTCAGGATCCAAGCCAAGGATCCAATGATGTAGCTTTTTACATTTGAGAAAGCCAAGGCAGAGGTGCATAGTAGCTCACCTAAGCTCACACAGCGAGGAGGCAGTAGAGTCTAATTCAAACCCAGCCTCTAAAAGTGTGCTGTTTATGCTGAGCTCCTGTAGAAGCCGAGGGTTATTTCTGTATGACCCATTCAGTCTGTCTGGGGCACTTTATTTCCTCTTAGGATGACAGTTATTTTATCTAGTTAATGAATTTAGTATGACAATAAAACTACTGTTTTATCCATTGTATCTCTGGTACAGCTAAGGGAAGAATTACAAAGGTGTTTAGATTTCTTCTACATGCATGCTATTTGGGGGCCAGAGCTTTTGAATTTTAGGAGATATTTATCCCAGGGGTAGACTAAAAGTGAACTCCCAAATTGTCTCAAATATTTCCTATTTGAAAACATTTTCCCAGAAGACTCTACCTTGAGTCCTGCTATGGGAAGCAACAAATCCTATCATGTCCCGTAGGGGTCGTTTGGAGTTTGAAAAATGGCCAGCCTCTCTCTTGTGCACCTGTGCTGTGTTGCCTAGATTTATTTAGTTGGCAAAATCTTCAGAAAGGATTAGTGATAAAAAAGTGAGTTTTGAAGAACTGAAAGAACTTTGAATATTGAAAAAATATTTCACTCATGCCAGAGCCACATTGTATGGGGAGAAAGAAAGGCAAGGGCTTTCTTTCCCATTTAACAATTGTGATGCTAATCTTCGTCTCTTTGTGTCTCCCAAGGAAGCACTATAGATTTCATCTGAGTAATCTGTTATGTACCATCAGCTAGACACAGAGTTCTGCTTCCTTTCACTCAGGGACAGCTTCCCCTCCTCCTTCATCTTTGTGAATAATTTTCTTGATAAGGAACTCATTATCATTATTGATTAAACTTTGCCACCTCAGTCTGATGTTGCAAAGTCTTGGCTCATTTTAATCTGTCTCAAGGCCATGTTTTACCCTTACTGTGTTTGAACTCATCCCTAGGTTGTGTTTGCCTGATGCTAATGCAAAGATTGAGGACTCTCTGAAGGCTCTTTCTGACTGACAGAGAAAGTGTTTGGAAATATATGGATAAGCCTCAAGACCTGCAGACAGAACACAGTGACAATTTCTCTGTGACTGTTGTGTTCAAATTTGACTCATAAACTAAGGCAGGGAATACATTTGTGTAGTAAAACCTCTAATCTACTTATATGCATTAATGCCGGGGGGATTTTCCCATTAGTTCAGTCTCAAACATTTCATATTATATTTTTTCCTGTGGTGATCTTCTGACCTCTATAAATACCAACATTGTTAGATTTTGGTGACTTCAAAGTTCATTACCTCTCTGTGTCTCTGTGTCTCTGTCTCCTCTCGCTGTCTGTCTCTGTTTCTCTGTCTCCTTTTCCCTCTCTCCCTCTCTTCATTTTCCTCTCCCCCTTCCTTCCTCCCTCTGTCTCTCTCTCTGTCTCTCTCCACATGTGCGCACGTGTGCATGCGTACGTGTCTGTGTGTGTGTGTGTGTGTGTGTGTGTATAACTCAGGCTGGCTTCACATTCAAGACTAGTCTTTCTGCCTTAGGATTCTGAATGCTGGGATTACAGGCATGCACAACAAGCCTAGTTTATAACATCCTTTGACTAATATCACTAATCCTTTCTGAAGATTTCACCAACTAAATAAATCTAGGCAACACAGCTATTGTTAGTAATGTTTTATTTTGAATTAGTTCTACAATTACAGGAATATGAAAGAATAAAACATCAAACTCCCGTGTACTTTCCCCATCATTAGCCTTCCTACTCTATTTCTCCATTGATGCTAACTGAAATGACATTTTTTGCTTCTCCGAGTCCTTGCTCTTTCTTTACCTGCTAAGAACATAGAAATCAGTATTGGAACCCAAGGGTTTGCCTGGACACTAATGAGACATGGGACTTGACTAGGGGCAGGGGTCATTATTGGAGGAAAAGAAGAAGTCTCTGCAGCCCCCGAATTTCAGCTATGCAACTCTACTTCCAAAGACTTCTAGAAACAGTGTTCTAGCTACACTGGTCTCCTTTGAACCCTTCTGAATGACTCTTTTTACAAATAAGATTGTGTCTGCTTCTGCTTGCAGGCTGCTGATAAAATAGCAGAGTTTCTCTTTAATGGCTGGTAATGATGCCAAAAATCCAGTCAGTTGCCAACGCACCCCTTTGGGACACCGCACAGAACCATGAAGGAGGGCTCTGAATGCTGTGGAGGACTGCAGACCTGTCTGAGTAGGTTTCTGAGGTCTCCCCATCAACTCACAGGTCACACTGGCTGGCATGTTGTCAGTGAAATGGCAGGCTGCCAGGCTTCTCAGCAGTGTTCATGAGCCCCGAAGAGGGCAGAGCCTGGCGTTCTTGCCTGGCCTGGAAAGGGAAAATGAGCAATGTGATTTGAATTGGCAAAAAGTCATGATTTTCACTTTAAAAAAGAATCTTTTATTCTTGAGCTGAAGCCAATTGAAATGCCTGAGCCTGGGCCTTTTCACTTGGACAAGAACAATAGGATCAATTTTCAGTAGAAAAAGAGATGGCAGCTGACGTAATGAGCTGTTAAGGGCAAAGTTTGAAATTAGATATCACAGCTTAAGTAGTGCTGTGATTCCAGCACCCTCCCCTCCCCCTCCAACCCCACGCGCCTTTCCCAGTCTTGCGTTAAAGAAATAAAACAAAACAAAAGCTTCTTGGCTACAAAATGGAAGATGATCTTTTCCCAATCCTGGAACCTCTGTGCAATTTGAACTATTGCCTTCTGATTCCTATAGAGATAAAGAAGAGAAGTAGGAGCTGTTTGGAGAGGAGTGTAGAAGTGCTGATAAGGAGGGAGGAAGATACTGTGGCTGGCTCAGAGAATGACTGACTGTATTTTATCCTGTTTTCACCAAGCAGCAGAATGGAGGCAGGAGGCTTTTCGCTTTTAATTTAATTTTTAGAGCAAGTAGAAGAAGGAAAGCCAAGCGGGTAGACTGCTCATCACCTTCTGGAGGCAGAAGAAGAGTGTGTCTTTAAATGTTAAGACCACATTATCTACCTGTTTCACTTTGGAATTCAAGAGCTTGGGACTGGGAAGGGCACTGTTAGCAGTTAACAGAGGAAGCAGCCTATGCACACAGCTGGCTCCCTCTGTAATAGGTCACATCTGCCAGGGAGCAGCATGCCATTGTTATTCCTGGAAATGGTAGCATCTGGGAAATGGGTAATTTTTTTTTTTTTTAAAGAAAACAAGTTTTAGGCAACCTTCTACCCCAATTTCTTAATAGAGATTATGGTTGTGTAGGAGTTCCTAGATCTTCAGAATCCATCCACGGTAGTTCTGCCATGGTGACAGTCATGAAATACATTGCTGATGTCCCTAAAATCACTTCAAGCCTTTGTGTCTGTGATTTCCCTATTCAGTCTTTCCCAGATTGCCATATAAAATGAATCCATCCAGATATAAGAGAATTAACAGTTGTTTCATTTTCTGGCAACTATGGCTGGCTAGCTCCTTGGTCAGAGGACACACACTAACCTGGGCTTTCTAAAGGATTTGCGAAGTGTCCTGCCCTGAGAATCTGCCTGGCTTTCTTTGTGAGGTTTCCCTAAGTCTCTCTTCACTATGGACATTTTGATAAAATGTACTGAATCTTCCTTGCTTTGTCAGTGAAAGAAGTTGGATATTATCCGAGTATGGGGAAGAATCAGACATTCTAGTGCTGAGGAGGAAGAGAGTCACACCACCAGGGACTCATGTGGCAGGAGTTCAGATGCAAGCCATAATATGATTTTAATTGTAGGCACTAATGTCAAGCTTCTGATTCATGTTCCTGGGACAGGAAATCAGATGGTTCACACTTGGTTCAGGGATTCCCTTGAGGATCTGTCAACTGTGAGGGAGGTTGAGGGAGGTCGAATGGTTTAGATATGGCTGTTGTTCAACCTTCCCAAGGGTATGGAAAGTCTTAACAGAGAGTGGAAACCATTTGAGACAGAAAACCCCTTAAGAGTCTATTGTACCTGGCTGTTCCTTGTGTATAACGGAAGCAGTTTGTAATTTAAATCCCAGAAGACACTAGACCCTACTGAATACTGAGAACATGGCAGATTTTTTCCCCCGTTTGGAATAGATGAGACATTTGGCTATAAGAAACAGGTTTTAGAAGAAGGCTTGGGAAGCTGAAGAATGAGAAAAAGAACCAAATGGCCTTTGTGACTTAAACACAAATTAGGAGGTGGCTGGGGACTGGATTGGAGAAAATCTCAGCTCTAATGGGGATGTCAAGAATTCATGAGTGTGTTGGTACAGTGAGTTTTTATTTTGCTGGATGGTGCGGTGCTGACCAGAACACTTCCATCCCTCCCCAAAGCTTAGCAGACATCTGATCCCTTTCAGCTTGTTGCTATTTTAAGTAGAGAAGGAGTTGACGCTTGTGTTAGTCAGCTCTCTGCATCGTAACAAATACACAAGCCGACCAACTTAGAAAGGAGACATGTTCCTCTGCCTCACGGGTTTCAACCCAGGCAAGACTGTCCCATCTTGCTTTGGGCCAGCACAGCAGGAAACATGCAACAAAACCAGCTCACCTAATCATTGCAGCGTAAAGACAGAGGGAGCTGGGTCCCCGTTAGCTCCAGTTTGAATTTTTGCTTCTGGCCTCTTGTTGCCACTTGACAATTTATTAGCGAAGTTTATGATCAAATGCTGTATAGAAGGATCTGATTGGTGCGACCAATACACATCCTTTCTGCTTGGATAGAACCTTCCATGTTCCTACTTGGACCACACCATCCTGTCTACTGCCATGTTCACAGCACATAGTGTCCTTGGTCCTGTCAGTATGGTAGGATAGAGAGCCCTCCAAAGAGTCAGGCCAGGGAAGAATGTAAGAATGGCTCTCCAAAGGATCTTGGAATTTTTCTCTTCAGTAAAAACAAACAAAGAAACAAACAAACAAACAAAAAGCAAGCAAGCAAGCAAGCAAGCAAGCAAACATCCAAGCTCAAATACCTCGCAATGCAGGACATTTGTGTTCCTGGCACAGTACTGTATCTACTTCTACTAGAGGTGTTTTGTGTTTTTTTTGTGATTAAAAAGTTCTTGTTTGGATATTGTCTCAGCTCTTCACTGAGTGACCAGTTTATCATGAAATGCCCTTTATGCTACATGTTTAAATGTCCCCAGTTAGTAGGAGTGTTGGGACAAATGAATCAGTAATGAAATTAGGCTGTTCCTAGCATCTAGCTAGTCCCCAATGAGTCACAGAGGTGGTCGGCTCTCATAGTTTTTCTTTTCTTTTCTTTTTTTTTTTTTTTTTTGTGTGTGTGTGCTGACAATTTATTGAGGCTTATGTGATTGGAGCTTGCACAAAAGGACATACAACATCAAGGCTTTTTTGTAGTAAAAGACAATTCAAAATAAATATGTATTAAAAAAAAACTATGTCAAACACCAATGAATAATTGACATTTATAAATCTTAAGAAAATCATTTAGGTTAATAATTTTCATTTCCCCCACAAAATAAATAGCTTTCTTTAAGCAGGAGGGAAGGAGTCAGACAGAAATAAAGTCATGCCCATGGCACAGTCATGATGTTATTCTCAGTGAGGAGTTCTTTACCAAGACTAAGACAGAAGAGTATCTGAGGAGAATAATGTTACTGAATCGTCTGGAACCCAGGAGAGCTTTAGAGAAAGAAAACAAGTGGTAAAGTTGAGAAAAGCCTTAGATGGAAAGTTCATTCCCCTTGAGAAAAATGAGTGAACACCCACAGACTTCCATTTTCGGGGTTTCAATATTTTCATATCAGTCTAACCTCTACCCCCGAATCCAACCTAACATCATAAAACACCAAAAAAAACATAAAAGCGATAGGCTTAGCTGGCTATACTCTGTTTAGCCTTTGATGTTTTTTACAGCCAATAACATGAATGTCTACGGTGTGGATGGAACCGTTGGGAAAGGAGAACTGTGCCTCTTCTCTCTGTGCAGCACCTGCGTCTCCACACTGTCCTGTGGGCGGGCCTCAGTGCTTATGTGTGCTCTTCAGGCCCATTACGGTGAAGGTAGCAGCTGTCAGTTTCTCGTACACAAGGAACATGAGGGCGGCTGTGAGCACTGTCTGCAGCAGCTTGGCTTCGAGGCCTTTGTAGAGTCCCATTATTCCAAAGCGCTTGACTCGTTGGTGAAGAAGAGAGAGAACATTCCGAAGACTCCCCAGTGTCCTGTTTTCTGGGTTTAGTCTATGACGTCCAAACCTCAGAATTGACTGTACCGTCTGCATGGGATAGGTGACTGTGGTGGCAATCGCTTTGGCTATTGCACCGATGATGAACACATCCAGAGAAGAGAGCTTCATCCGCTTCTTTAAAAGCTGCCGTTTTAAGCCTTCGTAGAACATGAACTGGATGGCAGGGTTGAAGACCAACAGCAAGGAGGGAAAGGTGCCGTTCCACAGAGCCAAGATCCCCTCATCTCGAACAATCTGGTGGAATGCATCAATAATGCCTTTGTAGTTGGTTGGTATAATGTCTTCATTCCGAAATTTTGCCCCCTGCAGCTTCAGTCTGGTGTTTACCACCCAGAGTGGAGTAGTTAGCAGCACATTCACCACTCCTGCTACAAATCCAACCACCAGATCTTTTCCTGTAGAAGAACGTTGACCTTTGACCCACACTGCTTTGAGGCTATTAAAAGTGTAAAAATAGACAAAATTAGAGCAGCAGAGACTGGAAATAACTGGAAACCATCCTCGGTATGGTGCCAGGAGGCCTTCTTCCTTAATTATCTCCAGGAGCACTGCATGTGTCGTTTTGGACTTTCTTTTCTCATCGACCTGAAGCCGAAGTCTAGCAGTATCCAAGGGGAAAAACACTGTCATGGCAGTCACACTTCCCATGGCTCCGGCCACGGCGTGTACCAGACTTTCGTAGGACAACACAGAGGCCATGGTGCTACACTTTTTACTCAGACGCCTCAGAGTGTGTGGGTTCCTGAAAGGACCGTCTCAAGCCCCACCTCTCAGAAGTCTGCCATAGTTTTTATTTTCATTCTTGCGATCCTTCTGCCAGGGAAACTGGTACTCATTTTAATTATATTGGAGCGGTAAACTTTTGACACTTTCTTCGAGTGAGAGCTTTCCCTTGCAAACAGTCAGCCACTGTTTTTCTGTCTCTGTGCTCTGAGGTCTGTAGTCAGTGCTTTTCAATTTCTGGGGGTTAAGTGAGGACATTAAAATATTGTTAGCATAGCATATAGTTCCAGGCTGGCTGGTTCTATTTGGTTAAGTGCTTTGCAGTCCATTTTATTTGTTAGTCCCAACACAGCCCTATGAGGTGCATGATTGCACTTACTTGTACTCCATAGATAGTTTTTAATTAGCTTAAAAGAGTTCCTGTAACCTCCAGAAGGTGAGTGGTGCTACTTAAATTAAATTCCTTCAAGTCCCAGAGTTTTACCTGGTCTTCTGGGGCCCTGCTATTTCCTTTGATTTCTGTGTTTTTGACAAGGTTATAGATGTAAGCTACTGTTCGAAATGAAAGAGCAAAGAAATCTATATGACATTTTAATGAGAGAAGTTAAATCAAGCAAGGCCCCATCAGCTCAGGCTTAGATTACATTTATTTATTTATTTATTTATTTATTTATTTATTTTAGTTTTGGTTTCTAAATGTCACTATTTTGAGTTTTTACACATGTTTCATATTTTTTTCCTCCACGATTTTGTTAAGTGCCAGACCTTGTCAAATGATTTTAATTTCATTTCCTTTGGATTAACTTCTCACCAATGAGTCACGGAATCTTTTCCTTAGTGAGCTGCTTTCCTTTCTCTTTGGGGACAGTATAAAAGCAGGTGCTTGTTCTTTTGGAGTGAATAAGACTAGTGACGTCCAGAGGTAATGCACTCAGAGCTGCTGCTAATATGATGTAATGCTATGCAATTTTGAGATCGTAAAATGAAGAAGCCCAGAAGAAGGGGATTGTGGGTAGAGGCTTTTAGAGGTATGAGACAAGATATGTAAAAAGCCAGTTTTATGAAAGGTAGCAATCTTTGTCCCATCCTGTCTGTTCTTCAGTCCTGAGATATCTGAGTCTTTCCAAATAAGCAAGACATTTCCCGATTGTTTCCGGTACCAACTGCAACAGATTCATCAGTTTTTATGAGCTGCTGTTGACTTGTCTTTTCCTGTGTAGCAATGTACCTCAACATTTAAAAGCTTGATTTGACAATTCTCTTATGGTTTTGTCTGGGTCAGGAATGAGCTGTTTACCTGGGTATGTCTAGTGCACAGTGCTCCTGAAATTGCAGGCAAGCTGTTCTCAGAGGCTGTGATGACATTTGAAGGCTCCCAGAGAAGGAATAAGAGAATGATCATGAGATTTGGAACCTCGTATTTAGTTTCAAACCTAACATCATTTCATACCTGCCATATTCTGTCAGAGTCAGAAAGTCCATCCCAGAACTTAGTTATCAGAAGGCAGGTTTTACTGGGAACCCTTGTAGATGCCCACTTCTGCACTTTTTATCCCCAGGTCCCGAGACTTCATGCCCATGTCACTCGCGAGTTCCTTTGCCTGCTTGATATCTGTGAGGCTCCATCTCATTCTAGCTTCAGTTCAGATAGGAGCATCTTATTCTGTCAGGCCAGCTGGGAGCGGCTTCTTCAGGGTCCCCTGTGAAATGCGTACATACTACTTCAAAGAGAAAAACACCTGTTCCCTCATTCCCCACCCAAAGACTTGGACTCTGTTGAGAGGTTTCTGCTCAGAGGCAGAGAAAGGGGGGGATAAAAGTGGCTGCTTGATGGGATTATTAAACCTAGCTGAATAAACATTTCAAGATTAATTAAGGTCTGCACATGACACAATTCTTTATAGCGTCTGCCTCTGCTCTCTGATTCCACATGTTCATCAGCCTTTCTTTGCCAGGACAGATAGCATGTGCTTACCTCTGAGTAGTTTTCCTGCCTGGGATTATGAGCACTGTCCAATGCCTGTATCATAGATTCTCTCAGAATCTCCCAGTGCCATTCCCTCCCTGTTCAGGGTCTGTGTAATGAGTCTTCTGGGTAAAATACAAGTTGCCCTGACCTGTTTCCATAGAAAGCTAGAACAGGTGTGGTGGTTTACACCTGTGATCCTAACACTCATAAGGGAGGCAGGGAGATCATGAATTTGTGGCCAACCAAGGCTTACTAGTGAAACTTCGTTTTAACAAAAACAACAAATAGACATCTAAACCTCCCCAAAATAATGACAGATACAAAGGTGAACCTAGAGAAAATACTTAAAACATTGAAGTCTTGCTTCTTCTTTGGGAAGACATTAAAGGGTGAATGACGTCAGTACAGCTAGTGGGAAGCAGACAGAGCACCAGGGGTCCCATGATTTGGGGGCCTCAGTATGGGGCTTATGGAGGCAAAGCCAAAGATATGGAGTGATCCCTGTCACCAAGCTTGACCATCTGGTCAAGGACTGATGATCAAATTCCTGGGAGGAAATCTACTTGTTCTCCATGCCCAATAAAAACTCCAAGATTATTGGCCTTTTCTTGGAAATATCCCTAAAGGATGAGGTTCTAAAGATCATGCCAGTGCAGAAACAGACCTGGTTCAAGGCTTTGGTTGATATTGGGATTATAATGATCATATTGGTCTTGGTGTTAAGTGTTCCAAGAAGGTAGCCTCTGCAATCCAAGGGGGGCATCATTCTGGCCAAACTTTCCATGGCCCCTGTATGGTACAGATGAAACAAACTCAACACTTTTCCATGCAAGGTGACAGGCCAACGTGGACCTTTGCTGGTGTGTCTCATCCTTGACAAAGAGACATTGGCATTGTCTCTGCTCCTGTGAACAAGAGGCTGCTGCTCTTGGCCAGTATTGATGACTGCTACACATCAGTCAGGGGCTGCACTGACACCCTGGTTAACTTTGCCAAGGCCACCTTTGATACCATCTCTAAGACATACAACAACCTTATCTGACCTCTGGAAAGTGACTGGGTTTGCCAAGTCTTATCAGGAATTTACTGATCATCTGTGAAAATACCTACCAGAGTCTCTGTTCAGAGGAACCAGGATCCAGCAGTGGCTACCACATAAAATATTGTATACAATAAAAATAAAGTGAATTAAGTCTGTTAAAACAAAACAAAAAACCCCAAAACATTAAATGTCTCAAGAGGGACCCAAATGATCAAGCCTTCTTCCTATAAGAGAGGGTTTAGATGCAGTGGATGTGGGTCAGACAGAAGAAGGATGAATAGCAAATGTATATTTTACATTCTTTTTCACAGATCAGCACCCAGCATACGTTGCAGATATGTCTGTATGCATTTGTGCTACCCACTTTTCTATTGGTGTGATAAAACACAATGACCAAAGCAACTTATAAAAGTAAGCATTTGGATGTACGGTTTCAGAGGTTAGCATTCGTGTGATCATCATGGTAGGGAGCATGGCATCAGGAGTGAGGGAGCGAAGGAGAGAGAAAAAGAGAGAGAGAAATATCTTTTGGTTTGATTTTTGAACCCCCAAAACCGGCCATTAGTGACACATTTTCTCTAATGAGGCCATACTTCCAATCCTTCCCAAACAGTTCCATCAACAGGGGATTAATTATCTAAATATATGAGCCGATGAGGACTGTTCTCATTCAAACTACCCCAGTATTCAAAAGAGAGAATCAGTACACCAAGCAGATACCTACAGGCGCATGTTGACTGGAGCATTCATTGTTCATAGCTAAAACCAACCCAGTTGCCCACAGATGGATGTAGTAAAGAGATTGTGATACATATGTAAAATGCTCTATTATTTAGTTGTAAAGAAGAATCTCTGTCCATTGAGAAAAATGTTTTGATCTGGAGGTTGGCATGATGTATGGACATACAAAGACAATTACCACACATTTTCTTTCATATGTAGAAGATAAAATATGTTCATCTGAATGTAAAATAGTAACATAGATGTGAAGTAGAGTAAAAAAGATATGAATTTAATCTGTATATGGTTTATGCATGTGTAGAAATATACACACCTTACATCATACATATTAATATGTATGATTAATACATGCCAATAAATGTAAAATCAAATAAGGCTGAGTGTGGCAGTATATGGTTGCAGTCCTACATTTGGCAGGTTGAGAATCTCAAGTCCAAGTTTAGCATGACATACACAGGGAGATTTCATCTCAAAACAGCAGCAATAACAAAAGAGCAAAACAAAATATATGTAAGTAAATGCATTTTCACACACACACACACACACACACGCAATTTTTCACTATGTAGCCTAGGCTGGC
Organism: Grammomys surdaster; assembly: GCF_004785775.1. Classification (NCBI taxonomy): domain Eukaryota; kingdom Metazoa; phylum Chordata; class Mammalia; order Rodentia; family Muridae; genus Grammomys; species Grammomys surdaster. Next base: position 3,119,205 of record NW_021620852.1, read on the forward strand.
TTCAAATTTTGTGATTTTACCTCAGCCTCCAGAGTGCTGGCAGGTATACATCACTATCCTAGTACATACATGTCTTTAGAGTGTAATGATCAGATATCATGTGTCTTGATCAAAACATGATAGTCAAGTGAAAAAATATTTAAACTAAGATCTCCTTTATTTACGAAGTACATTTTTTTCTTTCTCAATCTTTTTTATTTTGTTTAATATAATTTCTAGTTTCATCCATTATATGAATATATGTTTATATATATAAACATATATAAATTTATATATAAGATAAATAAATTTTCATAGAAAGATATTTATATAAATATACATTTATATCAATATAGTCATATAAATATATGATATAGAAATATAGAAAATATTATATATTTATATAAAAATCTAAATATATTTAATAAATATAAGAAATATAACATATAAATATATTTATCATATATTTATTATATATATTATTATGTATTTATATAAAAATCATTTTGTTTTTATTTGTGGCTGAATAAAACACATTTGTCTTTCTCTCTGTATGTATGTGATATTTTCTTTGTTCATCCATGAGTCACAATACTAGCAGACTCTTATTAGCATATTGTGAGGCTCCAGAGAGAGGAACCTTTCCCTCTCTCTATTCCTTAGGTCCAGCAGCCTATGAACATGGATATGTAAATATCTCTTAGAGAGACAAGTGGCTCTATCTATTTTGTGTTGATTGTTTGGTAATAGCTTACAATGAATGACATTTATGATTTACATAATACCAAGGCAAATTGGTTATATTTGATCGCAATACAAAATTAAAGGTAAACGATATAGGATTGTTTTGTTTTTTAATGTGCTTGGAGCACAAGAATCCATACCTTGGAACCAACATTGCCCCGTGTGTGTACATTTATGACTGCCCAGGGATATTTTGCCTGGGAATACTGCCTCAGCCTCCTCAACTGAGATCTTCCCGTTGTTCTGAGTGGGTCTGGAGAGGACAGAACATTGATCCAGCCCAGCAAGAACTGGTATTCTGGAGCAAGAAGCACAGAGAGCAGGAGAACACACAGGACGCAGCTGTTGCTGTAAACGTACAAGTGTGGGAGGCTGGATAGGAAACCCACCAACAGCTTTCTTTTTGCTTCCAGTCTTGTACCAATAAAACACATTGGTTGGGGCTCTCTGAGGGCTAATCGGGAGCTGGGTGCCAAGGCTGAGAACATCACAAGCCTACTCATGGTGACAAGTGAGTTTTACGGACGAGCCGGCCAAAAAAAAAAAAAAAAACCCAAAACCAAACAAAACAACAACAACAACAACAACAACAACAAAAAAACAAACTCACAAAGCAGGTGAGGAAGAGTCCCTCCTTAAACATTCTCAGATCTCACAGTCCCCGACTTGAAGGCTTACTCATTTTTTTTTTCTCTCTCTGCTAAGATGTGAGCAAATGAGGCACATGGCACGTATGGACTTTACTTTGTTTCCTGTGGCAGTGTCCTTCCACTTGATCAGGTAGTAGATGGACCAGAAACGGGTCAGTTCACACTGTACCAAGCACTTTGCATTTGCTTACACCAAGCCTACTCCCATGAAGGGCTGAAGGCTTCTCAGGGTGCAGTCTCAACTTGTGTCTTTGGCCAATGTTCATGCATGTGTGAGCAACTGCTGACTGAGGAGAAAGTCAGCTGAAACCCAGGGGAATCTGTCAGATTGATGGAAAATTAACTGAATGGGTGTTTCAACACACTGCCTGACCAGATGGGCATATCAAAATGTTTAAAGAAGCATTTGTAGGAGACAGGATTGAGAATGACTGTTTTGTGATATGCAAAATGCAAAAGATTTGTGTGTGGGGGTGGGGAGGAAGGCAGACTAATACGGCTGAAGGCAGTATGCACAGAAAGGATAAATCCGAACGGTTTCTAGAAGTACATGATAGCTACCAGAAGCCCATGGAGAGAGAATCTCTATATTCATAGCATTTTCACCACATTTCGAAGGATTTTTTTTTCCCTTGTGCAGAACTCTCATCAATATCTCAATAATCCTCCAAGAGAACAGGCACAGAGGACAGGCAATTCAAGGCTGGGTTTGAGATAGATTCAGATTCTGACCCTAAGATGAGTTCCAGGACAGCTTTCTGCCGGTACGTTCAGCACTGACTGAGCTTGGCTGCTTCCCTCGCGCTTGCACCGCATCTGCCCTTTCGATGTAAACACGCATGCCTATCACAGCTTTCCGAGGCAATTTGCCACGAGCGACCCTATTTCAGAGCAATGTTTGTTTAGAAATGATTGTTTACACGGGCCAAGTTTTCTAAATAATTCATAGAGTATTTCTAGTAACTGAGAGTGAGCAGTAAAAAGTGAATGGCCATCGTCTATCTTATAAAGGCTATTTATTGAAAGGTATAAGGCACAACTGAAAATTTGAATCAAACACATGCAATTTTAGAATTCTGCCAAATTTGCAAAAGGCTTTCCTTAGGGAACTGGTCTATAGATCAGAGCCCCAGGTACTTAGTTATTGAGAAATCTGACCATTTTAAGGGTATATAACTCTGCCCTTCAATAACATGCCACCAGATTTCTCCTGCCTACCAGAAAATTTAAAATCAAATTCAAAACTTCAATGAGAAAGTTCACAAGATGAGCAATGAATCAGGAAGGAGACCTAGCTAGGCAACCTCAGCCACTAACAACCTGTGTAACTACTTAGAATCACCCTGGCTCAAGAATTTTATGCGAGTTTTGTGATAAGACGAAATTAGGCCCCCAATACTGTTTTAATGCAACAGATTCTTTGATGCCCCTAAACACACAGGTTAATAAGCCATTTAAAACTCCTTACTACCATGATTTTAGTAATAGAGAAAAATCAGTCTTTAAACACACCATACTTTTGTGAATAATTACACATTTTAAAATTTTATCCTTTAAAAAGCCCTGTACTTTTCTCAGTGACTTGAAATTCTCAGACACTATGCTTTTCTCTTTTCTTCCTATTTTCCACTTTTACCTGCATAAATTATACTTATTTTGAATCCCTCTCCAAACCTGAATCTGGTGACCATGGATTGACTCTCCATGTGTGAACAGTTGTCAGGACAGGTAAGTTTTGTAGTAGCAATACATAATTCCAACTCTCTAGAGGCTTATCATGACCTTCAGAAGAATTCAATTGGCCATTGTTGAAGGACCAAGTCATATACACCTAAGCTATTACTGAGAATATTACCTCACATCCATGTGACCCTTCAGGGTAGGAAGCTGTCTGTGGACATTTTATAGATACTACCTATAATCACGTCAGTAGAAGTTTGCAACTTGGCTCCCGAGTCTTCCATGGAAGTTATACATCACAGTTCAGCACATACCACGGACCGAAACTGGTCATGTGGCCACCCCTCAGACCCTTGCTGAGCAGTACTGCTTTCTGCAGAATAGCAGTGGCAAGGGCATGGCTTCAGAATCTGAGACCTCTGGGTCTCAGAGATGCCACTCAAAGACTTTTGGCAAGTAAGTTGATCTTTCTTTTGTCTTACTTCTGCATCTGTAGAATAGGGTTTGCAATGGTACATTTTCATTGGGTTTTGAAGCTTAAATGAGCTACTACATTCAAAATACTTATGATACTGCTCAACATTGTATTTGAACCAACATTTGATTCAATGTTGAGCCATAATTGCCCTTTATCAGAAGTTCCCTAGAGGAGTGGCCACTTCTTGTTAGTGGGGATCTCTTTGTCCGTTCTGTAACTTTAGTGTAGACAGAGGTGGAACACAGCAGTATTTTAATCCGGGAGTTTTAGATGTCTACATAAGCTACATGAGATCATGTAATTGTTACTTTCAAGATTTTTGCCTTTAATGCATCAAATAGCAGTCAGCAATGTGGAGAAATTGTCTTAGCTTTCTGTACTTAGTGTCTGATCCACTGAGATGATTTATTTTTATTAGTAAATAATATTTGGTTTAGTTATCTACTAATTTAAAGAAGTGGATCTCAACTTTTTATTGTTTTACTGGTGGGGAACTTGGGGAGGGGATTTAGGAGAGAGGGAAAATATTCCTAATTTTTGTTATCTCACTAAAAATGAAACAGTTCCATGGTCCTAAAGATGGAAAAGGCTTTCCTTTGCTGAATGTCTTTAGTAAACTCTCATGGACAATATATGAGATACATTGAGTTTAAATGACATGTGAGCAACAAGAACACATCAAATTTCAACACAATCTCACAATTTGATTTAACGAGTTGAGAAAAATAGGCTGCTTAAAAAAGAGAGAGAGAGAGAAGTGTAGTGCGGGATTGCTGACGGCTGTGAAGAAAAGCTGAATAACACTGTTGGAGAGGTCAATGCTTCCTGTTGATATTGGCAGTGAATGGGAAGGGCCTTCGGGATTGTCAAGAGCCCCTGTGGGGAATGCCTATTGCAGTGGAGGTTTTAGGGGTCAGATCTTTGCGATAAGGAGCAGGACTCATTTACCCACAATGGTTTTGAACTCAAGAGGTCATTCCTGGATTCCTTTTGAATCATATTTTCCCCAAAGGCTCAAATAAAAAATGTAGGTTAATAAAACTATAACAGGAAGGTTTCCAGGAGACTTGGGAGACATAACTCTGTTCCATTTAACTGAGTTTAATATCTTCTTTGGACGGAAAGCAAAAAAAAAAAAGCAACCAGATTCATTTCTTCAACACTGTGGATCGCCTTCCGAATAACTGACCTTTGTCTTCTTTAGCCTTGTAGGTTTTGTGGATGGATCTGTATTTCAAATAAAGTGGTTGGCTACTGTAAAATCACTTCAATGTTTGATGTGAAAAAAGAAACAGTTCTAATGTGAGAGCCAGTTATTACGGAAATGCATGGTTGGGACAATGGTTTCTTCAGATATGTGTCTTCCCACGGTACTTTAGTTCTCAACACTGAGAATGTTGTGTGAGAGACATCATTATCTATAGTGGCTTGATAGCATTCCACACTCTGCTTTGCTTTTATTTAAACAAACCAAACAAAAACAAAACAAAACAAAACAAAAACAAAAACAAAACAAAAAAACGAAGGATGAAGAGAGAAAGAAAAATCCAAAATCCAAGGAGTCTTGTAAGCCTTTTGTTCCTAACGTCTAGGCTAGGGTATCAGGCTGTGCTTCTTGTTTCTCAACTGCTTAAAGCAGCTGCCGCTGAGTATCCCATGTTTATTTTGAACACTTACTAAGATGGCGTCCGGTTAACTATGGAGGTGGGCATAAGGGAGAAGGCACTGTCATTTGGAAGACAGCTCTGTGGCAGGATAGAAGCCCTTAGATGCACAGGACCAGAAGCTGTTGTTTCTGTCCACTCTCTCTCAACCTTGCATGTGTGTTTCCTGGGGAAACATTCTCCATGTTAAATACTGTTATCTTGGTAAGAAGTTCACGGAAGTGAGTAGGAGGAGCCTTTACTCAGCATCTCAATTACGACCAATCTGAAGTTCAGATCTACTTATCTGCCTTAAGTATCTCATTTGTTGCTTCAGCGATTCCTCCTCAGAGTCTCTGGAGCGATAAGCTATCTGTTGGCTTTTGTTTACTTTTCATGACATGAGAGTGAGGATGGGGACCCAGGGAAGGAAAGGCAAAGAGACATTTCTGTAAAGATCAGGGGTCTTTTGTCCCATTCAGAGTGTGGAAATGTACCCTAACTTCTAAAATTCTTTTTTGCTTTCAAGTAAAATATTCAACAACAGACAAGAAAAGCAAACATTCATATTGATTAGAAAAGATTGCTTATTATTTGTATTACTTATTAATTTAAAAATTATCTATTATTTACTTTGCTAGCTGTAAATGAGTGGAAAGCCAGACATCTGATTCTCTGTATTTCCACATGGAAGAGGCATATTATATTCCTGAGTGGAACAAATTGGATGCTGGGTAAAGAGGCTGCATAATTGTTCTTTTCAAAATAAAATCGCAGAACCCCTAGAAGCAAAAATGTGCATTATCTCAGTGCGCACTGTGTACATTCAAAAGTCTAATTGCATGTGTTTGCCTTTTTCATTTGTTATATTTCAAGCGGGCGGCATGCTGACTGATGTTCATTATAATTACAATTCTGCATCTTCCCACCTGAGCAGAACAGGGGAATGCTGCACATAAATCTTTCAAGTGTAATAAAACTGGGTACCAGTACACACATAGACAGGTAAGGAAGCTGCGAAGTGAGCTTTTGCTACCTTACTAACAGCAACTACACATGCTTCTCCAAGATTAATAGCATTGTTACCTTCTCCTGCCTTAGCTCTCTGGATACAAGCAAAGCAGATGGCCAAGGTCATTGTCATTCACTTTACAGTCCCCGGAACCTTTGAAGGATTCTACATAACCAAGTGGCCATACCATTTCAAAGGACATTAACATTCCTATTAAGCACTAGAGAATTTTGACCTTTCTTAAATGTCAAAAAAGATATTCTGCGGACAAATTGTGATCAACTGGACGCATAGTACACCGGGTGTTGGGGCTTCTCAGGCTCACTCAGCCCCCCGGGGAGGGGTAGTTTTAATGAAGTGCTGTTTCCTATTATGTGAGAACATTTGATAACTTGCTCCAAGGCTTTTTTTTTTTTTTTTTTTTTTTTTTTGGCACAGGATGTGTGGCAGAATCTGACAGTGGTGATCACAGAATTTTTTTCATCGTATCCAATACCCACAGCTCACAAATGAGAAAACCGGGGCTATGAGAACAAGTTGATTTGTCCAACCAGAGGTAGTTGGTAGCAGAGACTGGAAAAGCACCCAGCTCTGGGACTCTGCCTGCAGTTCTTTCTGCTTCCTAATCATGACCTGCACTTTCCTTCCCCCGGCCTTTCCTGTCCTCTTTATGCAGAATCCCAAACACAGGAACTGAATGGATCCTTATAGCCTCATAGTTTCAGTAAGGTGCCACAGAACAAGGAATTCAGATATGAATTGTTTTTTTGTTTTTGTATTTCTGCAAGTGCAGGATGGTAAGGAAAAGCCTCACCACCTAAATGACTACTGTCTCTGGGGTCCTATTTTTGTTGCTTATAGGTATGTTGCATAAGGCACTAACCCAGTGTGACACCTTTTTTCTTCTTTCATTTATTTATTTATTTATTGACTTTACGTCCCAATTGCAGCACCTCCCTCCTGGTCCCCTCTCACACATCACTTCCCCACCCCTTCTCCTCTTAGAAGAAGGAGGCCCCTTTGGGTATCACCCCACCCTGGTACATCAAGTCACTGCAGGACTAGGAGCATCCTCTCCCACTGAGGCCAGACAAGGCATGCCAGTTAGGGAAATGGGATCCAGAGACAGGCAACAGGGACAGCCTCCTCTCCAATTGTTGTGGTCCAGCATGAAGACCAAACTGCACATCTCCTACATTTGTGCAGGGTGACCTAGGTCCAGCCCATGCTCTGCTTGATGGCTCAGTCTCTGTGAGTCCCCACGGGTCCATGTTAGTTGACTGCCTATCTTCTTATGTTGTCCCTATCCTATCCACTTTGGGTCCCTCAAGCCTTTCCCTATCTCTTCCAAAAGTGTTCCCCAGCTCAGTCTAATGTTCAGTTGTTTGTCACTGCATCTATTTAGGACAGCCGCTGTACCTTTTCTGAGATGACAGACACATGCAGCCAACTGTCAGCTCTCCTGTTTCCTGTCTGATTTTGTTTTTCTCTATTTCAAATACTTTTAGCTTAGACCCAGGAACTACGTTGAAATTCCTTGAAGAAAATAAAAATATCATGCGGAGAATAGTGGTGTATGTGTCTGTCTGTCTTTCCAATTCATAAAACCTAAGGAATGTATTCTGTTTTCCCCATATAACCTCCCAAGTATGACACTTTCTTTTTTTAAATTTATTTTTTATTTACAATTCAAATGTTATCCCCCTTCCCAGTTTCCTCTCCACAAACCCCTCCTCCCCTCCCCCTGCTTCTATGAGGGTGCTTCCCCACCCAGCCATCCACTCCTAACTCAGGACTCACTGCCCTAGCATTCCCCTATGCTGGGGCATCAAGCCTTCACAGGACCAAGTATGACACTTTCGAAATGTTGATTCTCTGTGCGTAAGCTGTGCTTCCCCACACAAAAGACTGTCCTTGGCAGCTGCTGATACTGTGGCATTCCCTGGGATTAAGTGAAAAAGTCATTGCTTAAAAGATGACATTTAAAAAAGAATATCCTAAAGTAAATAGGAAACTATAGGAAGTCTGTTTTGTTTTTTTCTTAAAATTAGCTGGAATTTGTTAGGTGCACTTTAACATTAAAAAAAAAAGATAAGAAAAAAAGAGCAAACCATCATCAACAAAACCCATACATGTAATGGTACCCATGAAGGCAATTTTAACATATACATGGTGTTTTAGGTTTCTGAGAAAATTCTCTTATCTAACTTGAACTCATTGCAGCAGGTGAAATACCACTGTTTGGGCAGGATTTCTCAGGGCAAATCCTGCATTGAAGTGATTGTGGCTCTGCCTCCTGCCCACCTCCTTCTTCCTACCTCTCACTGTCAGCTCTGTAAACCACTTTTCCTCTGCCCAAATCCCCTGCTGGTACAATCCTCTTAGCCACTGAGGCACAGCTCCTGTTCCTTCTTTTATTTATGGCTAGCCCCCTTTTCAGGTCGGTTAGAGAACCATTATATTATTACTGAAATAAATTGCTGTGACTGAAAGGGTCCTTAGCAGGCACTCAGACCAGCCCTTTTATGTGATAAAAAAAGAACCAGGGCATTGAAGTGACTGGCTCAAGTTGAGAGTTTTTAGTGGCCTTGGTGAAAAAGGAACCCATGTTTTTCAATATTCACTGACTCTTAGCTCTGCTTTTCCTCTTTGTGGCTCTTCAGCCACTCTAAAAACTCAGCTGGATTTTGTGTGATAAAACTGGGAGATCTGATTGAATGTTATAGAGCAACATGGTTTCACATTGTCAGAAAAGCCCAAATACCCAGAACCTAAAATCTGTAATCATTTCTGAAATTTCATTCTTCTTGGTGGATTTTGTGGTTCATACCATCCTAGTCAAGGGTCACTGGGGACCCAAGTATCAATCTGACCTGTACAAACTTTCTAGGCTGTCTAGTGGTCTGATAAAGGGGACAGTCAGGAGATATTTGCATAAGAGACCACAGAGAAGTTTCTAAATGAAAAGAGTTTGTGATACAGATGGGGTGGGGGGTAAAGTATAGGTGGTAAAGTCAAGTCAGAGTGGAGCCAGGATGCTGGGGGGTTGGAGTGATGAGGGCATTGGCTCTTTCATTGACATCTGCTCTTTAGCCAAGGGGCTTTGTAAGTGGAAAAGGCCAGAGGAGACAGAGGATGAAAAAAATTAAAGAAATAAAAACAGAAAAGCAAAGTGTCTATAGACTTTATGGAGAGGCTTTAAATGATGTCTCTATAAGACACTTAGTTCTGGAACACAAAAGTCAATCTTTAAGTCTCTTTAACTGTGGACTCCAATACTGCTAAAATCTACTGGGAAAAAAAAAAGATTTCTTTGAGACCTCCCATATTACTGTGACTGATGGATTACCTGATAATTTTTGGACCACACCTAATTTTTTATTTATTTACTCATTCATTCATTCACCCATGCATTCGCTGGTAATGAAAATGTATTCCAGGATCTTGTGCAGCTAAGCAACTGGTCTATTACAGATCCACATTCCTGGACCAAGCCTCCAAGTTCTTAACCACATCCTTAGAAGAATCCATGTAAAAGAAGCCCATCTGTCAACTTTCTGTGTGGGACCAGCAGGCTTTCAAGTGGCCTACCTCCTGGAAGTGCCACTATGATGTATGAGTAGTGGTGAAGAGATGGGAGAGAAAGAGAAGCAGAATAGTTTGAACACTATGAAGAGGTGTAGAACTAGAGACCAGAGGGGAGTAAGGAATAGCTTGATGTGATTAGCCTGCCCTGGTATCTGAGATGATGATGAAGCCCTGGCCCATGGTACCACTGAGGGTCATGTCTGTTTTCATTGACCTGCATCAGCAGAGGTCTGTGTTGATTTCTGTGGTCCATGTTACCACCAAAGGCCATGTGGACATCCTTGGATTGGGCTGCCACCTGTGACCATCTTGATGTTTAAGGGCTGTGTAGAGCTGGCCTTGCCCCTCTAGTGGTTGAATGGGCACAGGACAGATGCTCTCCCCTCTACCTACCTTTTACCATCCTTGGCAGTCAGCAGAGCTGGCTAACAGGGCATGAGAACAGGGGAGATGGTCCTACCCCTTGGCAGGTGCCACATTTGGGTAAGCTAGTCTGGGCAGTGCTGAAGAGCTGGCCTTGGTGGTGGGAGAGCTGGTGTGCTAACCAACTCAGCCACCACTGAAACCCACATCTATGGTTTTGAGTTGGCCCATGCCAACATCTACACCAGATCAACTGCCAGAGTGCTTGAAGGGACCAATCTTGTAGATCCAAAGCTGTGGGATCTCCAAGATGCAGGACAATCACAAGATATCCAAGAGGAATCCTGATGAAGCTGATGAAGATTCATTATGGGTAGTGTAGCAGGACTAGAGTCCTTGAACTAGACTAGCTACTGACTCATTTGGAATGAACACTTGCAAGTAAAGATGTTTGGACAAAAGGGTATACAGTGTGACATACTGCAGCTTCCATGGCAAGATTCTTTCTTTCTTTCTCTCTCTCTCTCTCTCTCTCTCTCTCTCTCTCTCTCTCTCTCTCTTTCTTTCTTTCTTTCTTTCTTTCTTTCTTTCTTTCTTTCTTTCATTCTTTCTCTCTCTCTCTCTCCCTCCCTCCCTCCCTCCCTCCCTCCCTTCCTTCCTTCCTTCCTTTTTTTATTTTTATTTTTTATTTTCTTTTGAGGATGAGCTTGCAAAGGTAGAAGGTAGACATGAAGGGTTGGCTTGATGAGTGTGATTGGGGTACATGATGTGAAATTCACAAAGAATCAACACAAGGTTTTATTTTTTATTATCTTTTAATTTTTAAACTTTTTATTAGCTATTTTATTTACTTACAATACAGATGTCACCCCCTTTCCCCATTTTCCCTCCCTAGAGCCCCCCCATGCCATCCCCCTCCTCCTTTATGCTTTTATACCATTTTGATTACATGCATTTATTAAGGTCAGTTCTAGGTTGAGGGTCTAGCAATAGAATAGATGCAAATAGTCAAGGAACAAGCAATACAATAAACACAAATAGTCAAAGAGAAAGCAAGGCATTAAACCTAGTTACGTGAGCACTCCCATGATCACTATTTCTAAGGGCTTATCAGGATGACCAAAGTATCTGAGCCTACTTCCCTGTCCTAGCCCAAGGTCATTTTCATGTCTGAAGCCTACTTCCTTGTTCTAGCCTAAAATTTAGATTCCTGTCTGAAATTACTTCTTTGTTCTAGCCTAATATTTAGGTTCCTGCCTGAGATTATTTCTTTGTTCTAGCCTAATGTCAGATTCTTGCCTGAAGCCCACTTCCTTGTCCTGGGCCAATGTCATATTCCTGCCAAGCAGCCCATTTCCTTGTCCTTGGCCCATGTCAGATTCTTGCCAAGCAGCCCCAAAGGCTCAATACAAGGTTTTAAAAAATCTATGTAATATTAATTCTTTGAGACTTTTATTTTATTAGTTACTTTCTAGTGTTGTTATAAGACATTATGATCAAGGTAACTTATATAAGAAAGAGTTTGTTTGAGCTTGTGATTCTAGAGGAATAAGAATTTGTCTTAGTCACTGTTTTATTGCTACTTAGAGACACTATGACCAAACAACAACAACAACAACAAAACTAAACAAACAAACAAAAAAACCACAACTCTTATAAAGAAAAGAATTTAGCTGGTGGTGATGGGGCTTGTTTACAGTTTCAGAGGCTTAGTCTTTTATCATTTTGGCAGGGAGCACGGTGGTATACATGCAGATGCTGGAGCAGTGGCTGAGATCTTTGCACCCTGTTCCATAAGAAGCAAGCAGAGAGAGGGAGATGCCCTGGCATGGGCTTTTGAAACCTCAAAGCCCACCCCCAGTGACATACTTCTTTCAACAAGGCCACACCTACTTCAACAAAGTAATACCTCCTAATCTTTCTAATCCTTTCAAACAATTCCTGTCAATGGCTACAAATCATTTAAATAGATGAGGCTGTTAGAGCCATTTTTATTCAAACCACTACAGGGTTCATTACCATCACACCAGAGAGACATTGCAGTAGGTAACCAATGTTGCTGGAACTTCAAGCTAAGAGCTTCTATCTTGATCAGAAAGCAGGAAGCAGAGAGCGCAGACTGGAAACAGCACATGGGTTTTGGAACTCAAAGTTTGCCCCCAGTGACATAATTCCTTTAGTAAGTCCACAGCTCTTAAATCTACTCAAATTGCCAGCAATTGGGTACCAAGTATTTAAATGCCCTAGACCATGGGGGTCTTTATTTAAACTTTCATATTCATTCAATATATTTTGATCATACTTATCATCCATACCTCCCTTAATTCTTCCCCTATCTACCCCTCCCTTCTCCCTCCACCACATTATACCTCTAACTTCATATTCTCTTAGCTATGTTCTCATGAAGGAAGATTAAAGATAATATTGAGAATAGAAATTCTATTTGAGAAAGAAACCAACAAACTTTTGGCCACAGGATATTTCTATAAAGCCTTTGTAAAAAACATTTATGCTGTTGGGTGAATGACACATTCCTTTCATCCTAGTACTCAGAAAGCAGAAGCAGGTAGACCTCTGTCAGTTAGAGAACTATATACTTCTAGCCTAGTCAAGGCTACGTTCCTTAGATACCCCTCATAAAAACTGAAAAAACAAAACCAAAAACAACAACAACAACAACAAACCCCAAAACCAACCAACCAACCAACCAACCAACCAACAAACAAACCAACCAACCAAACAAACAAACAACCAAACAACCGTACAACCAATCCTATTTGTGGTCTGGATGCTTGCCAATCCCCATGCAAGTTTTATACTGGGGGAGCTCAATTTTTTGCAGTGGAAAGTGGCAGCCATGGTTGGAACAAGGGATGGGAGTTTCATAGACAAACAAAAAATTACTTTCAAGTCACACTACATCCAGTAGCACAGTGGGGCAGGGGTGTTATCTTGATGAACATTGGGTTCTCTGAAAACCTGTAACAGCATTCAGAGGACCTTGCATGAGACCCAGAAAAGAGGACAGAGGCTGCCAAGTCTAACAGAGGAGGTGGACAAAGAGTTGGGAGAATCAAACTATGTTTGTATGGAAAGTCTTTTGATTATACTTGAATTGTCTGCTTTGGAGATTAGGAACATTGCTATTTACTTATAATCTTACATTTACAAGTTAAAGGACATAAAAAAATCTGTTATTCTTAAAAACTGTTTCAGTAATTACCCATATTATCTTAATTATTATAAAATAATTAATTACTAATCCTTTTGATACCTTTGAGAGAAAAAAGTGCATGTTAAATGCTTCATGTTTTTCATCATATTATAGGGATGCGCTGAGACTGTTGCTTAGGGTTAAAATGCATGCTTAGCATGTGGGATGCCCTGTCTCCCATCTGCAGCACTGAAAAACATTGTAGGGTATAGAAGCAGAAGTCTAAAACTTCAAAGTTAAATTCCCACACATTAACAAATCTTTGGAGGTTGAGTCCAAAAGTCTCAGCATGTTTAATGTGACTGTCTTGAGACTAACTCTGAGTGATCCACAGCATCTTGTATGGGTGGTCAGCCTGAAGAAAAACTTACTACTTAACAAGATTACCTACCTATCTGTTTAGATATGGATTCTCATACCGGACCACAATAGAAGAGCAAGCAGCTTCTCTCTCAACTACTGTTAAGAACATTTTCCCCAGTTCCTCTGTGTCCCTGTCTGCAACAGCCCACGTGTCCATGGGGCTCCCCTTTTTCTCTCCTAGTTCTTCTGCAGGTCCCTGCCTCATAAAATGATTGCTAGGGGCTTCAAGGATGGGGATTTTCTTCAATTACCTGGGAGTTTGAGCCAATTAAACTCCTTTCCCTTGAGTTTGGCTTGGTGTTTGTCAGAGTAATAGGAAAACAAACTGGAATAAGTCGAAACAACAGCTAATATTCTGGCTAGCAAGATCCCAGGAGATGATGTGACCATTTTAAAAGGATTTGTAACTCTAAAAAAAACCACGTATTTTCATGTCTAAGATGTGATTAGCCTGTAACCACTGTACATTATGCAAAGAGGAGAGTCATTGGAAGAGGAAGTCATCCTATGCTTCCAAGATCAGTAAGACCCTAACCCATCTTAGCAGAAGGTATAATTCATATGGGAACAATTGTAAGAGCCAAATGGCTCCATCTAAGCCTCTAATTGTAATTCCTAGAGAGTCTCACTGACTTAACAGTAAAAAAAAAAAAAAAATTTACATGCTCTTAAAAATACTCTACAGGAAAGTGTACACATAGATAAAATAATTATTCATATTCTAAAACCAAACTCTGTTATTCCCTCACTGTGATTCTTATTCTGACCTGGTTCATCAGAGATCCCAATACACATTTTAAAAAACCTTTTAATTGATTCATCATCCGACCCCTCCATATCACAGGTGTCACACACTATACATCTTTGCCTAAATAGCTTTACTTGAAAATAAAAACCCAATACTCTTAGCAACAAAAGATCATTCACTGACAGCTATAGTCCCTTTAAAAAAATTGTTAGCAGATTTTTATTACATTTTATTGATTTGTTTGTGAAGTTCACATCATACGCCTCCAATCCCACCCATCTCCTCCTCCCTATAAATCCTCATTCTGCCCTTGCAACCTACCCCACACAAGAAAGTGAAAAATAAAAACCCCAAAACAAAACAAACAAGATTTCAAACAATCTCATCATAGAAGCTGTAGTGTATCCCTTTTATACCCTCTGTCTATACATCTCTTGCAATTGTTTATTGCAAAGAGTCATTGGTCTGGTTTGAGGCCTCTGGCTTCTGCTACACTATCGATATTGGGTCACTGGGAATCCTCTTGGATATCCTGTTATTACCCTGTCTCAGGGAGATCCTGGAGCTTTGGGATGTGCAGGACTGGCCCTTTCAAGCACACCAGTAGTTCACAGATGGAAGCCCAGACCAGGGATGTCTACATAGCCTTTTGTGGTAGTGTAGTATGAGGCCCAGAGATTAACTCAGATCCCTGCTTCTGCAGAGGCAAAGACACAGGTATAGGCCTTAATGGCAGTATGGGCTAGGATTTCACCATGGCCTCAGGTGGCATGGCAGGCTACTCACATCAGGCTGTTTCTCCCACCCCACCTTCCTGTCTCCAGTTCTTCCTCTTCTCTCAGTGCTTAGACTATTCCATTTTTCTTTCTCTCTCATGTCTCTAGCACATATTTGCACACTATAGTGGCTTCTCTGGAGGTGGGCGATGCAGCAGCGGCTGGGTCTAAGAATGTCTTCCTCCTACTTATACCATGTGTTGGTAGGCAGGGCCTCTATATTGCCAGGTCTTATTAACTATTCTAATAGCTGTAAAAATCTAGAAAATGACTAACTTGGATCCTCTATCCAAAATGAATCCCATTTTCCAGAAAATGTTCAAGGTAAGGTTTAGAAGAATCCTACTGACCAATTGCGAATTCACACATTCACCCTAAGGGTCAACATCAGAACACCAGATAAATAGATGTATAAACCATAATATATAGCTCCTGGTTTTAACATTATTCAAATGGGAAATGTTCTTCCTTTTATAAATAAACATTTTAAAATCCTATTCATACATATTAATTATACATAATGGTTTCAGTATGACATTTTTATTTTTGTCAGATTAAACCCATTGCTTCTGTTCTGTCCCTCCTACTCTTGCTAATAATCTACTATGACTTCCCAGTTAGTTCTCTGTTTATATTCATGTTGTTTTTTGTGATCTTTGTGACCTATTATGTTTTTATTATTTGCCCCCCCCCAAGATGCTGGATTAGGGATTATTTGCAAGAGCATGGTTTCCTTCCCATCAACATGACTGAAGAAAATGTCTCCCCTTTAACTAGTGGTCATTAACTGTAGATACTCAGAGAGAGAGAGAGAGAGACAGACAGAGAGAGAGAAAGAGA
Organism: Grammomys surdaster; assembly: GCF_004785775.1. NCBI lineage: Eukaryota > Metazoa > Chordata > Mammalia > Rodentia > Muridae > Grammomys > Grammomys surdaster. Next base: position 3,135,283 of record NW_021620852.1, read on the forward strand.
GAGAGAGAGAGAGAGAGAGAGAGAGAGAGAGAGAGAGAAGAGAAGAGAGGAGAGGAGAGGAGAGAGAGAGAGAGAGAGAGAGAGAGAAAGAGAGAGAGAGAGAGAGAAAGAGAGAGAGAGAGAGAGGAGGCCTTATGAATCCTTTCATCCTTTCATCTAGCATGGCAGTGTATACACCAGGTCAACTGTATACAAGTTTTCTGCTAGTTAACACAGCTGTAAAATCAAGCTCTGAGACTGAGAATGTAATACAATGCTCTGGTTGGAAGAGTGTTCTATTTCTCTCCTCTCCTTCCTCCAATTTTTATTCTCCTTCCACCCTCGCCTTTGTGATATTCCCCAATCCTCAGAGAGGGTGATGCAGTCCAACTTATGGCTGAGCATTTATCAGTCTCTGATTCTTATCACTTGACCACACTCAAGTCTTTGCACTTATCGTCCACCATTAAAAAAGGGTGCTTCCCTTACTAAAGCTGACAACAATACTAATTTGTGCTTATAAAGATTTATTTTATATGTGTGTATGTGTGTATTTAATATGTGTGTAAGTGTGTGTGTGTGTATGTAGGGCTGTTCATGTGTGACTGCAGGTACACATGGAGTCCAGAAGGGGGCATTGGATCATTGGATTACCTGGAGCTGAAGGCATGGGCCATCGTGAGCTGTCTTAAGTAGGTGCTAGGAACAAACTAAACTCTTCTGCGAGGGTGCATGTTCTTAGCCGTTGAGTCATCTCTCGGTACTTAATGCATTCTTGAATTATTAGTATTTAGAAAGCACATATATCACCAAACAGCCGTAGCTTCACCACTATGGCCTATGATATTTCTGGATACAAGCTTTTGATCAAGCTTGCAGTACCAGATATAGATTCCCTCCTTGTAGAGAAGGCCTCCCATATAACCAGAAAGTGGTTGGTTAGCCATACTACTAGCTTGCTACTATTTTGCCAATATGTACAGTTTGTACTTTTTGTAATTTTATTTTACTTTTTGGAGAACTTTTACTTTGTACTTTCTCTGAGACAGAGTTAAGAAGCTGTGGTTTTGCAATCCCTGCTTCAGGCTCAAACTCATTACTTAGATCCTCTATGCTTCTTGACAAGTAGGTTATACCAGGCTAAATCATGCAATGTGAAACTTCCTGCAAGAAGTGAAGCACAAGAGTCCTGTTTACTGGCTTTCTCATGGCTTTGCTCAGTTTGCTTTCTTATATGCGCCAGAACTACTTGCCTAAGGATGATACCATCTGCAGTGGACTGGCACCTACCATATCAAATATTAATCATGAAAGTGCTTTCTTAGGTTTGCCTACAGCCCAATCTGATGAAGGCATTTCCCCTGCTGAGGTTCCCCTTTCCCAGATGACTCTAGTTTATGTGAAAGTTTATGGGAATTAGATATTTTTCTTTCTTTGGGGGAGTTTTTTCCTAGAAAGCTCTTCTCTGCTAGATTCTCTATCATCATGCTCTTGATGGCTATCTGGCTAGCTCTTTCTTATTCTTACTTTAAACTTTCCTTTTTAGTGCAGCTCCATTCCAGGATCTGCTTCCCTTTAAGGTTCCTTCACACTGTCTTTAATGGTACCTGTTATGTCTTTCTAATTCTCGCCCACTTCAAGGCCCTATTATGGCTCCCATGTTGTAATGCCCTTTCACCTAATAAAGTTCAAATTCTAATAAAGTTCAAAATCACTCTTTTAGAGTGATTTTGTGTCAGTTCAGTTCCTGAGTCACCCAACCCACCTCCCACCTCTTTCTCCATCTTATTGTTTCTTCTATTCTTAAGAGAAGAGTTCCATCATGATTGGATCTGATCTTCAACGTGATCTTTACTGTCTGTATGCCACTTCAGTTTTAAAAGCATCTTTTAACTCCTTCAGAGAGTTGCAGATCATAGAAGGCATCCAGAGCTTTCTCCTATTTTGATTCCTTTCTATTTCGTAGGGGCTTCCAAAAGAAAACAAACAAACAAAAATAACAATGAAAAACAAACCTCACCAGCCCTTCCCCAGACATTGCCTTTCTGCTTTTCTTCCTAACTGGCCAATGGTTTTCTTCACATCGGGTCTTCTGCTCAGTTCTCTTCTCCTATTGCCTGTTTGGACAGTCGGTACCTCTCATCTCTCTTGTAGGATTTTTCAGTCTTCATTTTCTTCAGAGGCCAATAAAAATAGCTTCCTCCACAACTCATCATGTTAAGCTTAGCACGCTGTGTAACAGCGATGTCCCATCTCTTATGAACCAGATCCTGAGGCATCATCCCCTTCACCTGATCAAATAGGACAAAGTTTCTGCAGAATCTTCCTGTCAACCATTTCATCTGTTTGTACAGGCTGCCACTTGTTTCAGTTCTGCATTCTGTTTTATATACTGGCTTACTTCCCCTTCTGGTGTCATTAGTGTCTTGCAGAGTACAGGCTGCTAACATTAATATCAACATCAATCCCTGTCTCCTGACACTAAAGACCTCTTACTACCTAAGTGCTATCTCAGTCTGGCATTCAAACTTTAGCAATAGCCACTCCCACTCCAATTCAAAATAACTCTCAAGCTTTATGGTCTTGTGATCACTTTAGGGATCAGCAACAGCAGTTAGGGTCTTCTGATGTTCCTCCTCAGCTCTGGAAAGGTCTGTCCTGAAGACAGACCTTTGTTCCTTGTCAATGGTATTTACCTTGATGATCTGCTAGGAGAAAAGACCATATTTCCACTTTGACAAACAGACATCAATCACTGTGATTCCTAGTAACTTATTATGTCTTATGTACCAGTGATTCTCAACCTTCCTAAGGATGCGGCCCTTTAATACAATTCCTTGTGTTGTGGTGACCTCTAACCATAATTTATATTTGTTGCTACTTTATAACTGTAATCTTATACTGTTATGAAATATAATGTAAATGTCTGATATATAATTTCCCTCCACCAAAAAAAGGTGTCATGACTTGCAGGTTGAGAACCACATCATATATGGAGCCTAACTCCCAATGGTTCATGGTGTCTTACATGGGTGGTCAATCTCGAGAATTTCTGACAGCTACTTTATAAGAATTTCTACCTTTTTCCAGTTGTGTTATTTTCTGTCCATAAATATGTTCACTGTCCTCATGAAGTGTGTGTGTGTGTGTGTGTGTGTGTGTGTATGTGTGTGTTTAAGTTGTTTAATAATTTCATCTTAGTTTTTGGAGAACCTCATACACAAACACATCATGTTTATCATTCCTGCCCCTCCCTCTCCTTCAACTCCCTCCATGTTCCTAAATTCATGAACACACAATTTATTGAGTCCTTTAGCTTTGCTTATATGTTCATGTGTCCAGGACTGATCATATAGCTTGTCCAATTTTTTTGTAATTTTTCCAATTGATTTCTGTCTTTTTTGTGTAATAAGTAAACTTGTTTTACCCACTGTGTCTTCAGCTCTTACACCATTTTTTCCATGGCATTTTGGATTGTTAATCTTTCCTCTTTAGTCACTTTCCACATCTAGAATAAAGCCAACTATACACTTTTCACATTTTCAGTTGTCTTTTGTCCCAGAGCAAACAGTGTAGGAGTAACAAGGGAGACAGTCCCAGAGCAAACAGAATAAGAAACAAGGGAGACAGGCTGACCTCATCAGCGGTCTCTGCAGAATCCAGGTCTACGTTTCCATAACATCTTATGCCCTTCTTCCAACAAAGTCTCCAGACAGCGCTGTTGTCAGAAAGATGTGGGAAATGGATGGCCCACATATATTTTTATATCTAGGCTTCAGTTTATAAATCACTAGCTTTGTTTTGGGGATGTTTTCAGGTCAAAGCGGTTTTAAGATCCCTCTACAGCAGTTACCTGCTATCCTTGCCCTATTCCTCCCATTTTCTGTGTATTAGATATTTTCTCAGCCCAGAATTTATAGTTCCCTGTACAATACCAAGCACAGAATTTGTTGAGAAGCTGCTCTTTATTCCCTGGTAAAGTTGCTTTGGTAATAACAAAAGCACTTACTCTGGGTTTCACAGAGTTTTTTAATGAGCATAAATCAACACTAACAATTTCTTTGCATACATATGCAGACCCACATTAGTGCTTTCTATTCATTGGTGTGTGAGAGCACCTAGTGTGAGGTTTGTTTCAAATCGTTAAGTGTGCAATGCAACATTAAGTGAAGGCATAGTCTTGTACAGTGGCTCTCTGGGTTTTAATATGGTGTATACGTTGCATTTAAGGATGTTTCTGAGTTCTCTGGGATTCTCCTTGCTATGACTTGCCCTTAATTTTCTAATAGCCCTTGCAAATATAAAATGTAAAGCGCGTAAGCAGAATCATGAATGTCTGCAAAAACTGGCCGGACACTGTGTACCTTCTTTCTATGCAAATGTTTGCATACCTCTGTCTTTAAAATTCCTTGTCTGGGTCAAGGTGAGATTTTATACATTAGAGGACAAGAGGGCAAATGCTCTTTAACTTTATACTATTTTGCAGAATCTATTCACTACTGTTCCTTACAAATAGGATCCTCATTAACATGATAAATAAAGGGCTAAATAGTATACCTTTTGTTGAATAAGTGACTCAGAGATTTCTATTCACAATGATGTTAGGGTAATACAAGGTCCTCCTAAGCCCCTTGCCTTGAGTTTAAGATCCTGCCTGCTTTGTCTGGCATCCTCTCCTAAAAATAACTTTTGTGTTAAGGCATTGGTGCAAGTTCTCCAGAAGTGACCTCTCAAAATATGCATGCTACCTTGGAGGGACAGGGACTTTTCATTAGCATAGGCTGGCAAACTGCCACCCTCAGTCATTTAACATCTAGTAATTGGGTTCCTTTTATGTGCGAGGCAGTGTAGTCAAATGAGGAAAAAGGTGGTTCCCGGAGGACATGGTGAATTGTTAATATTTAATGGCTCTGAAGTCAGAAAATCACTGTGTGGAGAAAATGAAAGATTTCAAGTGAAGGGGGGCTTAGCAGGTTGAAATGGAGACAATGATATTTTCTTTCTTATTTCTTTAACCAATTGTTATTAAACATCTATAGTGCTCCTGACTATGAAACTAAAGACAATGAACTGGCACAGATAATAAGTACACACTCTAGATAGCGATTAGGGATCTCATAGGGAAACCTGAGGAGCACATAGAGTGTTGGGTTACAATGATCAAGTGAGGTGAGTGTTGCTAGCAGATTAGGGATGAGTGCAAAGAAGACCTGAAAGGAAGAGGGGGGTGGGGGGAGCAAATTACTCTTGGAGGGAATAGAACATTTTAAAATAAGGGGTAGCAAGTTCAGTGGCTCACAGCCAGGAAGATACTTGGTGAGTTCAAGGGATGGCTAAAGCAAGTGGATGGAAGTGAGAACAAGTTAGCATCTCTGACTTTGTCTTGGTGGCTGCGGGTAGTCAACCATGAACTTTGGAGCCATAGTATTTGTTTTGGATTTTACTCCAAATGAGCTGATATTTGCTGAAAGATTTTTAGCTGAAGAACGATGTCAACAGATGTATATCAAATAGCACACGGACTGCTATGTTGACATTAGACATGTGTTAAGTGTAAATATGGACATAGGCATATAAAAATGTGGAGGTACTTTTTTCATGACACTTCTCAGGTGGTTGACTGTGTGAGAATGAAGCTGAGTATCTTCTTCCCAGCCTTTGGTTAGCAGAAACAAGTGAAGTGGATGGAGAACACAAACTTTGCACTTTCTGTGTGAAGCACACAGCCACAGAAATAACTGTGTGATGAATGGGAGAGGTTTGTAGTCTGAATCACTGATAAGGATGACAAAAGGGTTTACCTATGAACTTATGGCAGAATGTACCTGGTGCTGACAAAAGAGCATTCTTGTTATAGACCAAGGAATACTGAAGAAAAAAGGCACAAGTCTGTTTATGGACACATTGTGGATGCCAATCCAAGAGATTTCAACTTGGCAAAAAGAGAGATAAGGTTATTTGTAGACTGGAAGATACTACTGTTGAGGCCTCAAACAGCCAGAAGAATCTAAAAGTTTTCCAGTCTCTATATAGAAGACGATGTCCATCAGTACATTGTCAGAAAGCCCTTAAATGAAGAAGGTGAGAATCCCAGGACAAAAGCACCCAAGATTCAGTGTCTTGTTATTTCACATGATCTGTGACACAAGCAACGATGTATTGTTCTGAAGAAACCCTGCAGTAAGAAAAATGAGGAGGAGGCTGTAGAATATGCTAAACTCTTTGCTAAGAGAATAAAGGAAGGCAAAGAAAAGCGTAAGGAACAGATTGTCAATAGAACTAGGCCTTTCTCTTTGAAGCCCATGTACTTCTGAGTCCTGTATTAAAAAAAATAAGTCTTTAAGAATAAAAATAATAATCAGAATTCAAATCTCAAACAAAGGGGCAGGTTTGACCATAAAATTGATCAGCTTGTTTTAGGAAGAAATTAGAGGTTGAACTAGTTTTATATTTGTTGGTAGAACTAGGCCAGACTGCTCTCTTAACCAGTATAGTGAACAATGGTGATCTTCTTCAGGGTGGACTTTGTACACCGAGAGCTGGTGGGAAATCTCTATAGTCCAGTCTCAGGGATGTAAAACTGAAGGATTTAGTTACACAATCTGGAACCACAGAAACCACATGTACAATGTTTGTTAGCTGCTAAAACAGACTCATTCAGAGGCAAGTTTGTATACTAACAGACATTCAAAGTATCCTTTCCTGTTTTGTTCAGCTAAAAGCTTTTGGAGAAAACTGAGCATGCCCAGAGGCATTCATGTCCACCATCTTTATGAGACAGCCAAGCAAGCCAAGGTGTTCCTGTCCATGATTTTAACTTTTTCAACACACATTCATATTCTTGAACACAACATGCTTAAGAATGTATTACCCCCCCCAAACTGTTACCTTAGAGTGAGTCTGCTCAGGATGATGGAGTGTACTCAAGAATGTGCATGCCCTAAGGTGCTTTGTGTATGTCTATCTTTGATTTCTAGTTGAAGCTGCAACCATCTACAAAGAAAGTTTGATTTAGAGATAAATGTTAAAGGTTGTAAAAATTGCCTTTGATCTGCCTTCCGCTTGGAGGATTCTCTTCTCTAGATACCGGTTTTTCAAGGGTATATGATATTATATTCATATTTACCTTCACTCTACCTAGCTGCAGTTCTTAGCTAAACTATGTTTTCATACTCACTATATTTAGTAGTGTACCCCAGAGACCAATATCTTATTTTACCTGCAAAAAGTCTCAGAAGTGAATCTTTGTGACTGATGGTTGTATACTACTTATTCTATTGGGGGCAGTAAACCCTGCCTGGTGCCCACAAATCACACCACTGTGCATCCATTCAATACAAATAACATGCATGTTTCTGTTGAACACAGTTGCTCTATCTAAGTGAACATTTGTTTAGCAGCAAATGTTTAATGAGTACTTACCACTTTGAGTGACCATGCTGGATGTGAGGCTAAAGGTATGAGATTCATTATGCCTGAGGTACTAGGATGCATGTGAACAGGATTTAGTAGGGAGTGTTTCTATGAGTCCATGTAAGGGGGTGGGATGATAGGACAAGGAAGAAGGAGGTACAGTAAGTATTGGTACTGATTATGATCTCACAGAGGGTAACTCTGGGATATTTCCAAAGGGAAACCCCAGAAACAGTTGGTCATGACTCAGAATTTCTGTGACTCGAGAACAGGGAGCTGTTCTCCACTAGGAAGATGTAGATGTCAAGATGTTTCAACCTATTGGGGTCCAAAGGGTTCCAGAAGCCTAAGAAAGTGCATGTTCTTGATGCTGGTACTAAAGCCCACATGAAAGCCTGTGGATGTGAATATGGAAAAAAGATAAGAGGGAACACAATTAGAGTTCTGATGAACTCTGCTTCATCCAGACTAGTACTACACTGTGCAGACTCATTCATGATGCATAAGAGAGTTCCTCCATGTGATGAGGCACTGTGGGCTGGGGATGCAGATCTGTGTAGTATATGCTCCTTTCAGTATGAAAGGAACATTCTGCCCTTAGGCTAAGAAGTGTCTAATGTAATAAATTTGCTGTCAACCTGCTAGATGGTCTCTGAAACAGCTGGTATAATACTGAGGATTCAGCTTTTGTCTGATTGGCTGTTTGTCAGTATCTACTTAGACCAGCCTTGGGCAGAAGGGAGTGTATGCTTTTAGGCCCATAAATAGTTTAATCTTTGCTGTAAGACTATCTAGGTCTCCAGTGGTAGTGCTTGTGCCTCAAGGACCAAGCCTATCTAATACCTATTAGAGGAGATAGTCTTCTTATCTGATGTCAGGTATATCTGTAGTGGTTGCTATCTAGTGGACAATACCATGGAGTAATGATCATAGACCAAGATTTTCTACTTTTGAGTTTCCAGAGACTCTGAATAGAATATTTTTTTATGAGTATACTGTTCACTATGAAGTCTGGCATTATCATATCCTAAGTGATCATTTATACGATAACTTAAAGTTCACAAAGCCCCATTTTGATCTGGTAGTCATCAGAATGATGGAACAAAAGAGAACAAACTTATCTAACCTGGGAGGACTACTAATCACTGGTTCTTTTCTGCTAGTAGCAATCGAAGGTATAGTTAGACCTCACTATTATAAAGGTACTATGACGGTTGTTTGGAATAGTGTTACTTTGGGCACTGAAACTAAAAGTATCAGAGAATTATGTATATTCATTGTTTTTCAGGGTCTGATTATTTAGTCCAATGTGCTTAGATTTTTTGAGGAAAGACCAGAAGAAGCCATATTGTATGTCCATATAGCAACAGTGGGTCCTTTTCCAGGTACAGTTGCATCAGTGGATTTTGTGTTTAAAATTGGCTCAAGCCTGGAGACTGGGGAATGAGCAGTTATCTGTCCATTAGCACAGCTGACTGTTAAGTTTCTCATTAAAGATATTTCATTATCTATCTTAAGCAGTGTCTTTGTTGTCTGCTCAGCTATCTTGTCCTAGAGACATCTTAGTTTACTAGGTATCTGCAGGAGGCAAGGTGGTCTTTGTGCACACAGATAAGCACTACAGAACCTGGAAAGGTAAGCACATGAGGTTGTTTCTTCAAGGGAAGGAATGCAATATGTGTTGTCTATCCAGGAGGCTGAGAACAGAAATATTTACTAGTCCGGTGTCCTTTGTTCTATCTGTGTGTTTAGAGATTTTTCCAGCACCAGATACTCCCCCAGACACTTATCTTATTTTTTTCTTCAATGTGTAGGACCCATCTTTATGGGCTTTAATAAGAGTTTTGATGTAGTCATGTCCTATTTGTATTTAGCTTACTTTGTTCCTCAAAGAGATTTGTGTATGGTTGTTGTGAATATTCAATTGAGTTAATTATCACCAGTATACATTTTCATCAAATTGTATTGTACTTATATATGTCTAAAATAAACTACTTGTGATCAGGCTCCAGAAGTTTGAGCCAAAACTGTATACTTAGTTGTTTTGAATTGAAATACCTGTTTATCTTCCATGGATTGTCTATCTGTAGGCTTGTGAAGTCTGCAGAGACCCTCAAAGATATCACTCCAGGTACTTGAAGCATTGATATTTGTTGTAGGGCTTTACACCTGGCCTCTGGTAATTAAATGTTATAGCATGATCTCTAATATCTCAAACTTTTTCTCCTCCTCAATATTAGGAAGTCAGTTCAATAATATCACCTCCTACCTTTCATCCTAGCCTACTTAGACCTAGCCTTCAGACCAGTTTCTTGATGATGTCCATGTCCCATGACTTAGTGAAAGGAATGTCTTCTTGTTTGCAGGGAACATAGCTAACTGATGGTCTCCCAGGTCTCACATTACCATGATAGTTTTTTATGTTTCAAATGACCATGATGGCCACATTTCTGAGCCTACTGATTTCATTTTTCATATTCTGAAACAGCATTTTTAGACCAGCTAATGAGTCACTGCTTCTTTCTTGTCAAGTTTTGAGTAAAAATTCAAACAAAAATTATTAGTATTGGCAGTAGATGCTCTGCTGTAGAATGTGGAATTATAGGAGCATGCCCTATTTAAACAAATTCTCCATTATACAGTCTCACTGCCAGGACCTTCAGTATTAGCTTCCAGGAACATTCTTTTTATTTTGGCCAGGACCTGTTTTCCTGGTTTTGTTTCTCCTTCCATGAATATTTCTAGTCTCTCTTTCACAGAAACAATGCTTCTCTAATTATATCATATTCACATGGAAGGCAGGGAAAGGGCTTCAGATTGAGGTTGAGGGCAAGTCTGATCTTTCAAAGTGTCTGTCTCAGTTAATACTTCTGATGTCTCAGGCACATAGAGGCTGATGTTATCCAGGCAGAAGACCTGATGTACTTTTTGAGGCCCAGGAGTTTGGGAATTGAGAGATCGATAATTTCAGGAGCATCCCAAGTCTCAGAATTTTACTGTGTCTTAACCAGAACCTATGTTTATAACATGAAGCTGTGGCAGGATTCATGATTTCTTTTTGTATCATTGGCTCTCATTTTGCAGACATGGCATTGGATTTCTTACCTACAGCTCCCAATGGAGATGTTGTCCACCACGGGTAACATGTGAATTTCTCACCATGCTCATTCATTCATTCATACACTCGTTCGTTCTTAAACATAACAAAATAAAACACAGTAAGATAGAACAAAACTATCACATAACAAATGGACAAGACAAATCAACAGAAGGAAAAGAGCTTTAGAGAGGGCATAAGAATCAGATGCACTTATTCACACACTTAGGAATGCTTAAAAACACTAAAATTGAAGCTAGAAAATATATGTTAAGGACCAGGTGCAAACCTATGCATGCCTTGTGCATTCTGCTTCAGTCTCTGTGAGCTCATATGAGCTTTACTTATATTGATTTAGAAGGTGTCCCCCATTTCTTGATGTCTTTTATCCTCTCTGATTCCTACACTCTTTCCACCTCCTATTCTGTGGGGGTTTCCTTAGCTCTGAGGAGAGGGATTTGATGGAGATATCCTACTTAGGGCTGAGTATACCAAGATCTCTCACTCTCTGTGTAATGATTGGATGTTGGTCTCTATACTTGTTTCCATCTTATGCAAGAGGAAGCTTCTCTGATGATGGCTGAACAAGACACTGATCTGTATGAGTATATCAGAATACCATTAGGAGTCATTTTATCACCACTTTTTTTTCTTTTTTAAGACCCATATTATTTTATTTTACTCTAGATCCCTGGGCTATCTAGTCTTAGGTTCTTGGTCACGAAAGCAGTGTTGGCTATAGGTCAAAGCAGTTACTGGTTGGTTACTTCCACAAATTTGTGCCACCATTGTCCTAGCATATCTTGTAGGTAGTATACCATTAGATGAAGGGTTTGTGGCTGGCTTGGTGCTTACATTTCTTTTCTGGTAGCTCTCAGAATACTTTCCTGTACTAAAGTTGTTGGAACATAGAGGCAAAGGCTTTACATAGGTACCAGCTCAACTTTCCATTAGTTGGGTAGTTGTTGTCTTCAGCAATGGGATCTTACTGTCAGTTTGTGGAGAGCAACCAAGAGAGTGTTGGCAATGTCCTGGGTTGTTTGGAGGATTCCTGTAGGGTCCTTTTGGCCAGAAACTCAATGAGAAGTAACCCAATCCCAGTACTGGAAACTTCATTTGGTGTCCAGAGATGGCCAGTTCGGACTCTGTCTCCCCAGTTATTTGGGAATTTCATTTAGATTATCTTCATATATGTGTATATTTTAGGAAGTTTATACTTTCTTAGGTCTCCATACTACTCTTCAAATGCCTATCAGTTTTAGCTGTTTCTATATTTCCTCCCACAAACCCCTCTTTCCTTCACTATCCCCATTCGAACCTCCCACTCCAGTCCCCCTCTATCCCTCCATATGTATCTATTCTGTTTCTTTTTCTAACAAGATAGATCTATCTGTTCCTTCTAGTACCTTACTCTGGACATGCCCTCTGTGGTTCTACAGATCAGTATTTCAGTAAAAATGTATTGAACCCTTTATATAATTGACAATATCCTGGATGTTGAGATTACAATAATACTTATTTTCTAATTAGAAAAATGTAATAGACTAATGTAATAGACTAAGTTCTGATGAAACCATGGAAGAAAACAGGTCTGTAACACTTGTGGCCCAGAGAGTGCTTTGTGCATATATGCTAGCTATTTCCAAAGGTAACTCAGAACAGACATTTTTCTTTGTCAGAAAGCAGTGAAAGTTGATCTAGAGGAATTCACTAGGCCAGGGTAGTACAAACACCTTGAGACAAGAACATGTGTGATGGATGCAGAAAATCAGTAGAACTAGGGTAAGAACTGCAATTGTTAGCTCCAACAGAGTAGTCTGGGGTTGTTGATTGAATCTATAGCAGTTGTTACCCACATAGAACTTTGGCAGCTTAGTAACTAGGGTCTTGGGGATCATTTTAAGGACTGTGCTTTTTACTCTAAGGTGCCAGGTCATGAGGAAAGTGGAAAGACAGATTTGAGCTCACAGGTTAAAAGACCCTCTGCTCTGTGAAAAAGAGGCTCTAGGGGCAGAGCTGGGAATACAGATGCTTAGGAGACTGATGGAATAATCACAGGAACAACAACAACAACAAAAAATGAAAGCATTGGGATAGTGGAAACAGGCCAGAGTCTGGAAATACAGAGTACGCTTTTTACCAGAAATGCTAATGGGATTTGAGGATAAATTGACTAGATTAGCTATGGAGCTCAAAATATGACTGCTAGGAATATTTCATATAATTTCTTAGTCATTTCTAATTCATGATTTCTTCTAATGCTGTATCATAGTTTCTAATTTTAGGGAAGAAAAATTTCTTTACAGGTAATTCAATTACAGAGAGGAATGCTAAACCGATTGACATTTCTGTGGGTGACTGATAACCTACTGTAACAGATTAATCATGCAAACATTGTTCAATCAGGCCTACAGCAAAAGTCTAGGCTTATCTCTGGCTTTGATTAGATATTGGATTCTTGACAATGAATGTGTGAATTAAGGACTGCTTTCTCTCTTCTTTTTTTATCTCTCTCCCTTTTTCCTCCCTGCCTCCCTCCCGCCCTCCCGCGCGCTCTCCCTCCCTCCCTCTCTCACTCCCTCTTACTCTCCCTCCCTCCCTCCCACTCACTTGCACTTCCTCCCTTCATCTCTACGTCTTTCCTCCACCCTTCCTTCCCTTCTCTCTCCCTCTCTCCTTTCCCTCCCCTTCTTTTCCAGAGGTAGGACTAGGATCAGCCTTTGAAGTGCACTTCCATGCAACAGTGACATGGCTCAATACAAGAAGTTAGCAGAGATGTTTTGTGTGGTAGCATCCCAGCTCTTAGAGGCAAGTCCAAGAAAATCAGGCATTCACAATGGTCCTGGGCTACTGGGTGAAACCATGTTTCAAAAAAAAAAATAAATTAGAAGGAGAATTAGGTGGAGTGCAAAACAAGAAACAGAGTGGCCTGATGTGAAAGAGTGAACAGCAGTAAATATGAGTGCAATTTCTTAAGATATACATGAGTGAAAACCACATTAATTTTATAGATTCCATTTCCCCGGTCTCTGTGAGTAACGTAATGATTCTTAATCCCTATGTAATAGCGAATGGACATTCACATATATAAACTTCCCCATGCAATTAAGGAGTCCATAGTTGCCCTAAAGCTATAGTGCTCGGATGGAAAACTATTCAGTATTTTCTAAATACTTCGGTCTTGCCACCAGGCAGTGGCTATACTTTAACTCTCTCCTCCTAACACACTTCAACTAACTCTGCCTAGACCTTGCCAAAGTTAGAACATTCCAGATCTAAGTGAAAGTCACAAGACAGATTGACCACGATTTGACAGTGATCTGTAGGTCTCTAAATTCTCATTCTCTATGCAGCAAGGAGAGGAAAAAGATGCTTTGATGATTCTGAACACTTGATTGGATTCCCTCTGGAGATTGGGTGAGCATGTAAGGGGTGTTGAATGCATCATTATCCATGCATAGGTGAAGCCCCTCAGTGAAATATGCTTACCTCAGAGCACCAATGAACAAGAACATTTGAGGCAAGCTGAGGAAAGATCCATCAACTAACAAATTTAAGGAATAGGCTAAGGAATGAGATTCAGCTTTTCTGCACCATAGAATTCTGCAAATAATCACTGGAGGCATCGAGCTGTGGACTGTGAGTGCAGTAAGTCAGGGTTGTTTCTTCTCTAGGAAATTACATATCACCTATGAGCTATTTATTTATTTAGCTATTTCAAGCTGATTAAAATGCACACTTTGTAGAGCTTTCTGGGCATAGGTACAAAATAATAATGGCTTGGTAAGCAATGTGCTCTGGAAACTCTGCAAGCATGCGGATTCAGGTGAATTGACACAGCTGAACTGGTAGCTGTCAGTGAAGTGTGGGTTGACCGCCAAGGGTGTAAGTGTCACCTTCTCAAAAGCACTTTGTGAGCAGAGCGAGATGAGCAGCAATGATCTGTTTTGGAATAGCAGTCTGTGTGACTGACGTTTTTCTCTGTCTGATTTCCAGATTGAAAACTGTATTGCATGCGTCTTAGCACTGTGCTTATGTGTTGTCCTCTGAGCACAGTTGTCTGTATAGCAACCAGGAAAATAGGGCTAAGCCAATGCCAAGTGGCAGACTCTGTTGGTGTAAGACCTTAGGATCAAAAGAAGGTAACAGATAGTGTCTATATTATTTGCACCAGAGTATGCATAAAGTGGTTTAAAAACATATAGACTGGGCAATCAAGAAGATCTATATATCTATTGTGGGCTTTTGCGTTGTACTAATTACTTGCTAATGCTGGCTCGAGTATTGACTTCATTATCTCAAAAATGGAGGTAATAATAATATAGCATTCCTCAGGATGTTTTGAAAGTGAAACAGATGTACCACAGCAAAGCACTTAGTAGACTCCTTCATGCACAGGAAGATCTCAGGATGTGACTCACACCGACCTTCTTCTCACCTTGGGCTGATCTCACCACTATACTGCAGGTGTCTCTTTTAAGATCTTGCAGACAAAAGTGTTAGGCAGAGTTCTCTAGAGTAAGAGCGAGAGAGAGCGAGAGAGAGTGAGAGAGAGCGAGAGAGGGCGAGAGAGAGGGAGAGGGAGAGGGAGAGGGAGAGGGAGAGAGAGGGAGAGAGAGGGAGAGAGAGGGAGAGAGAGGGAGAGAGAGGG
>NW_021620852.1:3150522-3155196 GCF_004785775.1 Grammomys surdaster
GAGAGGGAGAGAGAGGGAGAGAGAGGGAGAGAGAGGGAGAGAGAGCGAGAGAGCGAGAGAGCGAGAGAGCGAGAGAGCGAGAGAGCGAGAGAGCGAGAGAGCGAGAGAGCGAGAGAGCGAGAGAGCGAGAGAGCGAGAGAGCGAGAGCGAGAGCGAGAGCGAGAGCGAGAGCGAGAGCGAGAGCGAGAGAGAGAGAGAGAGAGAGAGACTGGCTCACAGGCTGTAATGTAGTTCTGGTAGTTTAACAATGACTGTCTCAGGAGGGAAAGATTGATAATCCAGTAGTTTTCAGTTTATGAAACTGTATATTTCTGCAGCCTTAATCTGGTGATAGAGTCCAGGTGATTCCTGGAGAGTTGCTGGTTATCAGTCTACACTAGGATCCTGAACAAGTAATTCTTATTTGGGCCAGTTATTGGTTGGCCATCTCCTCTGTCTCTGCTGTATGTTTGTCCCTGTACACTTGTAGGCAGGACATATTTTGTGGGTGGGTTGCTGTCCTTATCCCTCCACTGAGAGTCCTCCCTGGCTACAGTAAGTGGCTACTTCAGGATCCATATCCTCCACTGCTAGAAATCTCAGCTAGAGTCTCCCCCATAGACAGGTCCCCAGGTCCCTGGCACATCCTAGAGATACTCTCCCTCCCTCACCTCCAATTTTCCATTCTCTCTCCCCCCCAACTCTCCTCACACCTGTTTCCCTTTCCCTCACCCTCACACCCAGTTCCCTCCCTCCACTCACCTCTGATATCTATTTTATTACCCCATCTGAGAGAGATGGCCCAAATTGAGACCCATGCTATTGGCAATAATCAATCCCTGACACTACTAATGATACTCTGTTGCATTTGCTGACAGGAACCTAGTAGCATAACTGTCCTCTGACTGGCTCCACCCAGCAGCAGACTCAAGCAGATGTAGATACCCACAGCCAAACATGGAAGAGTTAGGGGAAGGATTGAGGGCCCCATAGGGAATAGGAAGTCCATAGCCAGACTAACAGAGTCAATCAACCTGGACTCTTGGGAACTCTCAGAGACTGAATCACCAACCAACGAGTATACATGGGCTGGGCTGGATTTAGCTGTCCCCCCACATATGTAGCAGATGTGCAGCATGGTCTTCATGTGGGTCCGCCATCAACTGGAGTGGGAGCTGTTCCCTAAAGCTGTTGGTTGTCTATGGATCCAGTTCCCCTAACTGTACTGGCTTTTCTAGCCTCAGGAGGAGGAGAGGATGCTCCTAGTCCTGGAAAGACTTGATGTGCCAGGGTGGAAGCAATACTTAGGGGGGTGTCTCCACCCTCTCAGAGCAAAAGGGGATGGGGGAGGGACTGAAAGGGGAGATGGGGTGGCCTGGAAGGGGGGCAGTGATCTGAATGTAAATTGAATAATTAAATTAATGGAAAAATAAAGGAAAGAATATTTCTCTCAGGAGTGTCTAGCAATTTGGGTTTTAGTTAATTCCAGATGTAGCAGAGCAGAGAACCCAGATTAGCCATCACACCGGGCTCCAAACAACTGTGTCTCTGCTCTATGGGGCTCATTCAGCAGTGGGTCTTTTGTTCCTCCTGTTAGTATTCAGCATACTGGGGAGAAGAAAATCTCCTTGATTTCTCTGAGGGCTTTATGGCAGAAGGTATGTTTCTAGTCCAGACCATGCAGATGCAGTTTGGATCAATGTTTCCCATGAAAATGGAACTAAGAACTTTTTGGAATAAGCCTTTTTCTGCATATGAATACTTAAGTCTATAATATGTATGCTGTTTAGGAATGTCCTTTTTATTTAATATTAAATTTTGAGTGTTTTCCAATATCATGGACAATTCCTTCAATATAAATGAAGATGAGCTGTCCTTTTGTATTTGTTTTGTGAAATGGAGATGTCTTTGTTTTTAATAGCTTGGCAGTATCTCCAATTACTTGTGAAATTTTGTCCATTTTCCACATTCTCCATTACACATTCTATGAGCATTTATATAGTACATTTGTTTATGTCTAGTTGGTTTTCTTTTGATAGCAGATGGGAAATGATTGTTAGAAAGAAATAACCTGCATAATTTTAATGGAACTGTCCTCTTATCAATATTCAGTATTAAAGCTTTCTTTTTCAAAAGGCATGAATGAGCCACCCTATTTTTTATATTTTCCTCTGAGAACTCGCCCTGTATATTTTGTCTTTAAGTTTTAATTTCTTTTGTACATTTGAGAAATGTATGTGTATGTGCACATGTTTGTGCCAGTGTGTGTGTATGTGTGTGTGTGTATGTGTGTGTGTGTATGTGTGTGTATGTGTGTATGTGTGTATGTGTGTGTGTGTATGTGTGTATGTGTGTGTGTGTATGTGTGTGTATGTGTGTGTGTGTGTGTGTGTATGTGTGTGTGTATGTGTGTGTGTTTAGGCTAGAGGCCAGTAGTGGGTATCTTCCTCTATTGTTCTCAAATCTTATTTTCTTTTGAGACTAGGTCTATCCTTGAAGCTGGAGCTCACTGATTGGCTAACTGCTGGCCAGGAATCATTGGGCAGTCATCTGCTTCTTACTCCACAGTGCTGAGGTTACCAGGTGTCTGCACTTTAGTTGATGAGTGGTGCTTATCACTTTACTCACTGAGCATCCTCCCCAGCTCTGTTTTTAATATTTTTTCCTAATTTACTGTGTTTTTAGGAGCTGTTTTCTATCCTTATTAATGTTAAGAGTCAGTGGTGTGCATCCTTGCAGAATAATGCACCATAGTTATTCTATGTACATCAACCATGAAAAAAATACTCTCCAATTTGCAGACCACTGACACAAATGTCAGTCTTTAAAACTTTCCTGACATGATCCTTGAATGCTTCAGTAAATACTTGTACTAAACCCTTCATAGGCAAAACGGCCCATGCCAGACACCTTAGGGTCTTGGGTTTCATGAAAAGTCTATGACTTATTTTAACATTTTAGAAGTGAAAATTCTCCGTGGGTTAACTTTCAAGGACTTTGCTGAAGACTTCAGGAAAACTTGAGGACTTGGTTATTCCTGCTAGACATGCTATGTAAGAAACATTTATTTTGTCTGCTCCTATACTTATCCAGAGCCCTCATTATCTGGGAATACACCATGGCTCTCTCCCTTGAAGTCCTGAGGGAAATATCTTCACCCACCATAATATTAGCCTCTTGGTTTTGAAAGTAGAAGTGAATTGTAAATTTATTCTCTAGTCTTCAATTTGTCAAAGGATGGTGCATAGATAAAATGGAAAAAAAAGTAAGTGGATGAAAAGCTCTTGTCTTTATCCCAAATGTGCTATGAGCCCTGTGAGGCTGAAGCTACTGTCGTGAGGGGTTGACATTCTCAAATTAGAGAAAAGTCTGTTCATTAAAAAAGGCTATTTCAATAATTTTGGCTGTCAGATGAGTACAGAGAGTATATGAAAATGGTCTGCAAGTGTCTGCACAAGTGATCACTCGATGACATACAAGTGTCAGCACTCAATTAAAAAGCTATCCCAATCATTACAGAATATGGGTCACCTGTGACACATGGCAGATCCCTGGGGATGTGAAGACTGGCTAGACATGTTTATTCTCCTTCCTCTTTCCCTCCTCCATCATTTTCCTTCTTCCTTTGAATAAATTCATATTAGTCAGTTGAGATTTTAAAGTTTTATTTTTCTCTTTTCATATTTTGGAAGAACACTTAAGAAAAGTTCTTCCTTTTTGAGGCAGCTGGAATTTGGGTACTCTTTAATGCAATGTTTAAGAAAATTTGAAAAGCTAAAAAGAGACCTGTTCTGGCAATGTGATTACAACAGAACAGAGATACTGTGACCTAGTACTGTATTCACAACACTGAATGACTCTTGCCACATTGTGCTTGTCACTGGGTTGTCTCATTTGAGTCAGAAAACTTATTCCTCTGTCTCCGAAGAGAAACTTACATCCACAGTAATAAATTAAGAAAGGAGGCTTTAAATAGTTAAAGGCTTAAGGGTTTAATGGAATATAAACCACTAGGATGCTGTCAGAAAGAAGGGACTTGTTAATGAGAAGACTCAATTTAGAGGAAAAATAACTTGATAGGTACAATAAAAGGATACAGGGGAATAAAATTATTCATTAGCAAGGGATAGGACTGAATGGAAAAAAAGGTGGGGTAGAATAGGCACACTTGTTGGTTCTTAGAAATAAGTTTTGGTAAGAGTAAGATCATTGTGATGTTAATATGATCCCAGGAGACAAGTTTCCTCTCTAATAAGATGGGAGAGATCCTTGTTCTTTCGTTATCCCCTTACCTTCAGGGATATCCCCATGCCCATAGATTTTTATCTGTGCCTAAACTATGGTTCTGCAGAGAAACAGAACAGAGGATAGAGACATGGGCATAGATACAGACATGAGACCAGAGAGGATTTATTACAGAAGCTTTCAGGCATGTGGAGGCTGAGTTCCATACCAGACTACTCATTGATGACCTTGGGATGTGTGTAGTGAAGTTCAGCTAAATGTCTGACAGGGAAGTTCATGGTGTGACTCTCAGTCTGAGACAAGAGGCCTGAGAATTCAGGGGATCTCTGAGTCCAATTCTTGACAAATCTGAAATTTTAATTTTCAAGGGCAGCAGAGGAAGATCATCTCTCAGATTGGGGTGGAGAGAGAGAGAGAGAGAGAGAGAGAGAGAGAGAGAGAGAGAGAGAG
>NW_021620852.1:3155206-3155742 GCF_004785775.1 Grammomys surdaster
AGAGAGAGAGAGAGAGAGAGAGAGAGAGAGAGAGAGAGAGAGAGAGACAGAGACAGAGAGAGACAGAGAGAGACAGAGAGAGAGACTTTCCAGTAACTTTTGTCCTCTTCTTCAGGATGCCAGGAACCTAGGTGATAGATGCTCACCCTAACTGAAGAGACACCTTCCTTTCCTTACTGTCACCCTCACTGAAAGCCAAGCTCCTTCACTTGTCCCATATGTCTATCTCCTCTGAAAATTACCTCACAGATACTCAAAAATGTAGGGTTTATGAGTTCTTTTATGTGTTTCTCAATGTAGTCAAGAGGCATCTGATGTTAATAGTTTATTAATAGTTAATAGTTTGATTGTGTTGCCATAATAGAATACAGACAAAATGACCTGTAAATAATAGAAACTTGTTGCCACTTGGAGACCAGTGAAGTCAAGGTCATAGCTAGCAAGTTTAAAACCATGGTCAGCAGATAGATTTACAATGGTGGCCTTGAGGAATTCAGTGCTGGTTAGGGTCTACTTCCTGGCTCTCAGAATTCAGT
>NW_021620852.1:3155752-3197104 GCF_004785775.1 Grammomys surdaster
GGCTCTCAGAATTCAGTGCTGGTTAGGGTCTACTTCCTGGCTCTCAGCTGCCTTTTTATCACCCCACATAACAGAAAGGAGAAGGAGGTATTCTGGGGCCTGTTCATAAGGTTTCATTCATAGGTGCTCTGCCCTTATGACCTAGTTCTGGCTCAAAGGATTAGGTATCAGCATATATATCTGTGCACATGTGCACGCACACATCTTAGAGGATGTATAAATACTTTCCTTACAGAACTTATCAAACAAATATAGCTCTTTCAAGTCAACTCAGAATAGCTGTAAAATATGGCAAATAAGTACTAAGCAGTTTATTCATGAGTTGTTGTCTGACCCATATCACCCAAAAAATTCTCTACTTCTTTTAGGAGGTGATGACTAATTCAATTCTGTCTGACAGAACACTGTAAGTTGTGGAACTCTGTGAACAGCTGTGGAAAATAGCTAAGACACTGATTTTTAAAAATTTGTTTAGAAGATTAAAGAGGGATTTCAAGCTTTTGTAAGCAGTTTCTGTTCGGATGCCTTTCAGCCTTCTTTTCGCCCTTATGACAATTCAGCCGTGGAGAAGTGTTTCTCGGTTATGAACTAAAAACAGGTTTCTTAGTTTGATAACTACGTCCCACACCTGGGCATTTTTTCCTTTCCTCTGCATTCTGATTCAGAGACATTTTGTCTGAAAGAGTACTCTATCGTCCCTCTTCTTTGGACTCTTTGTGCTTGGGGTGATTGTGGAGGGATCTGAGTTGGTGCCAATGGATAATGGTGTTGTAAGGACAAATTGAAGGCTTTTCACACACACACACACACACACACACACATATAAATAAAATAGATAAAATCTATCTATATATTATGTTATATAACATATATATATCTATATATCTTTATCTATGTTATATATCTATATATCTTATATATATTATATTTCTTTTTCTCTATATATATTATAACATATCTTATAAAATGTATATAACATATTATATAAATGTATATTTATACATAATTTATACATAAATATGTAAACAGAAGTATACATTTACATATAAATTTTATATATATAAAACATTTATATTATATATATATGTATATATACATTTATATATATATAAATGTTATATATATATAACATTTATATATTATATGTCCACATATCTATATCTATAACTTAAGGCTGTCAGTCCCATCCTTCTGAAGCACAAGGATGTTTCAGTAGCTGAGACAGCCAAATACAAATGGGAAAAACTTTGACCCATCACAGAGTTGCTCCTTTGAAGTTGTTTTTTGCTTCTTTCCCCTTTGTATTTGCAGGGCTTTTTTTCCCCCTTTGCTATCCTTCTGTATGGTTTATGTATCTCTTTCCCCTGGCATTCTGACTTCTAAGGAAAATTCCTGTCTAATTGGCTAAGATACTACCTGCAATTCTTTCTCTAGAATTATAGAACCCAGAGCCTGTGAAAACATTTATAATGCTCCCCTTTTAGTCTTGAGCTTATAAACTGGTGTAAAATCTAACTTGATATTTATTATGTAACAAAACCTAGTAACTAGCTCCAGGAAGCAGAGCCCCACTGTGTTCTAGTCCTTAAATCACCCGATTGTCTCCTGTGCACTCCTGGTGCTGTTTCTGTCATATTGACCTTCAAGTGAGAGCCACTCTAGTCTCACTTAAGAATAAAGTTCTCACTCAGAATCCCTCAAGTGACTTACTCAAGTCTCCTTCTCTATAGATACTTTAATTTCCTGGAAACCTTTTTCTTTCTCTCTTTCTTTCTTTCTTTCTTTCTTTCTTTCTTTCTTTCTTTCTTTCTTTTTTCTTTCTTTCTTTTTTTTGATAGTGGTGCTGGGCGGGGGGAGTTTTAACTAGAAGAACAGTTATTTGTATATTCTTGACCAAAAGAATGGTCCTGCTGTGCTGGGGAAGGCTGTCTATCTTGACTGACTGTGACTTCTAGAAAGGCCCCCTGAAGCAGTAAGGGGGAAGAGGACAGCCACCTACCCAGTAAGCCAGGCAAACCAAGCCCCTGCTCCAAGTGGGGGACAGGTGTCCACGAGAGTCTTCTCACATCCATCTCATTGATTTGATCATTTGTCTGTTTCTGCCCTCAGAGAAAGTATCTGCCTCACAGAGGCTCTAATAGCAATGATGATGATTTTGTACATAGCAATAACACTGAGTTTCTGCCATCTTTCAAGACCTCTTCCTAGTCCATCTGTATCTAAATGTATGGAAGGTAACATGCGTTCTAATTATCTTACAGAGATAAACACAAAGCCAGTGAGGTTCAATGTGCATGAAATCGTGCACAGACCTATCTGTCAAGATTCATTTGGGTCTTACTTGCTCTAACTTTTATTTTTCATTAATATAAGCTAGTTAACGATATAGCTCAGGCTTGTCTAGAACTTGCCATGTAGTCCAGGTTGGTCTGGAGCTTGAGAGCCTCTTGCTAAAGTTTCAAATGCCGGGGTGTGCACACCCAGACATGGATGGCCTTTGAGCTTCACCTCAGTATCATTTTCTCCATGATCTATTTCCTCTCATAAAACACCTGATTGATTTTCATAACAATACACAATCATAAATTTTTGTCAGAATATATCACTTCAAGTTTCCCAGAGAAACTCCACATTCTGCTCTCAAGAGCTCAGGACTCAGATAAAAACAATACAGTAAAAACCATATTAAGATACAGCTAAGCATCTGAGCTTTTGTTTGAAAATAAGTCAATAAATATAGCCTCACATGTAGACCGAGTATCTTCAGGCACTGCTTTTTCTTGCGCTTGGAATTTGTTACCCCTAAGGAGTGATTTATTCTTATTATTTTCCATGCATAGTCAAGCAGTTTCATTAAGTTTCCATATTTATTTCCTAACCACATGGCTCTCCTCATAATCTCCTGATCACACTGTGCACATTCCCGACTGCTGCTGAGTGAAGGACATTCCTCAGGAGTAGACTCTCTGCCCTGCCCCTCTTTATTTTCATGAAGAGTCTTTAAACTTCCTAGCTCCTCTCTGCCCTGAGACCCTGCATTGCATCCTCTTCCCCCTCCACACTTCTCAGCTACATAAAGGAACCCCTGTGCTCTCTGTCTGCTACTTAGATTATGCTACCTTGTACATTATATCTTTTCTTAAGGCTTGAAAGGAATTTAAACATTTGCAAGACTAAGAAAAGAAGAATAGACCCTTGTACATTCTTTTCCTAGAGCAACTTTTAGCATTTTGTCTGCTTGTTTCTCTATCCATAATTAGAGCTATTTTCTGAAGAATTTGAAATTAAGTTGACGACAAAGCCTCTAGATGTTGTAGCAGCTATTTTCTAAGGAAATCCAATATTCATATTGTCACCTTTTATTTAATATGCTTGAAAATGCTGATTCTTACCTTCTGCTACAGTTTTTTGGTTTTAGCATTTACTTTTCATTCTTTTTAGTTTCCTCTTTCCATTTACTTTGTCCAATGGTCTTTGCATGTCGTCCGTCTTTTCTACTGTCTGTCTGTTGTGGTTTGTATGTGGAATGTTTCCTATACACTCATGCATTTAAACCCTTGGTCCCTAGCTGGTGGCATGCTTTGAGACGTTTGACATCTTTAGCAGGTGGAGCCTTATGGCAGGGAGTGGGCCTTTGAGGTTTTATAGCCCAGCACCAGTTCCTGTTCGCTCACTCCTTCCCGATTATAGATGTGACCAGCATCCTCCAGCTCCCGCCACCATGCTTCCTCTGCCAGCATGATCTTATTTGTCATCAATGGTTACTTCATGTATATCTGTATTTGTGTGCGTGTGTGTGTGCGTGTGTGTGTGTATGTGTGTGTATCCTCAAATATTACCTGTTAGTCCATATAATTATTTGTGTCTGTTTTCAAGGCTCATCATTTGGCATTGGACAACCAGTTGGTGCTCTTCCCTGAGGAGGACCACTTCTGCTCCTGGTTTTCCTCAGTTGCCTGTAGGCTCACCTTTGGCCATCTACTCTTGTAATTTTATGCAGTCACCTGTTTATTCAGCTTTTAGAATAACCTGAACTCTATGAAGGCTCTAAGAAGAGTTGTTTGTTCAGTGTTTTCTTGTTTAAAGGCAGAAGACATAACTTCCATGTTCTTACATGTGAGACATAGCTACTGTCTAACATCAGCCCAATTTTAACAGTCATCGTAATTATGTCTTTTGTAGAATTAAAAAAAATGGATCTAGGTCCCAGTAGTATACTTTGTGCTTTGCAGCATTTAGTCTTGTAGTCATTGTTCTCTGTTGTTCCATCACGGGAACATTTGGAGAACTTACAATACTTCTTCTTTGGATTGTATTTGTTAATGGGAGTGAACCTTGTCTGTTATTTTCCCATCTCCTTTTTTTTCCTTTTTGAGACAAGATCTTGATATGTAGCCCAGGATGGACGTTATCTTGCAAAGTTCTTTTAAAATTATCATGGCTACTGTGCCATTATAATTGTTATTTTGTGTATACGTGTGCATGCATGTGTGGTTTGTATATGTGTGTGCACGTGCGTGTATGCACGTGCGTGTGTGTGTGTGTGTGCATAACCATATGTCCACATTGCCACAGTGTGCATGAAGAAGCAAGAAGACAATTCTGTGGAGTCAGTTTTTCCTTTCACCTTGTCATGTGGTTCAGCGATTGAACTCAGATTGACAAATTTGTGCAAGAAATATCTTTATCCACTGAACCATCTTACAGAGCCTCAGGCTTGCAGGTCCTCCTGTATTAACTTTCAATTGCTGCCATTACCAGCATGTGCTGTTGTAATGTCCAGTGTTGCCTGTTATATGTTAACGATGAACTTCAGAATACTGTTATTTTGAGAGTTAATATTGCTTATGTGATTTTTCTTGTTTCTCCCTACTTATCATGACTGGGGTGCTTGATATCAATTGTCACTAGTATGATTAATGATTAGTTAAGATGGTATTGCTGATTAGTTAAGGTGATGTGAGCTAGTTAGTTAAGATGGTATCAATCAGGCATCTCCAATACAGTACCTCTTGTTTTCTGTGTAAAATACTTTCCAGTTATGAAAATATTTTGTTTTTCATCGAATATGAACGCAGTAGGTTTTTAGTATCCATTTATGATCTTAGTTGTACTTATTGCTTGTAGTGGTTTTCTAGGCCATTTACTCACTCTATGCCTATTGCATGCCAAGGAAGCATGTTTTTGCTTTTTTCAATCATCTATTATTGACCATATGAAGTCAGATAGTATTAGAATCCACTGCTGTTACTTTTGCTTTTAATTTTTTTAAAAATTAATGTCCAGATTTTCCCAGATCTAATAAGTGGGAATGACTTCTCTCCAACTTCTGTTGCCTTTGATGTATCGATGATTTGTGGGTAGTTCCTTTCTGACTCACCAAAATGACCCAGGCTCCCCTTGAGTTTCCTTACTTTAGCTTCAGAATCAGCCCCATCAAAGGAGCTCTTACTGCTTCTGCTCAGTGGAAGTGTTTGAAATCAAGATCAGGACTTACTTCTGTATTGTTCTAGTTTCCAAAATGTGTTTTAAGTTCTTTAGTGGAGTTCCCCAGTGTGTTTCACAGGGCAAATCATAGCAGCTGTCTTTCACACACTACTTGAGGTTTTAAAATCAGAAGTGACCTTAGCTATTTCTGGCCCACAGTTATTATCCACGAAAAAAAAAGTGAGTTTAGAAAATAACTGGTGAGACGTCTTACAATGGCAGATTTGGTTTCAGAATGGAAGTATTTTGGCTCCTCATTCACTTCTCTGTTACAGAGTACTTGTGCTCTCCAAGGGATGCATGCTAGTTGATGTAGACACCATAACTACAGTTGGAAGGATGGTAAGTTTTTGCGGGTCATTTCACTAAAAGGTAGTTTCTTTCTGCGAAACACTGTATTGCCTCCTGTTTCTTCTCTAAGATTCAAGAGTGTATTTAGGGGCTAAATACACACACACACACACACACACACACACACACACACACACACACACACATTCTGGCTAAGCCAGTTCTCCTTGGAAAAAAGAACAAAGACAAAGGCTTAAGGAAGTTAGTCTCAGCATTTCTCATTTTCTAATGTTGTCTATTACACAGAAGTTAAAGATACAAGGCAAATTTTGCATTGAAAACAAACAGAAATAACAAAGTCCTTACATTATGAAAGTTATGGGGCGATTAGATTTAGTAGTTCACCTGTACTTTGTGACTGAGTAAGAAGGTATCCAGGGGGATGCTCCCAATCTGAGTAGCTTTTTAATCCAGATCCTCTCTTTACTTTAGAAAAAGTGATTTCTATAACTTATATCTATTTTTTTTTAAAGATCCATGTAAGCCAGGTGTGGTGGTGTGAACCTGCTAGTGAGGGGCATTATGTAATTGAGGCCAGCCAGCTGAGATTGACTGTGTCTTTTGACAAAACAAACAAACTAGAATCCATGATATGGTTTGTTATTTCTTATAAAATATTGATCTTTCCAAGTACATAGTGAGTACCATTCATCTTCAATAGTGTAGCCCTAGGGATTGACGTGGATGAACAGGGACCTTTCTCATTCACTGGATTGTAGGACAGGATCCTTCTAGATTCTTATGTTTTTTGTTTATGATGATGACAGCGTTGAGGATTGAAGCTAGAGCCTTGAACATGCTAAGCAAGAACCTACTAATGAATTGCACTCCTAGTGCGTACCACATTCATTCCTTAAACCATGGCTTGGAGTGCAGGGCCTGCAGGAAAAGTTGCTTACGAATGTTTCACAAGTGACTGCAGTTTTTGATGTCTGTTCTCACATAATTATGTAGGCCAGCTGCGCACACATGTGCTGTTCTTATGCATATACATTTAAGAGAAGAAGTGCCTCTTTCAAGTGGGAAAGTCTCAGAAGAGTGAGCCCTACTTTATACTCAGAACATCTTGTAGTTAGACACAGGTCCATGAGTTCTTCCAGATGAAGAGTTCTTTTTTTTTTTTTCTCCTCCCAATTATCTATAGTCAGATTCAAGCAGGGTTGCCTCTGTGAATAAAAAAGAAAGTTTTTTTAATCAATCTATTTTAAGAAGTTCATCATCCATTTTAGTGCCCTTTCTTGTACTTTTAAAACTTCTTTTTAATAGTACACTTTAAAAAGCCATTTTCAAGATTTTAATGACCAGTTTGGTTCACAAACAGTTGCAATCTTCTTTTTTAAGCCCCTGTGTCCACATGTATGTAGCTGCATCATTCTTCTAAAGAGAATCACTTATCTACGCAGAACACTTTTGGGGCAGCATCGCTGAACAGCTCCAATTATATTCATGATGCTTCCTCAGAGTGACACATGGCTGCACTTCTTCGAAGTTCAGAATTACACCGAGCTGTCTTTTTGCAGTTCGATCCAGAATAATTACCATCAATGTCCAGTTCCTACCTTCTAAGTCCCAGAGGGTAATGGGGAATTCATGTGGGCAATAAATTAAGTGTGGAACCTTGTTCAAAGCCTCTTTTTCTTTCTTCTTTCTAAACTGGAAGTATAAAAACTTCACAAGACACCTATTATTTATATATATGTGAAAAAAGTCACAACATCTCATCACAAACTTGCCCTTATAAAATACACCAAGATGGAAATCTGAAGACACCTCGACTTTTCTCAGTGACTCAGAATCATTTGACATTATATCTGCCTCTTACTTATTTGAGATACATTTGCCTACATGATTTAATATAAAAATCTGTGCACTTGAGCTATAATAATCTATTTTCCTTTACTGTGAGTGTGAAAAGTAGATGATTTGGTGCTGAAGAGTTTTGCATTGCTTGCTCGCTTTTCAGTGTATTGGTTGCATGGAGAAAATCTAGACTGGTTTTATCTATTAACATTTAAAGCTTATGATGATGTGTTAATTTTTTTTTGAAAAGGGGCTGAAGAGATAGTTCAGTGATTAAGAACACTTACCACTCTTGCAGGGGATCTAGCTTTGGTTGCCAGCACCTACATCAGGTGATTCACAGGATCTGTAACTCCAGTTCTAGGGGATTAGATGACCTCTTCTGATCTTCGAGAGCTCCTGCATGTTTGTGGTGTACGTAAACACACACACACACACACACACACACACACACACACACACACACACACAGATAAACACATCTTTAAAGTTTTTGAAGAAAATTCAAAGTATTTTCAAGGCCTTGAAAATACACATGGAATTTTCTGATTGCAAATATTAACTTATCAACTTAAATTTCTCAACTATTTTTAAATAACAACTTTAAAACACTTGATTTTTACAAAAATTTATCTCAAGCAATTATCATGAAAGTTTAAACTTGCTTCTCTAAAGGAGAGTTTTGAGAATAGTTATCAATGTTCTAAATATTAAATTGTTTATATTTCTGAAGATAAAAACACTAGATATGCCAGGTAGTGGTCGTGTACGCCTTTAATTCTAGCATTTGGGAACCAGAGGCAGGCAGATTTCTGAGTTCAAGGCCAGCCTGGTCTACAGAGTGAGTTCCAGGACAGCAGGGCTATACAGAGAAACCTTGTCTTGAAAAACAAAAATTAACAAACAAACAAACAAACAAAGCACTAGAAATGTTTTAAAAAGACAACTAGGAGGGATATTGTTCTATTTACTTAAAATTATTTATTAGTACATATGCAATATATATATATAATACACAATACACACACTATATCATATGTATATATTAATTGAAGTTATAGAACTTGGTGTGACAATATTTCTCCTTTCAGGATGAGAATGAGGCTAGAAGTCCACTAAGCATATTTTGGGTTTGATGTTTTATGGGACCCCTGGGTTCTTCCCTTATACCTGTTGGTCCTGTTTAAACATCCACCCTGTCTCTTCTTACAAAGCCACTGATATAGGGAGCCCACTGTCACTTTCCCCGTTTACCTTTGTCCCTCTAAATCTCCCTCAAGATGTAAATGACTTTAATTTGCACTTCAAAATGTAGTCTCCATACTTACATGCAAGTGTATTGCTTTAATGTTAGTATTTGAGAAGTAATCTTAAAGGGATTATATTCCCCTCTCCCCAAATAGTAAAGATTTTATTATGACAAACTTTATTATCTGTGGTTGCATCTGGGTAGTGTAGAATTACTGATTACTCTTCTCCTTTGAAAACTTGCAAAGCTCCTTTTGGTACTATGAGAGTCCTCAAGGAGGAGGCTTCTGAGGTAGTTCAAGCTCAATTCCTCAAGTATCTGAAGTGTGCTGTGTCTTTAACAATATAATCTTACATACAACTTCTTGAAGGCAACATAGGGCAATGACGGTAGTCTATACTGTTTTGAGATCACTTGTATTCCTGTGAAACACTTGAAAAGTATGTAACTCAAATTCTGGATAATTTCATAACCAGCTTTCAGAGTTTTGAATAAAATATATTTCATTTCATACAATCTGGTTTTAGAAAGATAAAAATTGCATTCATGTTCATTGACATGTATTTGGAACTCATGGATGTTACATTTGGATAGGAAATGTCCTAGAAAGGCCCAGGTCCTCCTGTGCTGTTGGGACTTCCCTTCATAAGGAGGAACCTAGTTGGAACTTATCTAAGTTATTGGGGACATGCCCTAGAAGTGATGTTGTGTCTACAGCTCTTTCTTCTCTCTCATTTATCCTTTAGTTGCCATGGGGTGAGCAGCCTCTACCACACACTCCTGCCATCATCTTTCATGCTTCACAGGTCCAGGGCTCTGATACAAGCAAGTCCATATGGAGATCTTAGAAACTATGTACAAAGTAAGTGGTTCCGGCTCAGAAGGACACTATCTGCAGTAATTTTTTCACAGTGAGAAGAAAACTAACAAGCTCAGCAGAAGTGCACCAGGAAAAGATTTCGCGAAACATTCAGTCTATATTACCTTTTATATCTTTTTCTGTGAATGCTTATATTTATGACATATAAAACTATAATGATGAATGCTATACATATTATAGAACTGAATAATTTGTATATAGTTGTGTATCACAATTATAAATGACTGATATCACTTTATCAATCATTTTTCATGGTAGTAATATTCCATAATTTGTTTATTTTAAATAGTCAATATTAATATTTCACATATTTATTTTAAAATGATGCTAATATGAAGAACTTAATAAATAAATCCTATTCTGTATCTTGGGTGAGATAAAGAGATTCCTATTGAAGCATTTAGCAGTCAAAGTATGGAAACATTTTAAGGCTGTTATTACATCTTTGAAAGCCTTTAAACCAGAGATGCTGATATGTGCATGTAACCTTCTCACTGGGAAGAACACAAGACAACATGATTACAAGGTCAAGGTCATCCTGGGTATATTGTGAGAAGCTTGCCTAAAAGTATCCTCCAATAAATACACACATACACGAGTAATAATGATAAAATGCTTTTGTATAAAGCTTACACCATTGGTCTTTTGACTGATGGTGAAGGGGACTACCAGTTATATATATATTGCCTCAACACTGGATATTGTTACTACTTGAAAAGCAAGTTCAGTCTTCTTTTAAGAATTTTTGTTGTATGTGGCAGAGTCTCATGGAGCTCACACTAGCCCCAGACTTGCTATGTAGCCAAGGCTGGACTTGAACTGTTGACATATCTCTCATCTCTGTCTCACAGGTGCTGGGATTACAAGTGTAGGCCACTGTGCCTATTTGAAATCTTTGTTAATGTTGATGGGAAATGCCATCTTTTCTTTGTCATTGTTCCTTGTTTATCATTTTGTAGTGCTAGGGATTGAATAGAAAAGCCTCACATGTGCTAGGCACATGCTTGACCATTGAAGTATACCCTTTGTATAGCTTGTTTAAATTTACCTCTTTTAGATGTGAGAGGAAATAATTTTATTTATTTATTTATTTATTTATTATTAATTAATTAATTTATATATTTATTGGGCTGTATGTGAGTGCTCATATATGTGTATACATATGGAGGTAAGTGGTCAGCCTTGGGTGCCATTCCCTGAGTGCTCTTTCTTGTTTTTGGAGATAAAGTCTTTCTCTGGGACTTGTGGATTGCTGACTCAGCTAGGTTGGCTGGTCATTACATCCCTGGGGTCTGCCTGGGGTTTGCCTGCCTTCAACTCCCTAGCTCTGAGTTTAGAAGCATATGCTAAGATGCTCTGTTCATTTTGTGGGTACTGGGGTTAAACTTGAGTCCTTAATGCTTGCATGGCAAGCACTTTATCGATGGAGCTATTTCCCTAGCCTCTGCAACTGAGTACCTCTGAATATCAATTATAGTCACCATTAGAGAACATGTGAATGGTAGACAACCAAGGTATATGCTGTAGTTGAAAGAAACAGCTTTTACCTCAAAGGAACGAAAGACATGGTTTAATCTGGAGCCTGATGTATGAGCCATCCATCATGAACTAGAACCATATATTAGGTCTCACAAAATACAATGTTTCAAGATAAATATACTTTTTATAGTGACAGAACAATCTGTAGGAAGATGTTGAATTTCTCTCATTTGCTCATTGGCTCCCCATTAGCTTCCTCTCTCTCCCTTCTGTAGGCTCCAAAAAGACAGGGCAAAAGATTTCCATTTGAAATGTATGTGGGAAGAAAGTTGTTGTTGTTGTTGTTCTTCTTCTTCTTCTTCTTCTTCTTCTTCTAGGAAGTTTTTTTTTTCAGGGCTATTTGCCTATCATCAGAAGTGTTGTAGTCAGTGAGTCTCCATGTGGTTGCTAGGAATTGAACTCAGGACTTCTAGAAGAGCAGTCAGCGCTCTTAAAATGGTATAAAAGCAAAAAGGAGGAGGAGGGATGGGATGGGGGTCTATGGGGGGAATGGGGAAAGCGGATAACATCTGAAATGTAAGTAAATAAAATATCAAATAAAAAGAAAAGAAAACAACAAACAAACAACAACAAAAAAAAGAAGTGTCATAGTCAGCACTGAGCATGTCCTCTTTGTTCTAGGAGCAGGGTAGAGCATTCCAGTATCCTCATGTTTCAGGATATCTACAAGAATCTCAAGATGACTGAGTGAGGCGGGGAGGCTGATAGGAATAGGTAGCCTTGAATTGCTTTCCACAGTCTCCTTCTGTTTTTATAAGCTCTTAACTTTATAGAGAAGGACAGGCATTTTTAATTCCTGTGAGTGTTGGGATTGTGGCCTGGGTACTTTCAGGGCTGATGTCCCTGTGTTGTTGTGGTGTGTCATCTTCAGCTTGCTCTTCTGTAATTGATGTTTCCATCCAAGATGAAAAGCAAAATCTAGGTTTGCTGTAGATTCTGAGCTGTATGCTCTAGAATGTCTAGTAATTCCTCCCACAATCACTTTAGGATATTCTTTCCCCTCTTTGAGTGTAGAATACCACCTGAGGACAAGGCAGAAAGCCCTGAAACAATAGAAATCAGTCTTCCTCCAAATGTCTTGCTGCAATTTGGCCAATTTCTGACAATAAGAAAAATGTTTTCCAATATCTTACGTCTGTCAGGGCAAGTAGTAAATATTCTAACACATCTGGCCATCTTAGTTGCTTTCTCTTCCTTCCTCTTCCACTTTTGCCTCAACCAAAGGAATCTGTCAAACAACTTCACCTTAAATGTTAAGCTTTTAATCACTGCCAAGTTCTCAGGAGAGAGTCAAAAAAGATGAGCCCACCCAAGAGCTACTACCAGTCCTGAATATAGCCGAAAGAAAGACAACCTGTGGTACATTTACACAATGGAGTATTACTCAGCTATTAAAAACAATGAATTTGAAAAGTTCTTAGGTAAATGGATAGAACTAGAAAATATCATCCTG
Source organism: Grammomys surdaster (assembly GCF_004785775.1). Classification (NCBI taxonomy): domain Eukaryota; kingdom Metazoa; phylum Chordata; class Mammalia; order Rodentia; family Muridae; genus Grammomys; species Grammomys surdaster. The sequence goes on from NW_021620852.1 coordinate 3,168,512, forward strand.
AATGAGGTAACCCAATCACAAAAGAATACATATGGTATGTACTCACTGATAATTGGATATTAGCCCAAAAGCTCGAAATATCCAAGATACAACTCACAGACCACGTGAAGCTCTTGAACAAGGAAGACCAAAGTGTGGGTGCTTTGGCCCTTCTTAGAAGGGGTAACAAAATACTCATGGGAGCAAATATGGAGAGAAAGAGTGGGACAGAAACTGAAGGAAGGGGCATCCAGAGACTTTCACTTGGGTATCCACCCCTTGTGCATTCAGCAAAGGTAGACGCTGATGTGGATGCCAGGAAGTGCATGCTGACAGGAGCCTGATATAGCTGTCTCCTTAGAGGTCTGCCAGAGCCTGAAATATACAGAGGCAGAAGCTCACAGCTAACCATTGAGCTGATCACGGGGTTCCCAATGGAGAAGCGAGAGAGAAGAATGAAGGAGCTGAAAGGGTTTGCGGCCCCATGAGGAGAGCAACAATACATACCAACCAGAGCTCCCAGGGTCTAAACCACCAGCCTGGGAGAACATAGGGAGGGGCCCATGGCTCCAGCTGTATATGTAGGGGAGGATGACAGTGTAAGGCATAGGTGGGTGAGGAAATCTTTGGTACAGTGAAGGCTGGAAGTCCCAGTGTGGGGGAAATCTGGGGTGGGGAGATGAGAGTGGGAGGGTGGGTGGGGGCATATCCTTATAGAAGCAGGAGGAGAGGGATAGGATAGGGGGGTTCCTGAGTGGGGGGAGGGATTACATCTGAAATGTAAATAAAATATCCAATAAAAAAATTAAAAATAAAAAGAAAGACAACCTGACTCAGGCAGCCATGGACATGCTAATGATATGGGTGCAACCCATGGATTTGCCTGTTTTTTTAAGTCTCCACTTTTTTGCCCTGAGCCCACACTTGGGCTATAAGTGGTAAAGGAGACAGAAAAGCATCCTCTGTCTCAGAAGGAGGAGAGTATAATTAACTAATGTTGGAATAGTATCACAGGACACCAAGCAGTTAAAACGTCTCCAGGAAATCATATGCTGTATATGCAATAGTCTGGTCACTGCATGGGACTCTACCGAGGAGCCAACTGGCAGGGGAGCTTTAAATTCACAGCTTTGCTGACTAAAGTGGCAGCTGAGAATGTTGAAACTCTCCAGGCAAAAGGTAGAGAAGCTGAGTTTCCTCTGCCTAGTTATGGTTATACCCATACATTGGGTCCCTTTCACCAATTCCTGCCTGTTTGGTAAAGTGGCAAGCAGTAGATCTCAGATTCTGGCTACAGTGGGTTCACCAACATAACCAAGTTTTTAATCCCATCACACACACACTCATCCCCCAAGTCAGACTTTTTTGGATGACTTTTGGCAATATGGTCTCTTTTTTCATTGTTGAGGATCAAAACCAGAGCCTTGAGCCTGATAGGCAGGCACTCCACCACTGAGATGAATTCTCCACACGGCAGTACAAGTTCTTAGCAATCTACTTTTTAACTGAAACAAAAATCACACATATTTATGGAGTACCATGAAATATTCTGATAAGTGGATACATTGTATACTATTTAAATCAGGTTAGACCTATCTATCTCTTTGGATAACAGCTGGTTATTGATATCCATGGTCACTTGTTGTAGAACCCTTTTGTGTGCAGTGATACACAAGGCTTTTAGTTTCTGAGTGTAACCTAGTCTGACTCGATCATCCAGTCCCCATCTTCCTACCAGGAATAGTTTTGAAAAATGGTATCTACTAGAAATCTGGATTTAGAAGAAAAGAAAACAGGGGACTTGCACCTTTTTTTGCCAGTCAAATATCCACAAAACAATTCTGAGACACAAATATGTCCTCTTTCCCACTGGCTTTAACCAGAGGCCAGGACTTCCTAATAGGAGCTTCTAGAATGACAGATAGTTCTGGCTCTAATGGTTGAAGTGGCCCCAGGCTGAGTACCAGAAGCTAAAGTGGAAATTTTATTTTTCCTTGTCCTTTTAGGGTTTTGCATGGAGTCTGTAGGGAAATCTGAACAACCAACAAGGGTGAGGCAAATAAATTTAAATTTTATGTAAGCCTGGTGTATGGTTCAGTGGGTGGGTGTTTGTCTAACATGTGTGAGGGCCCAGGTTCAACTCATAGCACTGTATAATAAAGACATGGTAGACTTTACAAATATGTTTGATTAGATGTGTGTTCTTATAAAATAACATTTTAATTTATTTCTGTATGTGTACATGGTGTGTGTGCGTGTGCGTGTGCGCGTGTATGTTCAGATGATGCGAAGTCAGTTCTCTTCCACCTTTCTGGAGATGTTCTGGGGCTTGAACTCATGTTGAAGCTTATGTGACAAGTGCCTTTACCTACTGAGACATCTCAGTGGCCTGAATATGTGCACCCTCATGTAGGTTTGATGGAGAGTGGATAGTTTGGAGGGAATATGATTACATGAGAGTATGAACTAATGTTCATAGGGGAATTTGTATCTTTGGCTTGTCTCCAATGTCCTGAGTCTCTTTGTTTTCAGGCACAGCATGGTACCTTTGGAAGATGATCTCATGGTCTATTTCAGGAGGAGGAAAATCTTTCCTGTCTGTTTGCCTTGCTTCAGAGGGGAAGAGGGAGAGTTGCTTAGGAATGCTTTCCTATGTCACCTAACTTCCCCATTGCCACAGTGTCACATGTAGGGGCAGGGCCAGAAGCATTGCCAATTAAAAACTCTAACTATTAGAACAAAAACATAAGCAGAAAACAGTGTCATGAAGTTAATAGTATGTCATCATCAGAGGTACAGTGCGTGAACACGCAGGACTCCATTTTCCTTGTCCTTTCTCATTTTAAAAAAGAAGAGGAGGATACAGCTCAGTGGCAGAGTATTTGCTTGGCATGCTCAAGTCTCTGAGCTCCATCAGGAATCTAGCAGTAGAAAAAGGAAAAACTCGTGAATAATGTTAACTAGGCAGAAAAAACTTTCCCAAAAATTTTAAATTGCAAATAGTTATTCAGAGAAACCAGTAACACTAATGACAGGAGAAATCTATTGGCTCCCCATGGACTGGGCAGTGGTTCTTATAAAGGGGAAGTTGAGAGGATTCTACTTGATCATCCGTCCTGAAGTTCTGAAGGAGAAACACAAGTATTTGCTTGCTATTCAACATGGTCCTGTAGAGGAAAGAAGAAACTGACGCTGAGTTTCTTATATGGCTCTGCCTTCTCTGATATTCTGGAAAGGAATGGAGGCAGGGAGGGGTCTCAGGAAATCTGCATTTCTCTCCCCACAGAATTTCTTTTCTCTTATTTTCATTTGGCCCCAAGGCTTTGGAGGAATCAATACAGATACTTTCTAGGGAAGGAAATAAGACAGAAACATGTGCCCTGGTGGAGCTGCTTAGAATATTGAATAGGTTTTGACATAGCTTGATGCAGATGCAAGGTAAAATTCTCCAAGGAGAGTACTGCTACTGTAGTTTGCTACTCCAGGGGGAAAAAGACAGTAAATGAAAGCGGGGAGGAGAACGAGTGGAGTCGTTCACTCCTCCCACCTCCGAAGTTCACAAATAGGACAGCGAGTTGAGCATGCAGGAGCTCAGAAAAAGCACTTCGCTGTGATGAAAACTATTTCCTACCCCATCATCACCGCAGCAGAGGGCACTGAAAATGCCTCTGCCTCGATTTTAAATCAAAATTCATTCTCCGGGGCGGCGCTTGCTTTCTTTCGTGTTTCATTTGATGGCTGCCCGGCTGACATGGATTCGCAACGCTTACTAAAATATTCACTGCAAAGAGCTGGTGTGAAACAGTTTCATACACTGCTCCTCTTACTCATCTGGATTAACCTTTCCTGGGAAATCACAGCATTGTAAACACCCCTCAGCATTAAATAAAACACAGCAGTGTGCAGCTTTAAATGATTGCTTCAGTTTTTTTTTTTTCCTGGCCCAACGCGTGACTTGTTTTATTTAGCAGTTTCTGCATTCCCCACTGTTTAGCAATCAGGCACCGTTGAACGTTTTGCTTCTACTTCCCTTCCCTGGTTTAATGAGGTACAAGATAAAATACTCAGGCCTTTCATTTTTTTTTTCTCCCTTGGAAGATCAAGTCTTGAATAAGAATCAAGTTTGGAAGGTCAGTGTTCAAAGGTTACTGTTAAGTCTACTTAATGTCAGGAAAATACAGACCGTTGCACAGAGAGGCAAAAAGCAAGTCAAGATTGGTTTAAAAACTTGTAGATATTAATGCAACATTGTGGCTGAGAATTCAAATTCATAAAAGTCAGGAGAGTCAAAATTATGATCCTCCCAGCTCTCGTTATTCCTTCCATGCACACATGATAGTATTTTATGTACTGTATTTGCTGTTATATTTATGCCCTTATATAGAATATGCCAACTTATAGTTGCTAGGGGAAGCATAACTTTCCATTTCAAACTTTTCTGCATCCTAATTTTTTCAGCCCAATTGGCATTAGCACATCTCCCTTCAGTTTCCTCTCTGATTTCTTAAGGAAAATTAAGCAAGGTGATTGTGTACCTTCTTGTTTTAAATGTTCACCGATCTTTTGGATTTATTATGCATTTGTGGTCTGGGCTGTGAAGAATACAGAGAAATTCCTTTGTTTGGGAGAGGAGCTTTATGCAGCTTGCAGATTCATAGTACCCATCCAGAGATTCTTTTTGGAGAAAGCAGAGAGGAGTGTACTGGCTTTCTCCAGGGTTCTGACACCCTACTCCAGTACTGGTCACAGCTGGGTATGCATTGTTTTACACTTACAAAATATGAGAACAGGAATAGTAACTACAACGAAGTAAAAATAGTGACAGGGGTCTGTGTAACTTCACAGGCATGCAGAGAATCTGAACAGAAAAGACATTTTCACTGCACTGAAAGTTGCTCCAGTGCCATAAGGACACATACTTCAGACTCCTGTGTGTAGAGAAGATACAGTATCTGCTCTAATCTAACCTGGTGACACAGTGTGTTTAGAGACAAAGGGTTGCTCAAACTCATTTACAGACGCTATTTGCTAAGCATGGTTTTAGCTGGTAGTAATTTATGATGGAAAAAGTTTGGGAGTTGGGCATTTATATCTTGATATAAATGATATGAATAGGCTGCTTTGTTAAGGACTTAACCTCTAAATCCTGGCTAGATAACTGCACATTTTTAGAAGACTGAAAAAAATTAACTGAGTAATTTGCATACCTCCATATATGCTATGTGTATTTATGTGATTATATTGCTTACAAACAATATATGTGTGTAGGTATATATATGTATATATGTATATATAGGTTTTAACACATATAAGTTAATACTTAACAGTATATAATTATAAATATTATTACATAATTCTACCTTATAAATATCTTCCTTTTTGTGCCTTCGATTATGATGTCAACAAATATTTAGTTTTGTTTTAAATATAGTTTCTATACTTTGCAAATTGATCTCTTTCAGTACTTGCATTTCCTTAAACCTCGAAATGTGAGTTATTTCTTCATAGTTAGAAAACATTTTTGATTTGGTTGGAGAAAATGTTTTGACAGCCTGTGAGTTGTTTATTCACTTTTGTTTGTTCCTTTATTTAATATTTAATCAGTATTTATTGAGCACTTATGCCAGAAACTAAGGGTACTTAGAACACGTGTGGGGCTTGAGGATGCAGAAGACTGAAATAGTCCTATGAGATTACATCGTTGAATGGTGCATGAAGGCTGTCCAGCAGAGCAACAATGAAATCAAATATGTAGTTTATAATATTCCTGTAGTCATATTACAAAAATAAAAAGAGATGAAGCTAATGCTGACAGTATGTTTAACCCCAGTAGGCAGAAAACACTATCATCTCACACACTAGTCAAAGTCACAGTGAGACAATTTGCAGTTTATTTTTACACTCTGTTTTTAAACTCTGGTGTATATTTTGCAGTGATCACACATCTAAATCCTGACTAGCCACATCCAGATGGCCATTAGTCAGGTGCTGCTTGCCACTGAATAGCTCATGTCAAACACTGTAGCAAATGAACATCCAGTAGCCTTTAAAGAAATAAGAGATCGTATTTCCTTCAGCCCTTAGTTAAATGACCCTAGATATCTTCAATACATGTTAGAATCCCAAAGGAATTCATGAGTATTAAGAAGAAATTGTTGAAATCAATGATTCTTAATGGGGCTGTTAGAATTAATTAGTAGGGTTTAACAGGCATTGCTGTTGAGATAGTCTTGGGATCTGATGTGTTACTACCTCTGATGGCTTACTTTTGCTCTAGATCTTTAAAGAAAGTCTGGATTTTCAATTTTAGAGTGCAATTGAATCAGAAATTCCTTGAGTCTAAATTCGGATGGCATTTGTTCTTAAATAAATTAACATGGAAATACATAGGATCAATGATAAAGCACACAGAAGCAAGAGACATTGGGGTGAGGAATGCTTTTTCTTCCAGGCAACCTCCCTTCCCCCTGATCCAGAGAACTCTGAAAATCACCTCTAATGGCCTGACAGTAGCACGGCTTCACTGCAGCCTTGGAAGAGCTTCTGCACACTGGGTTGAATATTACCTTATATTTCAAGGTGAATCCGGTTCCCATAGTAATTTACAAGTGTGCTGCAAGTCAAGCATTTAAAAACCCTAAAGTGGAGTCCAAGGAAACAGGCAAATAGAAGTCAAAATAGAAACAAGTGACCTCACAGAGGCCAACAGAATGTGAACAGAAATAGCCCAGGCATTGAGACAGAGTGCAAAAACTTCATTTGTGGTTCTCCTGCTTGGAGGAGATCTGCAGGATTAGGGATTCTGCATCCTCCACACTTAGGGTATGGATAAATTTGGGTTTCTTCTGTCTTCCCTTAGCATAATGTTCTCATTCCCATCTCAGGAAGAGCGAACATTCTCTGCTTCCCTGCAATGGCTCAGACTATGAGTATGTACCTTGCTTGCAGTCAAAACAGCAGTTGACTTTTGTGAGCATCCCTAAAGGCTCTGGGCCTGCCACAATTTCTTCCTCAATTGCACAGCAGTTGGTAGGTGGTAAGGACTCGTCCCTGAAGACCGTGAGAGGATATGTGTACAGTTTTATGAGAGTGTCTTTTATTATTGAGTGGTGGGGGATGTACTAAAACTTGCCAGAGTAAGTGTGTGTTATAAATCTGTGACAGAAAGGGTAGGGGTCTGAAGGAAAACTGCACCACAGCCATCATTTCAACTGTGGCCATTCCCCATAAGAAATGTGAAATCAAAGGAAGGGAAGGCGAGTGAAAATTAACTTTAAGTCCCAGAAGCTGACAAGCAGCTACCATGATTTAGAGCTGAGTCACATCAAGTCTGGTGTTGAAATGAGAAACATGGAGGACAGGCATTTTTATGTTGGCTGTAATTGGGCAAGTGAAGAAAATGATTTGTTGAAGGTGATGCTAATGACAACAGGCCAATGTCAAACCCTGTGCTGTGAGAGGAAAAAAAAACCCACAGAGGCAGAGCATATTGTGCCCAGCTTGAGTTTATGAGAAAAAAGGTTTTGTGCCAGAGGGAAAATTTTTGGGACCACAAAAATGTAAATGTGGAGACTTACGTCTCTGGCTGGGTGCCTATTCTGATTGGGTGGTCTCTCTGTGCATGCCAACTGCCAACTAGGCTCTCACTGAACGTAGTCCCTTTCAGCTGGCACTGCTGTACCAGGTGGCATTTTAAAATTTCCTGTTTTCAATTATGATAGCATATAGCTTTAAGTCCTGCTGGATTGGAGATTACTTTATATTTGAAAAAGAACCAATCGGTTTCAGTGATAACTTTTTAGCCATTTGATCACACTGTGCTCCTCATCCTCCTAGATGACCTCCGGTCCTGGACGTGCGTGGTTAACAAAATCATCCCTCACCATGTTTACATTCACCGATGCTGCCAACTCCTCCGTTTCTCATGGCTCATTTTCTCTGTGACCTAACCTTGGGGATGAATGCGACACTTTTTTTCTTTTTCTTTTTTTTTCCCTCCTGTTTAGATTGATTCTTTTGTCTAACTAACAACCAAAGAGCTTTTACTTGTTTGAGAGACTGTGGGAACATGAAGTTGGGTGGGCAGGGAGGTGGCAGGAGAGATCTGTGAGGGGAGAGACTATGCTCAAAATAATTCTATGAAACTTTCAAATAAATAAAACATGAAATTTCCTAACAAAAATCAAATAAAAGGAAAACAGAAAACCCTGATGTCATACTTTTTAATTTGGATACTTCCCCCTACAAGGAGCCATATGTTGAACGTTCCTGAGTGACACAGTTGGAAGATCCTAGAACTGTTAAGAGGTAGACCTGTTAGGAGGAGGTCTTCAAGTCAGGAGGCCATTCACAGGCTTGGTGAGACCCTGCCTCTTCCTTCTCCTTTCTTGATTCCCAGCCTAGTGGTGAGTGACTCAGTTCTGTGCACATTCCTGTCATGTTCTGCTGCCCCAGCGCCATGACAGGAGGCCTAAAAGCAGTATATCTGCCCAGGCAGGGACTAGAATCACCAGAACTGTGCATAAAAGAAATAGTTGCTGTGTCTAACTTCGTTATCTTATGCATTTATTTTTAATTTTAGCCATTTATTTTCTACTTTAATTATGTGTATATGTAGTGTGTGTGGATATGCATATGTAAGTAAAGGTGCCCAGGGAGGCAACAGGCATTGGATCCCCCTGGAATTGGAGTTAAAGGCATCTGTAAGCACCTAACTGGGAGGCTAGAGGCCAGACTCCAATCCCTTGCAAGAGCAGTAAGGGATCTTAACCACTGCAAAATTGCCTCAGTCCTTACATGTTGTTTTGGTGATTCAGGGTTGGTGCCTAACATTAAATTGAAAAACAAAGTTTATTCTATGTGAATTATATATCTATACATGAAATATACACTGATAATTATATATGTAATATAAGTATATATAATATTGTTTCTCCTTGTATTTCTGTCTCCCATAACTCTCCTTCTTATATTTCATCTCTAACTTTAGGTCCTTCTCTCCTTCATTTATCCCAGTAACCCACTGAGTCTAGTACTGTCCATATTAGCATTTGTCTAGGGTCATCTACTGGAGTATGGGCAACCTACCAGGGCCCTAATTGCTAATAGCTCCTCAACTAGGGGTGGAGCCTCATAGGCCACTGTCATCCATGCTGGAATGTTGACTGGCTTGATCTTGCACAGATTTTACCATTCAACCTCAGCTTTTGTGAGTTTGTTGGTGTAATGTATTTATAATGCCTGCAATGTTGAGAAGACACGGTTTCTCAGAAGTTCCCTCTACCCTCTGGCTCTTAGAGTCTTTTGGCTTCTCATATGTGGTGCTTCCTGAGCCATGAGGGGAGCATGTGAAACAGATGTCCTACTTAGAGCTGAGCACTCTGCACTCACTTATTCTTGGTAATTGTGTATCGCTGCATTAACCTCTGACCACTGCAAGAACAAACTTTGAGGGCTGAGAACTGTACTAATCTATAGTGGAAGAAAAGTACTTAGGAGGCAGTTTGAGTCTATGTTCATTTAGCAAAATAATAGTAGTAGGTTCTTCTCCAAGACTTATGACCTCCCTAGCCACCAGTTTCTGGCCAAGTTTACAATGGTAAGCTTGAGTTCCCTCTTGTAGAGAAGGTCTTCCAATCAGAAATCTGTTAACCTCTCTTAGGACTTTCACATCACTATTATACCAGTGGGTATATTTTCCCAAATTGATCAGCATTGTAGTTCACAAGGTTCACAGCTGGATAATGCTACTGGGGATTTTTCTGCCTTAAAAGCCTGCATAACACTTTGCACTATTAGAAAAGCTAGCCAGCAGGGAGTATGTGTCCAGGTTACTGCTAGCGTAATTTCTCTCAATGATGTGACCAATGTGTGTGGTGTCTTTAGCAGTAGGGTCTTACCATCAAGTTCTAATGGACAACCAAGAACAATAAGAGCCTGCATTACTTAAACACTGTCTTTATAGTCTAGTTTTCTAAGAAGCTCCTTTTAATATGTTCTGCCTTGGTGTTAGACCATATTTTACACAAGTTCTTCTATCAGAATTGCACCCTTGGGAACGTACAGCAGGCTACTGAGCAGGCCTAGACCAATTCCATATAGAAAGTAGACAGAGCTTACAAGTCCCTAATAAATAGTTTCTGTAGAGTTATCCAACAACACTTCTTTCTGTGGGAATAAAAAGCACGAGTGAGAGAAGAGTGGAATAGACATTTAACATTCTATAGAAAGGAGAGTTTCCATGAGCAAATGCTAGCAGGTTTACCCATGGTGGTACAGGAGGTTCCAAGACTGGAGCAGCAAAGATGGAGACCAGGCTCATGGCTTACAGTGGTTGGTCACATTGTTGTAGACAGGAGTAAGCTCAGGGAGAAGAGGCAGGCATAATTCTCAAAGGCCTGTTCTTGCCCTCCTCTGCCAACTATGTATCCCACACCAAATATTCCACAGCCCTCCCAAGTAGAGTTTGGGACCAAGTGAATCTAGGGTGTGTATGATTTTATAATTCAAACCTCAATGGACTGCACTTTTTATTTTGTTTAAAAAATAATTTTGGCAATCTCTATTCCACTGTGATTAGAATGACAAAGAAACTAATTAAGTAAGAATCATAGGAATTGTGCACATATTATTTTAGGTGTCTTTATTTTGCCCTACCAAATCTCTTCTTTTAATTAAAAAAGATATTTTCTGTTTAATTGGTAAATCCCTTGGCTCAAAATTCAGAAGTACAAAGGCTATCACTGGCAGATTTCTCTCCCCTACCTCTTTTCCTCAGGCTAAACCAATGTTTTTGGTATCTTGAGCTTTCTTTGTTTATTCTGGGTTGTCTTAGTCACTTTGGGTTGTGACAAAGTCTCAGAGATGACTTCACTTTTCAACAGCAGAAATTTATTTCTCACAGCTTTTAAGATTGGAAATCCATGGGGTTATGGTGAAGCCTTCTGATTTTAGAGTTCTAGAATCTTGACAAAGCAAGACAATAAGCTAGCTCTTTGCTTCTCCTTTAAGAAATTCCACTTAGAAGGGATTTAATTATGTCTTGCCAGAAGTCAGAGCTATCTGAAAAGAGGGGACTTCAACTGAGTAAATGCCTCATTAACATTATCCTCTAGGGAAAATCTGTGGGAATATTTTCTTCATTAATGATAGATGTAGGAGGGTCCAGGACACTGTGGGTGGTTCTGTCCATCTATAAGCAAGTGATACTGGGTTGTACAAAACAGTAGGTTGAATAAGCCACAGATAGCAAGCCAGTAAGCATAGTTACTCTGCCACATCGCTTCAGTTACTGCTTTCAGGTTGCTAGTTGAGCATCTGTCCTGGCTTCTCTCAGTGATGGACTTTAACTTGGAAGCCAAGTAAATATTTTTCTATCTGAGTTTGCAGTTGGCCATCATGTTTAACACAAGAGAAATCAAACTAGAACACTCTCAAAGGCTTCATATTCAAATACCATCATAGTGAAAATTAGATTTTGAGTATGTAAATTTTAGAGAGCAAAGTGGGGTATCACAGACATTCAGACCACTACTTTGAATATATTTACAATCAAACATTTGCATATCATTACTGCACATAATGGCTTTAGACTGATAGTATACATTGAAGATAAACTAATTTTAGGATGTAAAGATTTTTTACTCTTTAAAAAATGACTATATAAGATTCTCATATATTTCTTGATATATCTAAAAAATTCAGATCTGTGAATATTTTGGTTGTTTGCTCACTTTAAAAAAATGTTATGATACAGTTCCCCCAAGATAACCAAATGTGTAAGACAGAGACCTAAAAGTGGGATTTCTTCATTCTTCATGTATATTTATCAATTTCCTGCATAGAAAGTATTGTCCTGAAGTGTTCTTGTAGTATATTAGCAAGCTTCAGAGCTGTGCTGCTAACTGCTATTTGCTACTTTTGTACTTCTGTCATGAGTGAATTTGAACATCGTTTCATTTGCTTAATGTCTATCTTCATATGTAGACTTCGCTATTTTCTGAGTGTGTTACTAGACTTTCAAAACTTATTTTTAGAAGCTTTTCATATATTGTGAAAACTGTCAACCTGCTTGGACTGAGATGCCAGAGGATGAGGAAAGCGCACCTCCTGGTGTCTCCAAGTGGGTGTTTCTAGATATAAATGCTAGAAACAGCAACAAGGGAAGGCTTGTCATGAAAATGGCCTTGATAGGCCAGCTGGTATGTGCAAGCTCCCTTCTTCTGGAGTCACCAGTGAATCTATTGTTGTTTCTATGGTCCCTGGACATCACTTGCTATCTTCAACTCCTTTTAACATGGTTCTACCCTAGAGATAACAGAATGCTTCTAAGTCTTTATCCTTGTATTCGGCAGCATCCTTCTTCCCACATGTTCTTAGGCCTTTATCCCCCTAAACTCCTTTCCTTTTATTTTTTCTAGTCTGCATTATGGGATTGTCCAGTCTACAATTATATTAGCTATCTACAAAGCCCTGGTTATAATTGTATACCTATTCCACTTGTTTTCTTCCTTTGGCAAACTCTGACTAGCACATAGGGAGAGTTGGAGCTTAGCTCATCATTGCATGGATGTACCTCTCAAGGGTTCTTGTGGTTTACTTTTGCTTGGTGAATTTTATGAGACAGAAATGAAGGCTATATGTTTAGTTACATTTATCCATGTGTTTTTGTTTTATTTTGTTTTGTGATAGAATCTCACTATTTAATTTAAGTTTCCCTTGAGTTTGCTTTGTAGATCACACTGGCATCCAACCTGGGATCTTCCTGCTGCAGCCTCTTATACTCATATTACAGGTCTGTATTACAATTCCTAACAAACCTTTATTCATGTCCAGTGTTTAACTTCTGAACATTCTTTTTTTTTCTTTTGATACTTGAAATGGGCCTCCCTTGAACATATTAAACAAATGCTCTACCACCAAGTCATAGCCAACTCAGTTTTCTAACTTTTTTTTTAAATAAGAGAAAGTATTTTCTCTTTTGTAATCATGACAAACTTTAAACATATTTTCCAGCATTTTACTAGTTTGTTTCTCCCTTAAAAAGCCTTATAAGTAAACGTACAGTTATACTAAAGGTAGCCAGAGTATAAATATCAGCAATTGAGGTCTATTTTGACTGGACATGATTAAAAGAGATGTTCATGCTTAGTACCATAAAGGTTTCTCCTTGAATCTAGCTTCAGAGGTTAAATGTGGTGAACTGGATTCTGCCCCCTCCAACTTCCTTTTCCACTGCTCTTGGAGTGGAAAGCATTTGAAGCTGACAAAGTTGTTATACAGGTATAATTGAGGATAATCTCTCCCTCCTGCCCACGAATATTACTAAAATGAGAACTTAATATTAGTTTGTGCAGCGCTGTAGAAAGCAATTGGAGGCACATATACTGGAATAGATCTGATATCATTAACTTTAAGGTTAAATGCCTTCTCAGTGAGCTACCTGCACAAGTAAATTAAATCAAACGTTTAATGTTAGCAATGCAGGTTACTTCATTTATGAAGGTTAAATAGCTAAATTTCAGGTTTTTTTTTTTTTTTTTTTAGCTCATCCAAAGTGGAGAATTCTTGTTGTAAATACCCTTCTAAACTGCTAAAGGAAAACATCTTTGAATATTAATGATTTGTTTTCTCACCTTTTCAATGTGGTAATGAAATGATGACAGGTGGCAAGTACTATAAATTAACTACTTGAATATTAAAATATATACAACAAATATTAATGTGGGAATAGCATAATTGACACAACAAATCCTAGGTGGATTGCCTATTGGATATGCTATGTGAGTCACTAAGATTCACATGGTTTGCATTCGTGGGAAATATTCATTGTTTCAAAATGTGGAGAAAACCAGATAGCAATGAGGAAATATCTGTTTGGGCTTAGGGGTTCAGCCCATGCTTTGTTACTTGTTTTGCCCGTGCTGAAGCTGAATACCAGGATGGGAAGAAAGTGGTAGAGTAAAGCTGCTTAGTTCATGGTTGCTATGGGGGCAGGAAATGAGAGGGATGTGTGTGCTAGGTAGCCAATAGCCTCTTGCTCCTTGGTGACCTGACTTCCTTCCTGTAGGGCCCTCCTTCTAAAGATTGCTTTGATTCTCAAATTCACTGGTTAGAAATCAGCTCTTCAACACATGAACTACAGGGAACATTTAAAGTCTAAACCATACAGCTAAAATGTATTAAAAAGATGGGTCAGAGAGATGGCTTTCTGCCAAAGGCTCTTGCTGCCAAGCCTGATGACCTGAGCTTGCTCCCTTACCCGCATGGTGGAAGGAAAGAAATGGCTTTAGGTAAGTTGTCCTTTGGTTTCCATAAGTGTGAATACTACTTGAGGACACACACACACACACACACACACACACACTGAAAAGAATGATTTTTTCAAACAATGAAGATTTTTCAGAAGTAAGCATATTTAAATTTTAATTCATGATAAATATTTACATCAGTTTAGCAGCTTATATAGACATTGTTAAATAGCCATGATCATATGATAATAACTTCAAGGTTGCCTTTTTGTTTTAAAAATATTTTTGGGTAGATGGCTTAACTATTAAGTACACTTGTTGAGGGCTGGGGTGATTTCTCAGTGGTTAAGAACACTGGTTACTCTTTCTGAGCCCCAGGGTTCAATTCCCAGTACCCACATAGTGACTCATAACAATCCACCAATCCCAGGCAATGTGTTACTATTTCTGGCTTTGGAAAGCACTGCACATATATGGTGCATAGACACATACATGTAGTCAAAACCACCCATATTCACAAAATAATAATTGTGTTTTAAGTGAAGAAAAGAACACTTGTTGCTTGTGCAGAACACCTGGGTTTGGTCCTAGAATCTACATGGTGGATCATAACTATCTATAACTCTAGTTCTAGGGAATTTGATGTCCTCTCCTAACCTCTGCAGGCCTCAGGTAAATACATACATGCAGGTAAACTCTCTAAATAAATTTTTATTAGCTATATTAATTACACAAAATAGGCTTCATTGTATTCTTATACATGTATGTATTATATTTTTATTTATTCTTCTCTCATGTATTACAGTCTACAATTTATTTTGATCATAGTCACATAGCCCATTGTTTGCTCATCCTCCTTCCACTCCTGATAACTCCTTTCTTTCTCCAATTGGTCCTGATTCTACTTTTATGTCTTTTTGTGGTTGACTAAAGGAATATAACTAGGGTTGCTTGTAGGAGAACGGGTGAGAGATTATTTACATGTGGAGTGATTACAGGCCTAAAGAAAATACATTTTCTTCCAGCAACTATTGTCTATTGATCCCTAAAGAAGCGTGAGGGTTCATGAATACCCCTTACAAAACCCAGTACTTCCTACAAATGTCCAGGGAAGGGTGAGCCTTGGAAACCTCATCTGTTTTTTTATGACAAAAGGTTGACAGGTCTAATCTTGTACAAATATTGAATAGGTAACCACATCTATTGAGAGCTCAAGACTTCAGTAGCTGTGCTAGGCCCTGAGAATAGCTTTCCAGAACCCATGGCATTTTCCTCCAGCTCTAACAGTCTTCCTATTCATCTTCTACAATTTCACCTTAGCCATGGAAGAAGTGACATAGGTGTCTTCTTTGACAAAGGTGGCCGAACATTCAACAGTTACTTACTCAGCATTTTGACAAGTTACAAGCCAACTGCAAAACCAAGCTTCTCTGAATAAAGTGGAAAGTAGTACCAATTAATGAGCAAACCCATAAACATTTAGAAGGCAATTTGACAGAAACCTTATGTCCATTTAGCAACATAATGGTAGCAGCTTTCTCTCATCAGATTTACTCTAGTAGATGAGAATTCTATCCTTTGGAGTACTTCAAATTGAACCCTAAAAGTGGTTGGTTATCCCAAACTCATCATTCTACTATTGTACCAGTGGTCATATCTTGCCTGGCAGATTCATAGTATATCACTTGTAACACAGGATGTCACATAGTATATCACTTAGTAAATCACAAACTATATCTCACAGTTGAGAAAGAATGTCAACACTTATTCTGAAGCAGCCTGAATAGCACCTCTGGCACTATGAAAGTTAGCCAGCAGAGAGAATGTGTTCAGCTCAGTTCTAGCTTGGTTTCTTCAAGTCCTGTAGCTAACGTACATGGTACCATCAGCACTATGGTCTAATCATGTAGTTCAGACAGGAAAATTGCAAGTTTTATAGAGCAATATTAAGATCTAACACCACAGTCAGTAGATATACAGCAATGTCTTTCTGGCAAATATTTTCTGGCTTAGCACAAAATATAAAATGTCATTATAATCTACCAGATCAGCCCAGATGTATGGTCTGCCTGTGTGAAAAATTGGTGGGTTAATGAGAAATCTTGTTGGGTGTAGATAACTCCGGTGGTTCCTGAGTGAGGATAAAACTCTCTTTTCCTATAGAGCCCCTATTAGACAATTCTACATTAAAAAAACAGAAATATATATTGTTCTTAGCTACTGCTTCTTAAAAGGTATGTAAGTAAACACATAAGAAATAATATTCATTGCTTTATAGATTGAGCTGTTTTGAAGATATTGACAAATTAAAAATGGCACAAAATCACTTGAACTTCCAGTTGACAGGACAAACAAGGAGAGAAGGTATCTGAGATGGGGCCATGATCATAGTTCTGAGGATGATGAGATTAGATTGGAGTAAAGCAGTGGAGAGAGAGAGAAGCTGAGATGAAAGATAAGCCTGTTATGCATAGTATGTGTCAATGCTCAGCTTTCTCACTGAAGGCAGAAAGAGGCAGAAGGTAGTCTTTATGGCTTATTGAAAAAGTTAGCATCATCTTTGTCTAGCACCTGGTAAATAATGACTTAAAAGCATACTGTGAGCAGTGGGGCACAGTCCAGGAAACTTAAGTACAGTATTTTTAATTCACAAGTCATAGAAATTATACTTTGTAGCATAAATTCTTTGCTGTATGATTTCACTCATAATTGTGGGCTCTGCATTTTGTTGTCATTCAGAATTATAGAGTTGGATTGGAAAAGTATGAAGGCAGACAGGAATTGTTGGGCAGTGGTGGTATGGTTGCATGGTGAGTATTTTTTGTTACTTGACACTAATATTACCAGGGAATAAGGAATTTAAAATGGTGTCCATCAAATTGGCCTATAGGCAAGTCTGAGATGGACATTTTCTTGGTCAATGACTAATATGGAAGAGCCCAGACCACTAGAGGTGGTACGAACCTGGCCAAGAGTTCCTGAGTGTTATTAAAAAAAAAAACGTAAGCTGAGAAAGGGATGGTGAGCCATCCTCCATGGTCTCTGCTCTAGTTCCTGTCTTGGAGTTCCTGCTTTGAGTTCCTGTCCTGATTCTCCTCCCCCATGCACTGTAACCTGTAAGATAAAATAAACCTTTCCCTCTCTACGTTGCTTTTGATCCTTGTCTCATCATAGCATCAGAAAGCAAACTAGAACAGGAGGAAACAATGTGGAGTGTAAGATTATCTGATTTAATCACAGATAGACTGAACCATGATGATAAAAGTGAAAGTTAACTTGTAGGAAAAACTTGAGTTCACTTGTAGGACAGATGTAGTCTCATCATTAACATCTCTTGAGCATGGCTTTTAGCCACTGATCTTGAATTTCTTGTTAGTATGATCTTTTTGTACAGCCTAACTTGCTATAAAGCATTTAATTCCTTTCTTTTGACCTCTTCAGGGAAAAGTTTCCTGAATAACAAGTAACAGTCCTTACAAGGTTCAACTCAACCACCTTTAAAAGTAATAGGCTCGAGCAAGGACTTATTGTTAGAAAAGAAGAGATGAAGTGGAGTGAAGTTTCTATACTCAGTGCATTAAAACAGGGTCAAACTTCCATCACTGTCTTAAATTCAATGGTTAATCCACTATTAACATTTTGTAGTCATTTTAAATTACACATGTACTTTACTGCCATATGTAAAATAAGCATATAAATAACTTTTAATGTGTGCAAAAACCTTTTATTAAATTATCTAATGACAGGAACAAGTTTTCTGGAAAGGGCAAAGGAGTCGGAAGAGTTTTTATGTGACTTAATCAGCCAGATTCTAGATGTGATTTTAAAGATGCATTTCATTATCCCAGCTAAATCTGATTCTGAGTTCCCCACTTAATCTAGGAGATGAATAGGGGCATTCCTTCCTAATTCCTTCCTTGTAAGTTCATTCCTCAGGATATTTAAGGCTCAACAACAGGAAAAATCAGTATTATGTTTGAAACTTTTTAATTAGTGCAAAGGAAAAATCTTTGAAGGTGAAATAAAGAGTGCCAGTTAGACTCAGTGTATAGTCATTGACTTCAGGTACATCCAAGCTCTCAGGTTTGTCCAGAGTTAGTCTTTGGCACTGTGATGTGCATATGCAGGTTGGATGTTTGTTTTTGATATGATAGCTTAAATTAGGAAAAAAAATCAACATCCTCAGAGGATTAATCCCTACCTTAATATAGCCATGGTATGGGCTACAGAAACCATTTTAATATTTACAGGTTGCTTTTGTTTGTCAAGTGATATGGGTCAGCAAAACTAAGTGGTCCAGTCACATTTATTCTTAGAGAAAACATTAGTTTGTAGAGAGAAAATCTAGAGGGCAAGATGTTGAAGAGATGGTTTCTTGGGTAAGAGCACTAGTTGCACAATCATGAGGAGCAGACTTTGGATTCCAGCACTCACATAGCAAGCCAGATAGATGTACTGTGAATGCCTGTAACTCTAACTGCAAGGGATCCAGTATCCTTTTCTGTCCTCCATGTTCACACAAGTGCTTGCAGCCCATTCCTGTACATGCATACTCTCACATGGGCATACACACACACACACACACACACACACACACACACACACACATAAACAAACACACACACAAATACATAAATAAACAAATAAATAAATACATTTAAAAATCCCATAGGGAATACTTTGTTTTCTGACTGTTCTTCAGAGATCTTTGACCTAATTTTTCATGAGATTTGGCTATACTTAATTCTTTTGTAGTATTTGTTCTTTGCAATTAAGCTATTTTGGCGTCTTTCTGCTCCTTACAACCAAAAGAAACTTGATTCAGACAAAGCAATGATGACACTGTTTAAAACCAGCTTTCTTATCATCCTTCCTTTCTTACTGATCCAGGCTTAGCCTCCAAAGCAAGAGAACAGGACATGTTGTTGCATCATTTCCAGAAGATTTCTGATAGTTCCTAATCCAATCTTTCTATACCAGCATTCTTGTGGTGAAAGCACTGTAGAAAAGGAATATCCATCTCAGCAGATTTCCAAGGGATGCTTGTCTCTGATGGGAGTTAGGACATGTTAGCCAATAAGCATCACCTTGCATTGAAAATAGAACATAAGATACGGAAAGAAGTCCTGTGTTCTCCCCTTACCTAACCCCCAAAACAGGCCATAAAAATGTAAAAAATGTAATCCTAAATTCTAAACTATCACAGATAAGGAATAAAAGTCAAGAAGGTCTATTTTGCAAAACAGTATCTCCCCTGCCCAAACATACTGAAACAAACTGAAATATAGCCCCCCATCCCCCATCCCCCCAGCTCTGGCCAGGAAACCTATACATGATCACCTAGTAAAACATTTTAGTAACAGCCACTTTTCTGAGCATGCTCAATTTGTAGTTATCATTTAAGTAAACACATTTTGAGCATATTTGGCTCTGAGTAGATGGAGTGTCTCTGGCAATGTTCAACTTTGTATCATAAAGTTTTAGCTAAAAATAAAGAAAAGGATACTAGTTTGCTCCTGAAGGTATCTATCTTGGCCAGAGGGTTACACTTCCTCCAAAGTAGATTATAAACTTTCATTCTAGGGAGATCCTCTCTTGTCATTCAGGAAAAGAAGTTTCTTTATCTTCAAAGACACACAGGCACCAAGAAGAGTCTGAGCTAACAGGACTTGCAGCCTCCTCTCCTTTGTTCAGACAGGCCTGTGATATCCACATAGGACTCATTGTCTGAGGTGTACCATAGAGAGCACTGCAGCAGTAGGCTTTCTTTTGCCTGAATGTATATCTGTGTAAGGTTGTCAGAACCTCTGGAACTGGACTTATAGACAGTTGTCAGCTGCCATGTAGGTGCTGGAAATTGAACCCAGGTCCTCTGGAAAATCCGCCCGTCCTCTTAACCACTGAGCCATCTCTCCAGCCCCAGCATAGAGGCTTTGTAAAATCAAGTTGTATTTGAATGAAGATGACTGACAAATTATGCATACATACATACATACATACACACACACATATATATATGTGTGTGTATGTATGTATGTATGTATATGTCTCCCATATTGTATAGGTTGTGAAGGAATCACAGGGATTGATGAGAAGGAACATAGGTGGTGAGAAGGTGGAATGGAAGTGGGAATTTCTGATTTCTTTAACAGCTCAGTTGTGTCATGTGATTTTTTTTTCTGGAAGCTGTCCTGAGAGAGGGCATGTGATGTTTTGCT
Source organism: Grammomys surdaster (assembly GCF_004785775.1). Lineage (NCBI taxonomy): Eukaryota > Metazoa > Chordata > Mammalia > Rodentia > Muridae > Grammomys > Grammomys surdaster. The sequence goes on from NW_021620852.1 coordinate 3,188,958, forward strand.
GAAAACAGACACTTGAGACGACATGTGATGGTTAGAAAGAATATAAATACAGTGAGAGAGGCTGTTGCATTGATATGCCATGCAATGATTTGCTTCTTTGCTGGTCATTGCTGGTCTTCACATCACAGAGAGAGATGTGACAAAGAGCTTCTAATGGTATTCTGCCTGATTCTGGACAGTTTCCATTGGCTGTTGAAGATTTGGTGAAGTCTGGCTGTTTCTGCTGGATCAGTGCTGCCTGTTTGGTGTTTTCTATTGAAATGGACTACGGTATCCAGACAACAAAGAATAGAGTTGCCCTAAGGAGCTACTTCTACACAGGTCCATAACACCCTTTTCCTGTTAACCTTCTTTCTCCCTGTCTCTGGTTGGTGGGTTACAAGGGAGGTTGAAGCATTTAAGAACCCTAAATAAGGTAGGTTTTGAAAGAAAATTTAAACCTACGTGGCGTTTTGAGTTATTTTGTGTGTAGGTGTAGGTGTTCTTTATACCTCTCCACAGGTTTCTTTTTGGGGGAATTACCATGTTCTGCTGTTCTGTGTGGGAGAAATTTAAACTTGTGACTTTGGAATGTTACTTACAGGTATCAGGGGCAGGCTTATGAATGCCTAGTAGTGCAAAGCCACTGTTAAGCCACAGTTGATTAGATGCAGGAGCAATTTTCTGAAAACAGTTACACAGTGTTCTGTTTATGGGGTTTATGTCCCTGTGTGCCCTAGCTTTAACATATTTACCCTTAACGCTTTTCTCTGATTGAGTCTTTATTTTCTTAAGAAGATTCCCAAGCCAAACACAACACATTAAGTAAGTTAATATTCTTCTCTTTGTTTAATCTGTCTTTTGACATATGAGTCTCAGATGTGAACCCAGCTATGGATGAAAAAGACATAGAGAAACATTTTCATGCCTTAGTCCCTCGTCTTTTCACTTTTACAAATTAAATTTGTTTTTAGACCTAAGTACCAACTGATCTCACCTCCCACCTTCCTAACACTTTGTCACCTCCCTCTTTCCCACAAATCTTTCCTTCATGTTCACAACTATTTGTTTTGTGACCCCCCCTCCTCCGAGGTTAACCAGGGATGTTTATGTGACCATGGACCTATCCATCGGAGCCCAGTAGGCTCAGCAGTGGATGTGGAACACAACAAACAACAGTGTTTCTCCTATTCCCAGATCCTATCAATAGTTAATATTTTAGAGGTGAAGCATAGAACCTTATAAGGGCCTTTGCCTTCCTTGATGTAATATACTAATGGTCAGTTCTGTGTGGGTTCAAAGCCTTCTCTTAGTCTGGTCTTGTCTACATAGTTGACTGTCTAGTCTTTGCTAATCTTGTTTATTTTTTTTTGAGGACAGAATACTCAAACAGTTCCATTGTAGTTGATTGGCAGCCAGAGTGACCAGCTCTAATTTGATTAGAGACAGCTTCTAATTTGATCAACTCTCATCTGTGTATTAAATGACACCCCTAGAAGCATGATAGCTGACAGTTGCCATGAAGACAATGAGACAGAATCATAAAAGAAGGAAAAGAAGGTCAGTGAGATGGTTCAGTGGGCAAAAGTGTCTGCTGTCAACCTTGAGGATGCAAGGCTCATTTCTGGAGTCCTTATGGAGGAAGGAAAGAACTGATTCCTGCTGGATGTTCTTGGAACCATGTGCATTCTCGTGTATACCCTGCACCATGCATACACGCATACACACATTTACACAGATAAGTACATGCACAAACACTGACACACACATAGACAGAAATAAATAATATTGAAAGCAAATGCATGTGAGATCTTCTAAAATATCTGCTCATTCCTAAAAAAAGACAGTCTCCCTCCACTATTAGCCTATCTCTTCCTTCAAAGCTGAGAAGTACATTAGCTGGTTAATCTGTGCTTTTTTTTTTCTTGCTAAGAATAAAGTCTCTTTCCCTGTTCATTGGCTGTTGGCTGGTATTATTGGTTTCACAATTCCAAGATAGAAAAGGGCTCAGTTTGGAAGTGGTTTCATATGTATTCCGTTACATAAGAAGATGACAGAAAACTGCTTTTAAAGAATAAGCAACAAAGCAAAGCAAAAATGACAGGAATTGGTTTTAAAAGTAGGATTCTATTTCACAGAACCTGATAGAAAACTTTCTAAGTGTCTCCAAATTCATTTTGTGTGCCGGTTTCAATGAAACTGACTCCCTTGGATCATATATTTCAATGCTTGATTCCTTGTTGGTAGAAATATTTGGGAAGGATCAGGAGGTGTGGTCTCATTGGCGAAGTTGTATATTTGGGGGTGGGCTTTGAGGTTTCAAAGTTCCATGCCATTTCCAGGCTCTCTGTCTCTTTCTTTGTTTTTCTCTGTGTCTCTCTCTGTCTCTGTCTCTTTTTCTGTCTGTCTCCTACTTGAGGATCAGAATGTAAACTGTTAGCTACTACTTCAGTTCTATGTTTCCCTGGTTGTCTATTGCTATGTTCTCCAATGTGATGATCATACATGATTATATGATTATTATCATAACCCTCTGGAACCATAAGCCCCAAATGAAATGCTTTCTTAGATAAATTACCCTGGCCATGGTGTCCTATTACAGTAATATAAAAGTAGTTAAGACAGTCTGTGTGTGTGTATCTATGTGTGTGTGTGTGTGTGTGTGCGTGTGCATGCAAGTGCATGTGTATGTGCATGTAGGTACATGTGGAGGCCAGAAGAAGCCATTGGGTCCCCAGGATCAGGAGTTACAGTGGTTGCAATCTTTCTGTTGTAGTACTGGAAACCAAACCATAGCGATCTGGAAGAATAACAAGTGCTCATAACCTCTGATCTATCTCTCCAGTTTCCAAATTAATTTTTGAATGAAACTGGAACATGTCAAAATGCACCATGAAACCTACCCAGGATCTTTATTTTTGTATGTTATCCAGATCTGAATCTGGTTAGGCCGTTTCAGTTTTAAAAAAAAAAACACCCCAGAGATACTGCCTTCCTTTTTACTAGGATGTGTCAATAGGAGCCAAGCCATACTTAGGGAAAAAATGTGTGTACGTGTATATGTATATGGTATATGTATGTATAACTATCTCTATATCTAAATATCTCTATCTCTCTGTCTCTATATCTATCTATATGTGTGTGAATATATATATATATATATATATATATATATATATATATATATATATATATTCTATTATCCCCGTAAATGAGGCTAAAGCAAATTCATTAATTTTTAATCTGAAAACACCTTAATTAATTCAGAATGTGAAAGGTTAGTTTGGAAATAAGGTATGCTACAAAGGGGATGGCAGGCACCCTGGTGTGCAGCAGATTGCCTCTGATCTTTTGCAATCCAAGTGAGAAGTTGTTGTTCTGTTATGGATGAAAAGGCTCATTATTTCAAAGATAATTGCTCAGATGCCATACCAGTGAGGTCACACTGCATAGAGCTGTGGTTTCTGAAACAAAGACTTGAGCTAATTAACAGTTAAAGGTATAGGGAAGCATTTTTGAAGTTGTGCAGAGAGCAACCCACAAACACTTCTTTTAGCCAAACAATTTAAGCACTTATTTGAGGTAGGATGCTGTTAGTAAAATTGTAAAAATTAGAAAAAAAAAACTAAATTTTTCTTTCTACTATATATTCACATGCTTTCTGTATTACTCCAGCTTTGTTTGATGTCTCTTCTGATGATATTGGGTTCACAGAACTTCTATCCCAGTGACTACAAAAAATTATAAGAGGTGTACAGCATGAAGGCATAGGCTAGCATTTTAATTGAATAGCTTTAGATGGCTGCCCTTGCTGGGAAAAAGAATTCACTATTTGGTGCCTATCTGGAGTGGTCTGATGTAGACCAGTGGTCAGTTGTTCCTGGGAGACACCACGCCACAGCTTTTGCACTTGGTGGGTGTTTTGTTTATTTGTTTGTTTTGTTTTTGTTTACCCTCCCCCCCCAGATATGATAAGAAATGAAGGACAGGCACACATATTGCCAAGGCAGGAGAGAAAAATCTTAGGAAACAGATTATGGACGGGGGCTTTAAGACCTACTATGTCTTCTGTTCCTTGAAGGTCCAGATTCCTTCTCCAAATGTGTAAACCATTCTGTTGACATTTAATGGATGATGTGTATCACAATGATAACTACCATACTTTAATACCTTTATAACTATTTTAGATTTTAACCTTGATCCTTAAGTTTTGAGTTTTGAATATAATTGAAGTCTTGAAGCCCTGGGTATTGGACTTTTCTAGAAGATGGACTTACAGAAGAGTAGTATAGTGTGCTAAGGCAGGAGAGAGAAGCACAGTGTCATCTGGCCTCTTTGTTCTGTTTCCCACTCTTACAAGGGAATGCTATGCTTGCTTGGATTTCTGAATTGCAATGTTTCACAATGACTCTGCAGGTGGTGCTATCAGAACTAAAGCTGAATTCTATAGTAAGCTCCAAGGTCTTTTGCTATTAGAAAAACTATTAACATTTTCATCAAAACTAAGGATGGATTATATACTTTGTGCAGTGATCAAGGCTGACTGTTGCAGTGTTTCTTAGTTTATATTTGTCCTGGTTTTATCCTTGCAGGTGTTGGTGGGGTGGAGCATAGAGTGAAAAAAAATGAGGTAAGATTTGAACATTTGCAGATGGATATATGGAAAGAACATTGCAATTGGCTTAGTGTGGAACACATAACAAACTTGAACACAGAGTAGAGCCAGTTTGGAACTAGCACAGTAAAGGACAGGCTCACTCTGGTATGGAAAACTCTTCAGGCTGCAACTGGCTTACTGCACTTTTCCTTTTTATAAATAAAGATAAAGAGTCAGTGCTAGAATGGTGGGGAATTTTGGTAGTGACTTCTAAACTAATAGGAACTGGCTATTGAAAACTGCACTGCCTATTTAGCTGTTAGTCACATGTGGATGGTTTTGTTAAGAGTTTCGTGACTACGGATTCTATCAACAGAACACAGGATCAGTGCAGTACTCCATTCTTCTGTCCACTGTGAGTGACTCAGGAATACGCCAGCCTGGCTTTATGCTATTTGTTTCGGGTGGAAGAATAGGGACACTGTCACTTTCTTCCTCCTGGAGCCGAAAGCTTTTACCTGCAGAGCTGCCTACAGCAACGCCTTGCTTCACAGAAGAAAGCCCCAAGAGAGAGAAGGAGAGAGCGAGACTGATGCCCAGGGGGTCAGCCAAACCAGAGAATCTTTTAAGTTCCTGGCTTAGTTCCACTCCTCAGGGCAGCCCTGGGTGCCAGCAGCACTTCAGTTCTGCACCCATCACTGGAGCTTTATAGCATCTACCCACTTCTCATCTGTTTCTCTTGGGCTTCAGTCATACTGAGGCACCACACAGATGTGTTGCTTCAGTAAAAAAGACAGAGACTATTTGAATGGAAGTCCTCTACTTACTGTCCATTGTCTGTGTGATATGCAGCCGTATACAGAGGATTGTCTTGAGATAGAGGAAGAAATGTTTCTTAAACCCGATGGTCACAATCTCACCGGGAGATATTCTCACATTTTTCTTGTGTTTAGGAGTGGCTGCCTTTTGCACATCTTTCTTTCACCCTTCAGGCTTCATGTTAGCTCCCCAGAGAAGCCTGAGCATTGAATTTAAGTGTTTCTTCCCATCTTATCCTCATACTATACTGAGTTTGATCTTTCACCAAACTCAATTCCATTGTCGGGAGCGAATGTTTGTTTGTGTTCCCTCTACCGTATAAACTCCTGTATTAACAGGAGCCACATTGTTAGCTCTTCTACCTTTTTCTTGTTCTCTGTCTTTTGTTGTTGTTTTTTCTTTTCTTTTTTTGTTCTCTGTTCTTTTCTCAATATGTTGCCCACCATATTACTGAAGTTATGGGCTCAAGCAACACTCTTCCTTCTGCCTCCACAGTAGCTTAAAACACACATTCATGTTGTTGCTTCTGCTTTCTTTCCTCTCCCCACCATTATGACCTTCTACTTAGCAATTATGATCACTAACCCATTCAATTAAAATCAGAAAATGAAAAAAAAAACCTACTTATGAGACTAATACACCTGGTCAACCACAGAATCTCTACTTCTCCTATCTTCCTTGACAAGAGACCCATGGAATTTCCCAGATGTTATACAGCTGTTTATTCAGGGGCCTGGGAGGAAGCATTTTGTTGATCAGTCTTCATTCTGATGAACCCTGCAGTCCAGAAGCCCCATCTCCTTTGCTGAGGTTTCTTATTGAGAAGCAGCACTGCTGGATAGAGGCTGCTAGGTTTTCTTCTTTTTCAAAAGAGTGTTGGGGGAGAGAAGCTTCTCTCTCATGGCTTTCAGAGGTTATTGACTGAGGATGCAATTGTAAAGTTACCTGGAGCCTTTGCGGTAGACAGCTGTGAGACTGAGAGGAGCAGAACAGAAGTATCAAAAGAGTCTTACTACTACCCAGCTGTGAAAACATCCCAACTCCAGCTTCCTGTCACATGGACTGGATCAGATCATCTGCTTCTCACTATTCAACTGCTACTCATTCAGAAGGATTCTAAAAGGGTCACAGTAGTGAGTACAATCTATATAGCTGTAGGCATTTAAAGTTATGTTTTCTTAGAAAAAGACAATTGGAAATCAAGTCAAAATCAATGACTAGATGTTAATGAGATGTTTACTTGCTTTTTGACTGAACTGAGAAAAATGTTCCTCCGTGATAATGGTGTAAGGAGTTCTGATCACTGTAGTAGACAAGATGTATCAGGAAGGATTTCAATTTAAGATACTGTTGTTCTCATCTATTTCATTCAGTGATACAAAATGAGTGCCTGTTTCAAGAGCACCAGAGAATTAGAATACTGCTGTAATGGCTCTAAAGCTGAGATATCTTCAAGAAAGAAACATTTTCTTTTAAACAATTATGTCTAATTATACTTACAAAATAAAAAGGTTCTTAGTATTTATGAATAAATAAGTTTTCTTTCTGTTTTCCAGCTGTGTCATCTCTCTCAGAGGTCTATTAAATAGAAGAAGAAAACTATTTATTACTGAATTTTAAATCTTTTTATTTTTAATTTAAAAAGTTTCACAGGATGAGAAACAGTCTTTATAAAACAGTTAACTCAGAATAATGGAAAGCTGTGTTTCTCACAACTTAGGACATAGTCTTCGTTTCCAATTGTACCAGTTCAAGTTTATTGCTCCATCTCAGATCTCCTATGAAGAGCTTAGGTAGATGAATGGGCAGACTACATCATAAACAAAATAAATACTTACTAAGTACTTTTTTTCCATGAAAAAAGGCTAGGAAGGGATCCATTTTCAATGAGTTTTTGAGACATGTGGAGATGGAATAACAGTTATTAACCAAGTATCTCCGTAATGGGAGGATTGTCAGGGTAGGGAAAATACTGTGTGTATAAGCAGAGGGACTTGACTTTCCCTTGAGGACTGTAAGACCTCTCTAGGGACACTGTGCATACAAAGATCTAGGGAAAGTGGGAGATAGCATTAACAATCATTTTTTAAAAATTTATTTTAGGCTACCAGAGGGTAGAACATCCTATCCAGTCTAAGCATATCTTATGTTTTAGCACTTGATCTTGTTAAGTATATATGAACACATCAGCAGTATCAAATGTGTACAATTGAAGCATTAAGAAATAAGTTGTTTTAAATTGAGATTAAAAGTAAACCACTGCACTTCCCTTCTGCCCCTGCCTGGTCATTTGGGCTGGGGCAGACACAGAGTCTGTCTGCTCCTGTCCTGTGGAGATACTGAATCCTGAGTCATCAAGGAGCCACTGCACTCAGAGCAGCCGAGGAGCCACTGCACTCAGAGCAGAAGGATTTCCAGATCCAAGAGGTGACCTGAGTCCCAGGAGTTCTTCCACCCAGGAGATTAGGAGCATAAGACCACAGAGACATCTGGACTCTGAGGAGCTCTGTAACAAGCAAGATAACTGGAAATACAGACTCCAGTCTTACACAGTGAGGGCAGGTAACACTAGAGTTAACCAGATGGCAAAAGGCAAGTGCAAGAACATAAGCAAAAGAAACCAAAGTTTCTTGGCATCATCAGTACCCAGTTCTCCCAATATAGCAAGCCCTGAACAACCCATCACACCTGAAAAGCAGGATTCAGAATTAAAATCACTTCTCATGATGATGATAGAGGATTATAAGAAGGA
>NW_021620852.1:3202104-3205646 GCF_004785775.1 Grammomys surdaster
TTACAAAATGGAGTATTACTCAGCTATTAAAAACAATGAATTCAAGAGGTTCCTAGGTAAATGGATGGAACTAGAAATTATCATCTTGAGTGAGGTAAGCCAATCACAAAAGAACACACATGGTATTCACTCACTGATTATTGGATATTAGCCTAGAACCTTGAAATGCCCAAGATGCAACTCACAGGCCACATGAAGCTCATAAAGAAGGAAGACCAAGTTGGGGTGATTCGGTCCTTCTTAGAAGGAACAACAAAATACTCAAGGGAGCAAATATGGAGACAAAGTGAGGGACAGAAACTGAAGGAGGGGCCGTCTGTCTGAAGACCACTCCACCTGAGTATCTATTCCATGTGAAGTCACCAAAGGTAGATGCTGATGTGAAAGTCAGGAAGTGCATGCTGATAAGAGCCTGATATGGATGTCTCCTCAGAGGTCTTCAAGAGTCTGACATATTCAGAGGCAGATGCTCACACCTAGCCATTGAACTGATCATGGGGTTCTCAATGGAGGAGTTAGAGTGAAGACTGAAGGAGCTGAAAGTATTTGTGGCACCATGAGGAGAGCAACAATATCAACCAACCACAGCTCCCAGGGTCTAAACCACCAGCCTGGGAGCACTTAGGGAGGGATCCAGGGCTTTAGCTGTATATGTAAGAGTGGAGGGCCCTGCCGGGCATAGGTGGAAGAAGAGAACCTTGACCTCATGAAGGCTGGACGCCCCAGGGGGTGGGAATTTTGAGGGTATGGAGGTGGGAGTGGGGGGATAGATAGAGGTTACATCCACAGACCGGGGGGGGGGGGGGGGGGGGGGGGGGGGGTGGGGGGGGGGGGGGGGGATGGGGTAAGGGGACAACATATGAAATGTAAATAAAACATCCAATAAAAAAATTAAAAAAAAGTAAACCACTACAGATAGAAATAAAACCCCAGAAAATAGACACATAATTTGCATTTAAAATACAAAGAAATAATATAAATGGAGGCTACACAAACCCTACTTACAATGTGAGATATTGAGGTTAAGCCATATTGTGAACTTCTGTGAAGTTTTTTAATTCTCTTTCATTCATCAGAATAAGGATAAAGAATGACACTTGTTAAAACAGCATCATTCTTAAACAGTATCATACATTCAAACACTGATGCTAAAATCCTTTAGTTGAGTGAATGTTCGTTAGGCTTCTGAATTATTTTGTACATTTGTCTGTGAACTTCTTTGTTGTAAAGCTAAATTTTAGCAAAAATTCCCAGTCAATCACTCAGATATAATAACCATCTGGTCCCCTTTCTGATTAGGCTCCTTCTCCCCAGGTTGTGATTGTCTTGACTTCAGCAACCATGCCCTTAGGTTGCTTTATTCAGTGTTCCACTTTTCTCTTGTGTAACCTCTTAGTTTCTAGCTGAATCTGCTCATTGGCTATGAATACCCATTTGGCTGTCATTTACTCAGATTCTAGTCCACATTCTCTTGTACTTATCAATCCTGGATCCCAGTTCTATCATGATGTTGGCTTTGTTGTTTTGACAAGTATCATTGAGCAATTTTTTCTTTAATCTAATTCTGGTTCATGGAAGAGAATTAAGGTTTAGTTGTTCGTTGTTATGTATTGTTTGATCCTTTCCTAAGTGTTACGTTATTAAGCTCTTTATAACATTTTCCCATGAATTACTGGCTTGGCTGAAAGTTTTAGAGAACAGAGTCTTGTCTCTTTGTCGTGAAATCCAAGGACAATACAGAAGTGCTGACTGTTTGGCTGGAGAGTTAGATATTTATGAGTGTGTGTAAGTGCGTTGTATGGATGGTGAGGTATATGGAGCTGTAAATTTTAGGGTATAACTCAGGTAAGGAACATCTGGTTATAGACAGGAAATGTCTTACTTCCACTCTGCTGTCTTTCCCTTTCTCTCCTGTATGGGTATAATAAATTTTAACTCCCTTTCTTCTGTCTAATTTGTCCTCTTCAAATGTGTATTCCACTCTGTTTCTCAGACAAAATTATCTTCATAAAGACTGAATGATAACACATTCTCTTGTAATGGGTACATCTGACCATTGCACATTAGAACACCTTGGTGATATGTCATCATCCTAGGATGACAATGAGCTTCACAGGTAGCTTGGTCAAGTGGCTCTTGACTCTTTCCAAAGTTTCCCCCTTGGTATGGATTTATGCTTTACTTACTACTCTGCCATATAGACTGGTAGCCGTTCCTTGATAAATACAGTCCTTGGCTGGTCTTGCTTTCCTTTTCTAGTGTGCTCTCTTTGTGGTTTGCTGCTCCATTAGATCATAGCACTGTCCGCTTGTAGTACTCAGGCTACATTGTTCTATTTTGACTCAGTTCCCCATAGAACCTTCCTTCTATGTCCCATAGATTATTAGCTTCATTGTTGGGTCTCTCTTTTTTCTTAATCTGCTATGACCTCCTAGGTTATTAATGTGTCTTTTTTTATTTTATCTACAAAAAGATTAATATTATTTTTGGCAAATGGAGGGGGGCAGCATATGATAGGCAGAACTTATCATAAACAAGGTTTGTTTTGTTGTTGTTTTTAATCCTATTCATATAGTATATTAGTTAGCATCCTGTTACCATAATAAATACCCAAGGTAATCAACTCATGAAGAGAAAAGATATACATTGACTCCAGGGTTTGCAGATTTCAGGACATGTTTGGTTGTTCTAACACCTTTAGGATGTTGGTGATGGAGCCATCATGGAGCAAAACTGATCATCTCTTAGCCAGGAAGTAAAGGGAAATGAGAAGGGTACTGGAACCACATGTTTTGCCTTAGATCATATCCAATGGCTCATAGACCTTCCACAGCATCTTAGCTCTTAAAGTTTCTACCACCTGCCTTTAGTTACCAGTCCGGAGAGCAAGGGTAACCATGGACAAGTGAAGGGCACTTTCTACATATTATTCTATCTGGTTGATACACTAGGAAATAAACTATTTTCAATGTTTGTATACTTTAACTTAAAAGAATGCTTTTCTTAACCTTGTAACTACAGATCACTGGAGTTTGACTTTTGAATCCCTAATTCACTGCTGTGTAATTTTGAACATGTGACTTAATCTCTTTGAAGATACAGTTTCCCACTTGTGAATGAATAGTGTTTCTCATATAGGGTTGTGGGAAGATTAAGCTCATTAAGCATTTAAGAGCAATCCAATAGAAGGAAAAGGGTCTCAAGAGTAGGGGAAGGAGTCAGAGATATCCTCACTCACATTCTTAGATATCCTACAAAACCAGCAAGCTAACAACTTTAACATATGTGCAGAGGGTCTAGCATTGACCCATGCAGGATCAGTAATTTTGTTTTGGTGTCTGTGAGCCCTTATGAGCCCTGCTTAGTGGATTCTGTGGTCTCTGTTCTTCTGGTGTTCTTGACCCTTCTGGCTCCTACAATTCTTCCTCCCTTCTATTGGGTCCCTGCAGCTCCAAGGGAAGGCACCCAAGGGGAGATATCCAATTTAATATCTCTCTCTCCTCTTCCCTCCCTCCCTCCCTCCCTCCCTCCCTCCCTCCCTC
>NW_021620852.1:3205746-3212664 GCF_004785775.1 Grammomys surdaster
CTCCCTCCCTCCCTCCCCCTCCCTCTCCCTCTCTTTCTCTGTTTCAGCCTAATGTTTTGCTGTGGGTCTCTGTATGTGTTCCTGTTAGCTGTCAGTGGAGGTCTCACTGAGAACGACTGGGCTAAGCACCAATATATGAGTATAAGAGACTATCTTTAGGATCATTTTTTTGATCCCCCTGCCCCCTAATCCTAGATCTTAGGTCTCTGGGCTATCAAACCTACTGTTTCTGGTCATCCAGGCACTGTTGAGCAGGGGTTCTTTCTCATCATGTGGGTCTCTCTCCAATTAGGCCAGTCATAGGTTGGCCACTCCCACAAGTTCTGAGCCTCTGTTATCCCAGGAGATCGTGTAGACAGGATAAATCGAGGAAGCTTTTGTGGTGGGTTGGTGTCCCAGTCCCACCACTGGAAACTGCCTGGTGTAGTGGTTTAAATATGATTGGCCCAGGAAGTGGTACAGTTAGGAGGTGTGGCCTTGTTGGGGTAACTGTGTCACTTTGTGGATGGGTTTTCACATCACAGGTTGGAAGCCAATCTTCTCCTGTTTGTCTTTGAAACAAGATGTAGAACTCTCAGCAGGTCCAGCACTATGCCTGCATAGATTCTGCTACCTGCCATGGTGGTAATGGACTGAACCTCTGAACTTGTAAGACAGCTCAAATTAAATGTTGGCCTTCATAAGAATTGGCTTGGTCATGGTGTCTTTTCATAGGAATGGAAATCCTAAATAAAACACCTGGCTACAGAAGATGGCCAATTCTGGCTCCATATCCTACAGTACTAGAAGTCTTTGCTAGGTCACTCTTGTAGATCCCTGGGAGTCTCTGCTGCAGTAGGTTTCCACATCGATTCCCAAGGGTCCTCCAATTCCAGCCACCTCTCATCATACTCCTCCCCATTTCTCCATCACTCCCAAACACTTGATCCTTCCTGTTCCAATTCCTACCTGTCCCTAGTCTATCCACAAAATCTATTTCCTCTTCACAGGAAATCCACGTGTCCCCCTTCGAATTAATTCTCCTTGTTATTTACTCTTTCTGGATCTGTGGATTGTAGTGTGATTATCATTTACTGAACAGCTAATGTCCACTTGTAAGTGAATACATATCACGTTTGTCTTTCTGCGTCTGGGACTCCTTATTCAGAATGACTTTTTTCTTTTTTTGCTTCCAACCATTTGCCTGCAAATTTCATTTTTTTAAACAATAGAGTAATACTCCATTATATAAATGTATCACATTTTTTAAAAAATCTATTTTTTGGTTGAGAAAAATTTAAGTTGTTTTTTCAGTTTCTGGCTATTATGAACAACACTGCTATTAACATAGTTGAACAAGTGTCTTTGTGGTGGGATGGAGCATCCCTTGGGTATACGTCCAAAAGTAGTATAGCTGTGTCTTGAGATAGATGAGTTCCCAGATTTCTGAGGAACAACCATATTGATTTCCAAAGTAGTCATACAAATTTGCAATGGCAGAGTGTTTTCCTTGTTTTATATCCTTGGCTTTTAGGACAGCATGAGTTGTTACTTGTGTTATTGATCAAATGAAAGATAGAATCTAAAAGTAGTTTTGATTTGCATTTCCCTGATGGCTAAGGATGTTGAACATTCCTTTAAGTGTTCGTTTGCCATTTGAGAGCCCTCTATTGAGAGTTCTCTTTTAGATCTGTATCCCATTTTTTAAAAAGGATTATTCACTTTGTTGAAGTCTAGTTCTGTGTGTTCTTCATATTTTTTAGATATTAACTCCTGTTGAATGTGGACTTGGTGAAATCCTTTCCCATTATGTAGGCTGGCATTTTTGTCCTATTGATGGTTCTCTTTGCCTTAGAGAAGAGTTTCATTTTTAGGCTGTCCCACTTATTAATTATTGATCTTAGTACCTGAGCTATTGGTGTTGTTCAGGAAGTTGCATCCTGTACCAATGAGTTTTTCTGGGTATATGCCGGGCAGTGGTATAGCTGGATCTTGAGGTAAAACTATTCCCAATCTTCTGAGAAACTGTCAAATTGATTTCTAGAGTTGTTGTATAAGTTTGCATTCCCACCAGCAGTAGAGTGTTCACCTTTCTTCACAACCAGCATGTACTGTCCTTTGAGTATTTGAACTTAGCCATTCTGATGTGTGTTAGGTGGAATCTCAGAGTCAGTTTGATTTTCATTTCACTGATGACTAAGAATGTTGAACATTTCTTTAGGTGCTTCTTGGCTTTTCAAGATGCCTCTGTTGAGAATTCTCTGTTTAGTTCTGTAGCCCATTTTTAAAAACAGGGTTATTTTGATTGTTGCTGCCTAACTTCTTGAATTCTTTATATATTGTGGATATTAGCCCTCTGTCAGATGTAGAGTTAGTGAATATTTTTTTTTCCTAATCTGTAGGCTGTTGCTTTGTCCCATTGTCTGTGTCCTTTGACTTATAGAAGCTTTTCAGTTTCATGAAATCCTATTTATTAATTCTTGACCTTGGTGCCTAAGCCACTGGTGTTCTATTCAAAGTTTTTTCTCCTGTATTGACAAGTTTCAGGCTATCCTCCACTTTCTGTTCTATTAGATTTAATGTATCTCGTATTATGTTAAAGTGTTTGATCCGTTTGGACTTGAGTGATACATTTGGATCTACTTTCATTCTTCTACAAGCAGACATCCAGACAAATACCATTTGTTGAAGATACTTTCCCTTTTTCATTGTATGGTTTTGGGTTCTTTGTCAGAAATCAAGAGTCAGTAGATGTGTGGGTTTATTTCTGGATCTTTGATTTTATTCTATTGGTCTACCTGTCCCTTTCTATACCAATACCATGCAGTTTTTTTTTTTATCACTGTTGCTCTGAAATACAGCTTGAAGTCAGGGATAGTCATACCTCCAGAAGTTCTTTTTTTATGTAGGACCATTTTAGCTATCTGGGTTTTTTTTTTGTTTGTTTTTCCATATGAAGTTGAGAATTGTTCTTTCAAGATCTGTGAAGAATTGTGTTGGAATTTTGATGAGGATTGCATTGAATCTGTATTGCTTTTGGTAAGATGGCCATTTTTACTATGTTAATTCTACAGATCTATGAGCTAGGGAGTTCTTTTCATCTTCTGATATCTTACTTAATCTTCTTCAGAGATTTGAAGTTCTTGTCATGCAAGTCTTTCACTTGCTTGGTTAGAGTTACACCAAGGTATTTTATATTATTTGTGTCAATTGTGAAGAGTACTTTTCCCTTTCTTTTTCAGCTTTTTTATTGCTTGTGTAGAGGAAGGCTACTGATTTCTTTGAGTTAATTTTTTATCCAGCCACTTTACTCAAGGTGTTTATTGGCTATAGGATTTTTCTGGTAGAATTTTTTGGATCTCTTTTGTATACTATCATATCGTCTGCAAGCAGTGGTACTTTAACTTCTTTCCTTCCCAATTTGTATTCCTTTGATCTCCTTTAGTTGTCTTTTCACATATCTCTTCAGTATAGTACTTGAAGTTTTGTGACTGATTATTTGGTCAATTTTGGAGAAGGATCCATGACATGCTGAGAAGAAGGTATACTCTTTTGTGTTTGGGTGAAATGTTCTATAGATATCTGTTAGGTACATTTGAGTTATAACCTTTGTTAGCATCATGATTTATCTATTTAGTTTCTATCTTGATGACCTGTACACTAGTGAAGGGGTGTTAGCCCTCTATTAATGTGTGGGGATCAATGTATGATTTAAGTTTTAGTAATATTTCTTTTACAAATGTATGTGCCCTTGCATTTGGGGCTTAGATGTTCAGAATTGAGACATGAATTTTTCTTTTGTTGTATATGAAGTGTCCTTCTCTATCTCTTTTGATTACTTTCAGTTAGGAGTGAATTTTATTAGATATTAGAATGGCTATTCCATTATTTGGTCCTTTTGCTTGGGAAACCTTTTGTCAGCACTTTACACTGAGATAGTGACTACCTTTGTTGCTGAGAAATGTTTCTTGTATACAACATAATGATGGATTTTTGTTTACATAACCATTCTTTTAACCTGAGTCTTTTTATTGGGGAATTGAGTCCATTGATGTTGAGAGATATTAATGACCAATCGTTGTTACTTACTTACTGTTATTTTGATGTTGATAGTGGTTTAGTGTGTGTGTTTCCTTTTCTTCTATTGGTTTTAAAAGTGTGAAATTATTTATTCTTTGCATTTTCTTAAGTTTCCTTCTAGTATCCTCTGTAGGGCTGGGTTCATGTTTTGTTTAAATTTGGCTTTGTCATGAAATATCTTGGTTTTTCCATCCATGGTGTCGAAAATTTTACTGGGAGTAATAGTCTGGACCAATATCTGTGGTCTCTTAGGGTCTTCAAGATCTCTGCCCATGTCCTTCTAGCTTTTAGAGTCTCAGATGAGAAAAAGGGTGTAAATCTGATAAGTCTGCCTTTATATATTACTTGGCCTTTTCATTTTGCTGATTTTGAATTCTTTTTTTTTTTTTTCGAGACAGGGTTTCTCTGTGTAGCCCTGGCTGTCCTAGAGATTTTGAATTCTTCTTTTGTTCTTTATATTTAGTGTTTTGTTGTAACAGGAAAATTTTCTCTTCTGGTCCAATCTGTTTGGTGTCCTATAAATTTCTTGTACCTTTATAGCTCTCTCTCTCTCTCTCTCTCTCTCTCTCTCTCTCTCTCTCTCTTAGGTTGGCAAAATTTTCTTCTGTGATTTTTTTGAAGATGTTTTCTAGGCCTTTGAGCTGGGAATAAGTTCCTGCTTCTATTCCTATTATTTTTAGATTTGGTCTTTTTATAGTGTTCCATATTTCCTGGATATTTTGTTTTATGAAGTCTTTAGGTTTTGCATTTTTGACTGATATATTTATTTCTTCTATTGTGTCTTCTATACCTAAGATTCTTTCTTTCATTTTCTGTATTTTGTTGGTGATGCTTATGTCTGTAGTTTCTGATCTATTTTCTAGGTTTTCCATCTCCAGAATTGCCTCAGTTTGTGTTTTCTTTACTGCTTTTATTTCCTTTTTCAGGTCTTGGGCAGTTTCATTCATATCCTTCATCTGTTTAATTATACATTCCAGTATTTCTTTATATTTATTTCTTCCTTTTTCAATGTCTCTACCTGTTTGAATATATTTTCCTGTATTACATTAAGAGATTTATTCATGCCCTCTTTAAAAGATATCTATCATCTTTATAATATTGGATATAAGAACTTCTTGTGCTTCAGTTTCATTAGGATATTCAGGGTTAGTTGTAGTAGGATAGCTGGGTTCTGGTGGTGCCATATTGCCCTGGGTCTTGTTGGTTGTGTTCTTATGCTTTCCTTTAGATATCTAGTTTTTCCTGTTGTTGTCTGTATCATTCTGATGGCAGCAGGACTTCATATGAAAGTGGGGAGAGGCTGTGGACCTGACCATGGAGGTCATAGTACTTGAGTCTGCTGGTTTTGGTTGTATCCTGCATGTACCCTACTCTCTAGGCTGTGCCACAGGTGGACCAACTGGAATGGCAGGCAGATCTTAATAGACGTGTTGTAGGGCAGGCTTCCAAGCTAGTTAGTGTTGGGGCCCCTGGAAGGTTTTCACAGGGAGGCAGAATTCTTGGACTCTTGTCGTCTCTCTCAAAGCTCCTCCAGACTGAAGAGAAATCCCAGATCCAGACAATCTCAATTCTATTAACTAATACCATGTGGTTTCTGTTGCTACAGATTTGGAGTCTAGCTTGAAATCAAATCAGGGATGGTGATACTTCTGGAAGTTCTTTATTTCTCAGGATTGTTTTAGCTATCTTAGATTTTTTTTCATACGAAGTTGAGTATTCTCCTTCATGTTCTGTAAAGAACTGTGTTAAAATTTTGATGGGGATTACAATGAATCTGTAGATTGCTTTAGGTAGGATAGGCATTGTGCTACTACGTTAATTCTACTGATTTAGGAGCATGGAACATCTTTCCATCTTGACTATCTTCTTCAATTTATTTCTTTAAAGACTTGAAGTTTTATCATACAAACCTTTCACTTGCTTGATTAGAGTTACTCTAAGACATTTTATGTTATTTGTGACTGTTGTGAAGGGTGTTGTTGTTTTGATTTCTTACTCAGTCCATTTGTCATATGTGTTTAGGAAAGATAATAATTTTTCATGTGTTTGCTGATTATCAGCTATAGGAGTTTCCTGATAGATTTTTTTGGGACCCCTTATTTATACCATCATATCATAAACAAATAAAAATACTTTCACTTTTTCCTTTCCAATTTGAATCTGCTTGATCTCCTTCAGTTGTCTTATTGTTCTAGCTAGAACTTCAAATACTATACTGAATAGATATGGAGAGAGATGATAGCCTTTATTGCTCTTGATTTTAGTGGAATTTCTTGAGTTTCTCTCCATTTAATTTGATATTGGCTATAAGCTTGCTGTAAAATTTTTTTTAGTGTATTTAGATATATTTGTTGTTTTCCGGATCTCTACAGGACTTTTATCATGAAGGGTGTTGGACTGTGTCAAAGGGTTTTTACATCATCTAATGAGATGAATATGTGTTTTTTTTCTTCTTTCAATTTGTTTATATGGTGATTACATTGACAGATTTTTATATGTTTAACTATCCCTTCATTTCTGGGATGAAGCCTACTTAATCATGGTTGAAGATCTATCTTTTTGATGTGTTTTTGGATTCAGTTTGCAAGTATTTTATTGAGTATTTTTGCATCAATTTTCATGAGGAAAATTGGTCTGTAATTTTCTTATTTTGTTGAATCTTTGTGTAGTTTAAGTAACAGGGTGACTGCAGTTTAATTAAATGAATTTTACAGTGTCCCCTCTGTTTCTATTTCATGGAATAATTTGAGAAGTATTAGCTTTTTTTTTTTTTAAGCTTGGTAAGATTTTGCCATAAAATTGTCTGGCCTTGAGTCTGCTCCTGTCCTGTGGAGAAACTGAATCCTGAGTCATCCAGGA
>NW_021620852.1:3232664-3257231 GCF_004785775.1 Grammomys surdaster
TCTCTCCTCTCTCTCTCTCTCTCTCTCTCTCTTTCTTTCTTTCTTTTGAACAAGGAAAGATTTATTTGGGTTCAACTTACAAACTATTTCAAACACCAGGCTATGAATGATTATATCATGACATATATGGCAAAGCAACGGCACCTGGTAAGATAAAATGTACAGAAAAGGATGGGCAGAGTGACAGAATAATTTTCGTCCAAATTCAGACATATAGTTTCTTCAATTATTCCATTCCAGTGTCAAGTTTCTTTAGTTAGTTACTAATAATGTTTGCTATGATCAAGAAAAACAATATCTTCATTAAAACAGGGGGAAGGTATATATCCGTACACCACAAATTTATTTAAATCATGTTCTTTTTATTTTTATTTTTTAAAAAATTTAGATGCCAATGAACTTTCTGCTGAGTGTCTATGGCACCCTACAACTAGGCATACTTATGCCTAGGTGAAAGGAAAGAATCCACTTACTGGCATACGGCATGATCACAATCAGGTTATTTTAATATGGGGAAGAGGGCATGTTTGTATTTTTTTCTGCAGGATGCTGAAGGAACATGGTGGCTGCCAGAGTGATGGGTGAGACATGCTGATGCCAGGACAAAGAATAATGCTGACCTGTGAGCTTGTTGAGTGCCCTGACATTGGTGACTGGGAAGCTGTATTGGACATATGTTCCCGACCCACCTTTGCTTGCCTATATTCCAGATGGGACAAGCTATCTTGCCTCAAGTTTTTAGACCTTGTGGAACAGAGAATCAAAAAGAGAAGTTATAATGACTCTTGTATTTTTCTTAAATGTGATCAGTTATTTGGGCTCAATCATGGACTAGTCTAGAAATCAGTCCAATATTGGAAATAACAGTCTTCATTTGGAAGGATGGTTCCGGACATTTTCAGAGACATATTTGGAAGATAGCTGCAGTTCTCTATGATGTTATGTTAGCAAGAGGTAAAGTTGGGACAGGATCTGGATTTCAAACAAGTGTTAGTACATGTGTTAAGGCTCTTTTAATTGTCAAGTTAAAATTACTTTTGTTTCTTCTACAGTATTTAATATAAGTTGCATTGACTGTACACTTTCTAACTGTGTTAGTGTGTTGAAACCTGGCATGTCTGTTATGGAGGTCTATCAGCCTGCTTTTGTTTTATTGCCCTGGGTATTATCAAACTTTGGTATTCTGATAAAAGCTTGCAAGCACTGGATGAAGTGAGTCAGGCTTTAAGCAGAAGCAAGAAGGTAGTGGGCTTGATATGGCTGGTATAACAGCTTTAATTATATTAATTGCTAGCACCACTGCTTCTGCAATTGCTTTGACACAAGAAGTTAACACAGCTACTTTTGTTAATCATTTAGGAAAAAGTGTTACTAATGTGTTGAGTATACAAGAGGATTTAGATAGGCATTTGGAACAACGGATTGATGCTCTTTATCCTATTCAAATTATTGGAAAGAGGTTCAGAGTTTAAGAGTAAGGAGCCATCTCGAGTGTCATGCCAAATGCCTTTGGATTCATATTAGTTCTAAAATTTACAATGATAGTCATTATAATTAGGAAAAAAATTTAAAGACACTTGTAGTATATTTAGCATAATTCTAACACCTCTTTGGATATTTTAAGTTTGCATAGTGAGCTTATGGATGTAAAAAATGCTGCTCTGCTGAGTGTTGATGAAGCAGATACTGCTGATAAAATTACCTATGGCCTGAGGTCAGTATTTCCATTTTGGTCAAACCTCAGGAATGGCCATGTTGGGGAGGGGAGGCTTAAAGAAACAAGAATTCTGAGAACTGACCTTCCCTTCCCTTCCCTTTCCTCTCCTCTTTTACTTGAGTCAGAAACTAAGATAGTGTTGATTTTTCCTCGCTAAATGTATAGGACATGTTGTACCAAATGGAGTTAAATGGACAAAAGAAAAATGTAAGACTATGGAAAGTTAGGTTGAGAATGTCGATATAGAGAGACTGAACTAAGTTCAATATGGTAAGAACAGTAGTGCATTTGTAGGAATAAACAGATCCTTTAGACATTGTTTGGAAATTGCTAATAGAAAACTGGCTAGACATCCATGGTGGGGAATGGAAAACTAAATTTGTTCTTTAAGTTTGATAGGGGTTTTTACTAAAGAGGCCTAGATGGACTCTTTGTAGAAACTGGGGAGATAGGATTCTTTGGTAAGCCGTGATCTGCAGACTAGGCACAATTTTAGGTAAGAAAAGGGTTCCAAAGAGCCAGACAACAATGTGATCCATGAAAGAGCTCTAGGAGCTCAGTGAAAAGGTTGTCATGGGAACTTTGAAAAGACGTTGGAGAGATGGAAGATATAATCTGATCACAAAACCCCCATGTTTGAAGCCCTCCTGTTTTGTTTTTTTTTTTTTTTTAAGTAGTAGACATTTCTTTGGGTGCTTCTTAGCCATTCAATATTCCTCAGTTTAAAATTCTTTGTTTAGCTCTGTACACCATTTTAAAAACAGGATTATTTGATTCTCTGGAGCCTAACTTCTTGAGTTCTTTGTGTATATTGGATATTAGCCCTCTATTGGATGTAGGTTAGGTAAAGATCTTTTGTCAATCTGTTGGTTGCCATTTTTGTCCTATTTACAATGTCCTTTGCCTTACAGAAGCTTTGCAATTTTATGAGGTCCCATTTATTTATTCTTGATCTTAGAGCATAAGTCATTGGTGTTCTGTTCAGGAACTTTTCCCTTGTGCCCTTGTGTTCGAGGATCTTCCCCAATTTCCCTTCTATTAGTTTCAGTGTATCTGGTTTTATGTGGAGGTCCTTGATCCACTTGGATTTGAGCTTTGTACAAGGAGATAAGAATGGATAAATTTGCATTTTTCTACATGCTTACCTCCAGTTGAACCAGCACCATTTGTTGAAAATACTGTCTTTTTTTCCAGTCAGATGGTTTTAGCTCCTTTGTCAAAATTCAAGTGATCATAGGTGTGTGGGTTCATTTCTGGGTCTTCAATTCTATTCCATTGATCTTCCTGCCTGTCTCTGTACCATTACCATGCAGTTTTTTTTTTTTTATCACTATTGCTCTGTAGTATAGCTTGAGGTCAGGGACGGTGAATCCCCCAGAGGTTCTTTTATTGTTGAGAATAGATTTTGCTATCCTGAGTTTTTTGTTATTCCAAGTGAATTTGGAAATTGCTCTTTCTATCCCTGTGAAGAATTGAGTTGGAATTTCGATGGAGATTGCATTGAATCTATAGATTGCTTTTGGCAAGATGACCATTTTTTATTATATTAATCCTGCCAATCCATGAGCATGGGAGATCTTTCTATCTTCTGAGACCTTCTTCAATTTCTTTCTTCAGAGACTTGAAGTTCTTGTCATACAGATTTTTCACTTGCTTGGTTAGAGTCACCCCAAGGTGTTTTATATTATTTGTGACTATTCTGAAGGGTGTAATTTCTCTAATTTCTTTCTCAGCCTGTATATTCTTTGAGTATATTAAGCCTACTGATTTGTTTTAGTTTATTTTATATCTAGGTACTCTGCTGAAGTTGTTTATCAGGTTTAAGATTTCTCTGGTGGAATTTTTGGGGTCGTTTAAGTATACTATCATATCCAAGAAGCACCTAAAAATGTTCAACATCCTTAGTCATCAGGGAAATGCAAATCAAAACAACCCTGAGATTCTGGATGCTTCAACTGAGAACTGAAGAAGAATTTTCAACTGAGGAATATTGAATGGCCAAGAAGCACCGAATGGCCAACCTTACACCAGTCAGAATGGCTAAGATCAAAAACTCAGGTGACAGCAGATGCTGGCGAGGATGTGGAGAAAGAGGGACACACCTTCATTGCTGGTGGGATTGGAAGCTGGTACACCACTGTAGAAATCTGTCTGGCAGTTTCTCAGAAAATTGGACATAATATTATCTGAGGACCCAGCTTTATCAGTCTTGGGCATATATCCAAAAGATTCTCCAACATATAAAAGGACACATGCTTCACTATGTTCACAGCAGTCTTATATATAATAGCAATAATCTGGAAAGGACCCAGATATCCTACAACAAAGGAATGGATACAGAAAATGTGTTACATTTACACAATGGAGTACTACTCAGCTATTAAAACCAAGGAATTCATGAAATTCTTGGGCAAATGGATGGAACTAGAAAATATCATCCTAGGTGAGGTAACTCAATCACAAAAGAACACACATGGTATGCACCCACTGATAAGCTCGGAATACCCAAGATTCAATTCACAGACCACATGAAGCTCAAGAAGAAGGAAGACCAAAGTGTGGGTGCTTTGGTCCTTCTTAGATAGGGGAACAAGATACTCATGGGAGCAAATCCAAAGACAAAGTATGAAGCAGAGACTGAAGGAAAGGCCATCCAGAAACTGCCTCACCTGGGGATCCATCTTATATACAGTCACCAAACCCAGACACTATTATGGATGCCAGGAAGTGCGTGCTGACTGGAACCTGATATAGCTGTCTCCTAAGAGGCTCTGCCAGATCCTGACAAATACAGAAGTGGATGTTCCCCGGCAGCCAACCATTGTTCTGAGCACTGGGTCTCCAATGGAGAAGTTAGAGAAAGGACTGAAGGAGCTGAAGCAGTTTGCAACCCCATAAAAAGAATAACAGTATCAACCAACCAGACCCCTCAGAGCTTCCAGGGACTAAATCACCAACCAAGGAGTACTCATAGTTCTAGCTGCATATATAGCAGAGGATGGCCTTGTCGGGCATCAATGGGAGGAGAGGTGCTTGGTCCTGTGAAGGCTTAAAACCCCAGTTTAGGGTAATTTGATGGAGGTGGGGGGTGGAGGAGTAGGTGGGAGTGGGTCGGTGGGTGAGAAAACACCCTCATGGAAGCAGGGGGAGGGGGCATGGGGTAGGGGACTTCTTCGGGGAAGAACTCAGACAGGAGATAACATTTGAAATGTAAATAATGAACATATTCAATAAAAATTAAAATATTAAAAAAAGTAGTAGACTTGGTACCAGAGCATCTGTAGTCCTAAGAGTGCCCTGGAACCCTCTCATGTGCCAGACGTTACTCTCACACACCCCTAAGTGCTCAGTCCCATTATTGCTTCCTTTTTACCCATGAGGAAATCAGAGCTCATTGGGATTGGCTAACTCAGCAAGTTCATATCCCGAGAAGTTGGGTTGATAGGCCAGAGGACTTGTTTGTTGCTCAGCTTCATGGATGATCCTAATACGGCTCATTATGTCAGGTAACCTTGTGGTTAAGGTGTGCTCCAGTTCTCTTGGCAACTCATTCTTTTCAATGTAGGCAACTCTAAGATCCCATTCTATTGTCACAAATGCTTTCTGGGTTCCAACCTCCAATATTGTTTGTAGCATTGCTGACTCCACAGCCTCATGAACACTTTATACCATCTCCATACCATTCCAGAACCTACAGAAAATGGGATGGTGTGAACAATGTGAAAGCAGAGATCATTACACACCAGGTATTTGGGCAATTACGCATTAGTGTATGTGCCAATATTCATTCACATTACATTTTACATAGCAAAAGAAAAATAGGTCAGTGGGGAGAGATTAATAACACCAAATAACTAGTAACCTTAAAAGGTATTATAGCTTGGGTATGCATAGTGAATAATTCCATATTTCAGATCTACATAGTATATGTTTCAAAGAGAGATCCCAAAACCTGTTTCAAAAATGGTGTGTGTGTGTGTGTGATTTTTTCAAAAATTGTTACTAGATTAGAAAAATTACTGCTTTCTCTGTCTCTGTCTCTCTTTCTTCCTTCCTTCCTTCCTTCATTTCTTTCTTTCTTTCTTTCTTTCTTTCTTTCTTTCTTTCTTTCTTTCTTTCTTTCTCTCTCTCTCTCTCTCTCTCTCTCTCTCTCTCTCTTTCTTTCTTTCTTTCTTTCTTTCTTTCTTTCGAGACAGGATTTCTCTGTGTTCTGGAACTCACTCTGTAGATCAGACTGGACTTGAATTCAGAGATCTGTCTGCATCCTGATACTGGGATTAAAGGTATTTAACCTTTAATCCTGGTTCCTCATTTTTTATTCTAATGGCAGCATACTTCTTTTTTAAAAATTTAATTGAGCAATTTATTTGTTATTTGAGTCAGGGTTTTCTTATATTGCTGGAACTGACATTAAACACACGATTGATCTGCCTGTCCTTTTTTCATGACTACTAGGAATATAAGCATATGTCACCACTGGCATGACAGACTTTAATTTTCCCTGTATTTTATTTATATTTCTGGATGTATATTAAATACATGGATAGACCATAAATAAATATATAGATCAGATGAACCAAGAAACAGGATCATGCATGCACAGCATTGGCTTTGTTTGCTACAGTCTTTTGAAGTCACATTAAATCCCACAGGTCATTTTCAAAGCACTTTTCTCACCTCTTCCTCTCTCCTTTCATTACTGAGGAACAGTAATGAAATGGCTAAACCTTGCCTGTCTGCAAAGCTGGGGTTACAGCCCAGGCATGAGCCATTTTGCTGAAATCACTATTTGCGGAAATGTATAGCTCCTTAGCTAGCTGGAACTGTTCTTGTGATGAAAAGCAGGTGTGACACAGTTGGAAGGTTAGGGTTGCCATGGCCACAGTAACGGCATTCAGATAGCTCAGATGCTTTCTGAGTGGTGACCCAGTACTCATGAGACAGTGTTGTCTAAGGAAGTTGGAGTGTGCATGAGGGTAAGGGACATTCACTGTTCATGGACTTGGGCTTGATTTGACAAAACAATCCGGGAACATTCCTTTATACCATTGTTTTGATATCAAAACAACTGACATAATGAAGAATACTTAGCATGTTTAGGGTCTTTGAATACATTAATTGCTCTAGCTGGGTGCTGAGAAAGGAGTACTATCTAGTTATTAGACTTGGATTGTGGCAGGGTTTCAACATAAGCAGTCGTACTGTTTAGCTTGTCAAATTCCAAGGAGGCTCTTTTATTTCCATGAGCTTTGTGTTCACCTCTGCAGAGTGGAGGTAGCTAATTGGTGATAATCGAGCTTCCTCTCTAGAAGGATTTCATGAGGTTTAGATGTGGTAATTCATGCAAGGCATTTGGAAATGTGCCAATTGGCACATATAGGTACTGGGAAAGGTTAGTGTTTTATGAAATGAGCAACAAATTGAGCTATTTTCGTTAAATAGAGGAATTCATTTCAAATAATGTATAATTGCTAAGTGATAGAGGGTTGAGAATGTCTGAGCCCAGTGTTGGTGTGCTTGTGTGTGTGTGGATGTGCATGCGATCTGGATGCAGTGCAGGGGTGAACAAGTAAACCCAAGCATTAGTGGGTTCCTGTACTTGCCTTTGGTGACTTCTAATTCTAGACTCGGAGTTGTGTTACCTTCCACCTCAGCAAGGGGCAGATAGGGGCCTACTCTTTGGGAGACATTGTTATGTGTCTTAAATATAAACATATCCTAAGAGGGTTTCTAAGGATGGCTTCGTTATCTAACCTGTGTACTACTCAGAATGGCGCAGAGACAAGAACAATGGACCGGCAAGACTGATGTGGCATAATGAGGTTCTCAGGGAAGTCAAAGACATTGGACTACAGGTATGGCTGTTCATTAAAATCCCTTCTTCTTATCCCAGGAGACATCATTTCAATCTTCATTTGCTGCTCTGAATGTAAATAGCTTCTCTAGTTTTTTATGTTGGAATACTTGGTCCCCAATTGGTAGAATTGTTTGGGAAAGATTAGAAAGTGCAGCTTGTTGGAGGAGGTGTGTCACTAGGGGCAGGCAAGGTTTCAAATGCTCATTGCTATCCCCAGGTTGTTTTCTCTGTCTTTGATCTGTGCCTCCAGATGTGAGCTCTCAGCTTCTGCTCCAGTGCCATGCCTGTCTGCCTACTGCTATATTACTCAATGTAGTGGTCATGAACCCTAACATGTAAGCCTTCAGTATTCTTTCTTTTATATGTTGGAATCATCGTAGTGTCCTACTTAGCAATAGAAGAATAAGTAACTGATATGCATGTCAATTTTTCTTTCTTCCTTTCCAAACTGTGTTTTAGCTAACAACGGCTGGAGCACAGGCATCAGTTAGTGTTTAACAGTGATTTAACACTTCCTAATCAATCAGGAGGGAACCTAGAATAATAGTCTTATTATATTTCTTTCAGATTAGCAAACATTGCTCTTGCTAACCAATGTCTTCTTGCCCTATAACCTGCCTGCTTATCAGCAAACCATCTCGTTGCTCTCTGTATTACTATTGGAAAATACTGGAGGAGTAGGGTGGGCTCACGTTCACATGTATAAGGTGTCAATAACTATTTCTAAGCTTAATCTTACAGCTTTAAACTAAAAAGTTTACATGAAATTATATGAGGTCATTTAAATACTTAGATGTTTAAAACTAAATTTTCCATGACTTCTGTCTTCATCACTATTCTGTTATTATGAAGAGACACTATGACCATGTCAACTATTATAAGAGAAAATATTTAACTGGGGGATTGCTTAGAGTTTAAGGTTAAGTCTATTATCATCATGGCAGGGAGCATGGCAGCGTGCAGGCAGGTGCTGGAGCACTAGCTGAGAACTACATCCTGATCTGTAGGCAGAGAGAGGTTTAGCACAGGCTTTTGAAACTTCAAAGCCCATTTCAGTGACACATATCATCCAACAAGTCCATACCCCTTAACACTCTTAATCTTTTCAAATAGTGCTATTCCCTGGTGAGCAAGTATTCAAATATATAGGCCTATGGGGGCCATCCTTATTCAAACCACCAGAGTTCCCATGTATTCCTTCCTATAAGCTATGATTACAAAACATAAACAAAGATGGGAGATTCTCATACTTATTTTTATATCATTATTTAGCTTTACTTATACTTCATGATGTTTTTCAAATTCCGACATGTCTCATTGCCTTCACATTCATTCAACAGTCTCCTAGTTCCAGGCAGACACAATTCTCTTTCTTCTTTACTTTTGTGCTACTATATTGCTTTGGCTCTTTCTAAAATCCATTGTTTTTATGTATCTGTTTTCCTGGGTTGGTGTCACTATGCATATATATGTGTTTATATATCTCTGTGTACTTATGCATATCTTT
Source organism: Grammomys surdaster (assembly GCF_004785775.1). Classification (NCBI taxonomy): domain Eukaryota; kingdom Metazoa; phylum Chordata; class Mammalia; order Rodentia; family Muridae; genus Grammomys; species Grammomys surdaster. The sequence goes on from NW_021620852.1 coordinate 3,241,746, forward strand.
GTGTGTCTACATGTATCTAATCTTTGTATTTATGTATATATGTTTGTGTGTATCTGTGCATAAATTTGTTTATATATTTCTGTGTGTATATTTATATTTGCGTGTTTATTTCTGTGTGTATCTTTGAATCTAGCATTTGTGTATCTATGTGTGTGTCTACATGCATGTCTATGTGTATGTGTATATATGTATATGGGTATGTATACCTGCCTACATCTATATGTGTTTATCTGTGTTGTCTCTGTTTATGTATCTGTACATGTACATCTGTATGTGTGCATCTTACTCTGTTTTTTGCACCTGTGTGTGTCTGTGTATATATATGCATCTGTGTACATGAATACCTATGTGTATCTATGTATGTTTCTACAAGTATCTATAGTATCTATGAGTATGTTCATATGTATATTTGCAAACTTTTTAGAGATATTACTTTTTACCATTGTCCAAGATTCTATGCAAATGTTAAAATTATCTAGCACTGAAAGTTAATTTTATATTTTACAAACCATTGTGGACCAAAAGCTTCACTGAGGTGAAGATTACTTTGAGATGCTCTCTACAACAATGCTGCAAATTGACATAGACCCAATAGCACTGGGTCATATAATCTATGATCAGTTACTTGTATTAGCTCTTGGCAAAATTCTTGTTTAATGATTTTTTTTAGTTTTTTATAAGATGAAGCTTGGCAATTATTTATATTAATGGCATACAGATAGATAAGGATCCATGTATACAATGTATGGAATTGGAGAAGAGATATAAATTCCACTCCCTAAAACATAAAAACTGCTCTCTTATAGTTCTTTATAGAATACATGCTCAGAAAGTTTAGCCGTTTCAAAAACTGTTTTATTTGTGTGTGTGTGTGTGTGTGTATGTGTTGGGTGGGGTATAGAGATTTTTGAATTCCTTGTATATCTTAGAAATTTATTATTTATCAGATGGCAAGTATAGGCTCTATAAGCTATTTGGATGTGGACATCAAGGTCCAGGATTGCCTATGTATCTATCAGCTTAGCCTACAGCCTAGACTGTGTGCTCGACATTGGTAAACTGGCATTTCTGTGGTGCAATATTGTTGCCTGTCTAGTTTTGTGCCTGGAAGAGTAACAGAGGGCATGTCTAGTAGCAGGCCACGTGTTAGTTTCTATATGAAACTTTTTATAGGGTTCCATGAACATTCAGAAGTTGGAATCTTAGCCTTTCTGCTAGGCCAAGATTCTGAGCTGGCAGGGTCATCATGCCAACATACTTGAGCATAATGGAGTGTTGTCAGTCCCTTCATTGGGGTATAATCTGCCAGAGGGTCAATTTTCAATGGGTTATTGAGTCTTAGCTGCTTAGCTGTCAGGGAGTATGTAGTATGTGCACTGTGGGCTGCTGGGTGTGGCAATGTATTTGCACTTGATTCCTGAGTCTCTTGAAACCACTCAGTATTTGTGAGGATGATTGAGACACACCTGTGTGGTTACTGAAAGCAATAGAAGCACCCACCCTTGTGGGTGTTTCCAGCCTGTCTTTCTCTAGAAGAAATCCAGCTTCCTTTTGGACTTAAAGATTATTATAGCTTACCCTTCTCTGATGCTTCTGACCTGGCTTGTCATGCTCCAGAGGGTCTTGTTTTGTAATACTCTCTAGTGTTCCTCCTTGGTCACTGTAGTTGAAACACAGCAAGGAGTTCATTCTGTATTCATTCTGGTCTGGTTCTGTGGTGAGTTAAGTGACTCTTTCAGGCCATCTTGCAGATGTCACATTATTTTAAAGCATCTGTTGCCTTATTCTCATTTGAAGAATTTTTGTATTGTGCATGTAACTCCTTTTTTAGATACACAGTTTCATGTGTTGTCTGCTAACTTCTGACATGCCTTCTCATTTTATTAATAGTATCATATAAAGAACAAATGCTTTGTTATTAATTAACTCTACTTTATTATTTTCTTTAACATTTCTTGGAGTAAAATTTAAAATACTGTTATTACTAAGATTTTTATCTTATACTTTCTTCCAAAAATTTTAAAAAGTCAGCCTCCACATTTTAGTTTGGTTCACTTTCAGTTTTATTCTTTTGTGTGTGCTTTAATATTTATACAATATGTTCTGATCACAGTTGCTCTTCTCTCGTCTTCTCTCAGATCCTCTCACCTATCCAACTTCATTCCTTTGTTTTCTTTTTCTTTAGAAAACAAACAGGAAAAAAAACCTCAAACAAAACCATACAAAGCAGAATTTAAAAAATTGACAAAAAATTATGAGAAAACACACAAACACGCACACACACACACACACACACACACGCACACACCCCTCATAAAAATACAAAATCTGAAACCATACTATACAAAAGTCCAGCAAGGTAAAAAAAAATTGCCCAAATAAAGCAATATGACATAAAAATTTACGAAAATAATAGAGTTCCTTTTGTGCTATCAGTCTGCTGTTGGGCATAGGTTCTTTAAGTATTTTGTGAGACATAAGATCATTTTTCTCCTTTTCAAAATGAAGTTATTCAATGCATGGTCCCATTTGTTGAAAGATGGCCACTTTTCATTGATTGCCTTGGCTCTTTTTTTAAAAAAATCAATTGACTATATACATACAGAATTATTTTGAGGCTTTATTTAGTTTCACTACATTATATGCCTATCTTTATGCCAATAACACTGTTTCTTGATTGATGTAGTTTTATGATATATTATGACATCAAGTGCTGTAAGTCCTCCAACTATGTTCTTTTATAAAGAATAGTTTTGGCCTTTCTAGGTCTTATGAATTTACATATAAATTTTATGGTCAGATGGTCAATTTCTATCAAAAAGCCCAAAGGTATCATAATTGAGATTGGTATGAACTTACACATCAATTTAGAAAAAGAAATATCATTCTGATAATTGATTTGACCCATGACAATGATATATCTCTTTGTTTTATACTTTCAAGATTTCTTTTGGCTATGTTTTAGATCTTATAAATATTTTGTCAAATTTATTCACAATTATTTAAAAAGTTCTGAGACTATTATAAATAGCATAGCTTTAAAATTTTAATTTATGGTTACTTATTGCAGGTTTATAAAAATTTCATTATAGTAAAATTTATTGATTAATTTTTATAGAAATACTAATTTTTACATGTTGACTTTTAAAGTATTGGTAGACTCTGATTATATCTAGATTTTTCGGACCTTTTGAGTTTTTCTACCAATATGATCATGTCAATGTGAATAAAGACAATTTTATGTATTTTTGCTTGAGCCAGTCTTATAAACACCTACATTTCTTCAAATGAGAGTGGTTAGTGTTCAGCTCATTTTCCTTTTAACTGAGTTTAGGATCCTAGCCTGTGGAAGGGAGCCACACACAGGTGGGGTTTCTCACTTTAATTAGCCTAATCTTTATAGTCTTTCATAGGTACCAAAGGCTCATTCATATAAATGATTCTAGGTCCTATCGAGTTGACAATATCATCCATCACAATATTTAATTGAAGATGTTGTTTGGAGATTGTATTAGCTATCCATTATTTTATAAGAAATTATGACAAAACAACAATTTAAAATAACAAATATTTATTGCCTCATAATTTCTGTGAGTTAAGCATTTCAAAGCACCTTAGTTGGATGGTTCTAGCTGAGACTCTCTTGAGTTTTAGGTCAATTAAAATAGTTTAGTTCTACTCAAGACTCTTATAGTTTCAGAAACTCAGAGTAGTGTTTAGTCTGCTAAAATCTGTTTTATTCATGAATGAAATAAAAGCCCAGACAGATTGCAACCTAAAGAGGAATTGTCATTAAAGTGAAGCAACTATATATCAACTAATAGATTAGAAAGGAATGTACCATTAAGATTGACAGGGGGACACAAGAGTGAAAATACTTAAGCTCCTGCTTTTTTAAAACCAGGTTTAGAAGGAGATGCTTGTTGATAGGGGCTTAATTCGGTGATTCTCTGTTTCGATTGACAAGTATAGGTTGCATACATCTTTGTTCCCTATGAATATTTCTTTCCATAATTTGTCAGCTCTTAATCATATACATACACAAATATGCATAAGTATATCATAGATTTTCCCTTAAAAGTTCATAGAGAGACACAGTTTGGCCATATTTTGCACACACACAGAACCAGTTCAGGCTGGTTCAACCTTTCAACCCTCAGATCAGGATGTATTGGAAATATTTTGAATAGAAACTATTCAAGTTTGATGATTGCCAAGGTTATTAAGGAAGTAAAACCTACTTTGTTGTTTGGAGTGAATGTACCTGCGGCTTCACAATGGTATGAATCTTACATTGCTAAATGGGTCTAGGTTCATTGGTTAGAGAGGTATCTATGTACATAATACCAGCAGGCAAAGCTTTCAGGCTTTCAAATGCATTATTGAAAGAGGTGCATATGTATAGCCTAAACCAAGAAGAGTCCCTGAGTTACTAAACAATCTCTTAATGTTTTCCTGCCTCAAACTGATTTCTACTACTACCAGTAATTATTTAGTTAAGGCAGAAAGTCATTAAATTTGTAAGTAGAAGACATAAGCTTCCAATCTGACTGATGACAATCTCTTTCACCAGAAACACAGAACCAGAGGCTTTATTGCTGCTCAGGGTTTTAGGTATTTATGTTTTTTTTAAACTTCACTGTACAGAGAAAGGAAGCCTGTTGTACTGTCCATGGCTGCACTCCTTGCTGACAAGAAAGGTAAGAATCCAATTCTGTGCTCACTCCCTCCCTTGACTCTGCCAGGCTCCGTTTCTTTGCCAAATATTTGCTGAAAGCCTTACTTTTGTCCCACATGGATAGCTCTACAGTTTCCCAACTGTCCTCACAGCATGATAGCTCTATGCTCCAGACTGAATTATCTGAGAGAGATTTTTTTGTTGTTGTTTTTGGTCTACATAGATAGAAGATGTAGTCTTTTCTCACTTTTTCTTTTTGAAAAATACTGTTGAAAGTACAAACACAGTTTCCAAGGTGCTCCATTCATTAGATGTGAGTCTCTGAACCCTTTAAGAAGGGGGAAATATTAAGCATGCTGTGGATATATTTTAGAAACCATCAAAAGACTTTTGTAAGTAATCCATGAAGATCACAGGAACTTGAATATTTAAAGTTTTTTATTCATATAAAATTTACATGATATAGTGTAAAAACTGAAGGTTAGTTTTGCTCTCACATGAAAAGGAAAACCATACTATCATGTAGAAATAACTTTAATATTTTTGCAATGTGATAGTAATTGGTTTATGTTCTGGGTATTTTGGAAATGGAAAGGATTGAGGAAATAACTGTGGACTATATTGGAAGCATTTTAAAAAAGATTTCATACAAATTTAAAGAAATTCATGCATATTTAAAGAAATCTTATGGAATAGAACTTCAACCTTAGCCTTCAGATACTTGCGAGTTCATCCTGGGAACATCAGTTGAGGTTACAGCCAGGTTCAGTGCAAAGGAGAGGGGGTAGATTACACATTATATTTCTTAAAAAAAAAACTATAGACACCTAATTGGATATATTTTATGTCTAATTTTCTATGCTGTATAGACATTTCTGAATGTGTCACATGCAGGGTTGTTTAAGAAGGTACAAGCCTAACAGAACATCACCACAGATTGTTACTCTGTTCCAAGTTTCTAACAGTGTAATATGTACAATGACTGGAACCTGCTACTTTTTCTCAAACTTAGTGTGTTTATTGTAAGAAAGACAGAACATATTTAAAATGCTTTCTCATTTATTTGCCCAATTTAGCTTTATTTCAACAAGAGAACTTAGAAGATCTGTTCTTTTGAATATTAGCTTCACCTATTTTCAGCCTTAAGCTTTAGGATAACTGTTGAAAATATATTTTAAAATTTATATTTATATTTTTGAAATAAAAATACTTCAATATCTCATTTCCCTTTCCTTCTTCTAACATCTCATGTACCCCTTTCACTTTCTCTCAAATTTATGGCTTCTGGCCCCTTTTACTTTTAATTGTTCACACACACACACACACACACACACAAACACAAACACAAACACATTCGAACAAAGACAAAACCAACAGAAATGCTAATATAGGTGGAGGACCAAGGAATGCTGGGAACAAGAGAAATAGTTTCCCCTATGGCAGAGCCCCCAGTTGGTTATCTAATATCCTTTTATACCATTTAAGTTTTTTCCTATTTTAGGCCCCTTATGTATCTTGCCTAGAAGGATGACTGGATTCATCTGCAATTTTGATGAGCCTATGTATCTGTGAGGAATGTGGGAGCAGTCAGTATGTGTGTGTACATGAATAAGTGCTGTCCTTTTAACTATACCACTGACCCTTTTAACTCTAATACACCTCACAGTCACTCTTAAGGCTTTTTATAAAACCCAGATTACTAGCTCTTCTCTCTGTGGAGAGATTCAGAATGTTAGGATAGAAAACAGAGAATCTGCCTTTCTACCAAATGCATAGTGATGCTGAGGCTGCTGGTCAAAGGCTCCCACTTGGTGGGCATATGATTTTAACCTTTATTAAAACAAAACTAATTTTATATACTAATTACATGGCTATCCAAAATTTTTTTTAACCGGAGGGTATAAAATTTAGGCCAATTATTTGATCCTGCATGACATAGAAGATCTTCAGCTTTTTTCAGAATTGAGTGATATATTTTATGTCTTGAAAATATATCTTAGTTAGATACATTCTCCACTCCCTTCCTCCAGATATCCTTGCCCCTTAATGTATCTCCCATCTCCAATCCTACTTCATGTCATGTTCGAAACAACCCACTAAGGCCAATTAGTGCTGCCTATATGCGAATGTCTACATCTACATGGTCATCCACTGAGGCATGCACAATCTACCAATGAGAAAAGTTGTACCTCTCTCCCTCAGCAGCCATGAATTGCCATCAGCTCTTCAGCTAGGGTGGAGCATCAGGAAACCCCATCTTTTTCATGCTGAAATTCTAAACTCATGATCTTGTGGAGGAGGTGTTTGAGTACTTACAGAAGGGAGTTGGTTGATTTATTTTTTTTTCATTGTGAAAAAGTCTTTAAGAAAAAAATTTAGTTAACAAAAAATTTAACAAGTTTCACTTAGCAAAATACACCCAAAAGGAAATCACAGTACAAAGAAAGCTTTAAGTCAAGGCCCCACCAATTCCTACATTATTAGCATTGTGTCTCAATTCTCAAAACTAACTTTTAAAAAGCTTAAACTTAACCTACAGATTTTAAATGAAAATATAAACTAGAATGAACATGAGAAATGCTTCTCTCTGCATCAGGGATCTAGCACCGTTGAGTTCTCCAGAAAAGTACATGTCCCCAGTGTGTTCACTGTAGTGTGCTTAAAGATCCACTCAGCATACTTATAAACTTCTTAACTCAGATAGTATCACTCTTAAGTATACTACCAAAAATGTTAATTGAGAAAAGTGGAAGAAAATAGTTTTAGTTTACTCAATATTACATGCTAGAAGAAGTTTGCATGAGAAACACTGAAGAGGTAATTTTTTAATCCAGATTTCACAAACTCACGGTGCAAAGTGGGTCCCCCAGCTTCCTCTAGTTATAAACTGCTCTTGACTGCTTATTGGCTGCCTGTGAAATTTTGATTGAAATAACTCAAATGTTCCTACAATACTAATCATATCCACCCATGCTGTTCTGACCGCTGTAACCTCCCTGTAACAGCCACTCACTGACTGGCTCTCTAGGCCACTGTAAGTTGCCTGGGCAGCTGACACACCCATGCCCTGCATCACCTGGCTGCTATAAGCCCCATTGCTAGCCCCTGTTGTTGAATTCAGGAAGAGTTCTATGTATCTGTGCTCCATGTTGGTCCTGTCCTTGGACATAGCTGCCACTGCTTCTTCATGAGTAGCAAACTCAACATCACTCTTCCATCAGGACCAATCTCAATATGAACTCTCACAGGGTTGAGTGGAGAGAAGAAGTTGTAAATGTCGTTCTCCGTTGCTTTGTAGGGCAGCCCTCTCATGTGGGCGCAGTGGCCGGTGATACTCTGCACTGTGAACTCGCTGTCTCCGTATCTGTGGTCATACATTCCTGAGAGACAATAGCTGAGGTCTCTCCCAAGCAGGTCAGTGGTGAAGCCATAGCCATCACTGAGGCCACTGTATTCTTCATAGCCCCCAAAGGCTGCACTATAGGCACCAGACCTCATCCTATCCAGGCCTGCCTGTTTCACAATGCCAATGTACCTCCGGGCTGTGCCAGGCCTGTCATAAGGCCAGGCATCTGCACAGACATAAACTTCAGAGGTGGATCTGAGTATGACCTAACTTCCTCCTGACTGCTCTTGAACACTTCAATATACCTGTGCCCTATTCTCTCCTTGTACTTCCCTAAAGCCTTCTCAGCTAACTCTTGTGAGGCAAACTGAACGAAGGCCTCCCTGTAATCTTGCCTTCCGGGTCCACAGGTAGTGTGATCCCGTTTGGCACAATTTCCAACCCTGAGAAGAACTGAACGATTTCTTCCTTTGTGCATCCAAATGGGAGTCCCCGAAGCCTCACAAAGCCATCATTGGCACTGTCGGCGCTGTTTGGACCACTGTGCTTCAACACCCAATCAATCTCGGTTCTGTGTGACTTGAACACCTCAATATACCGGTGTCCCATGCTTTCCCTGTCTTTTTTCAGAGCCAATTTTACATCATCTTCTGACTCAAGTTCAACAAAAGCCTCACCACTCTGCCTGCCTTCGCTAGTATAAATGAAATGAACACTTGCGACCCCATCATGAATGGTGCGGTCGGAGAGGAAGTTTTGTAGGTCCTCAATTGAGCAGGACCAGGGTAGGTCACGGAGTTTGATCACAGAGCCTTCACCTCCCTCAGGGCCCAGCATCATGGACACTTGACAGGGCTGATGTCACACAAGCTTGGGCAATTTTTTTTGTAGCTTAAAGAACCACCACAGATGCCTTCTGTAGGAAACACTTAATGGAAGATAACAAGTTTTCCAGGGGAGAAGGTAGAAGTGACTTCTATTTTCATAACGAACGCAGCTTACGAACCCAAACTCCACCCGACGCCTTAAAAATGCAGAGGGCTCCGGGGGAAAGTTCAGGTGCATCTTCTTTTTGTTCTCAACCTTCAGGAAGAGGAGACGCAGTCCTCCTTCCACGATGGAGCCTGAAGGATGTAAGACGGTGATGGGGCGGAGTCTTAGGCCGATATTTTGGTTTTTATCATTATTGATTGTGAGAACACGAAATCACATAATACATAGTAAAATTGGCAGAAGCATATTTCAGAAATAATTAAAAATTCTGTTTTAATTCAAAGCCAAATTTTACTGAATGATTAAAGAAAAATGAAAAGAGAAACTCAATTAGCAACTCAGACAGCAATTTAAAAAATCAAATATTGAAACAGTACAATTAAGAGGCATACTTCCTTCATTTTTACTTTAGAGGGATGGCAGTAAAAAATGTTAAAAGTTTGTTTTCCATAACTAAACCACCATGTCTCTTTAAGAGCAGGATATTGTATATACAGTAAAAAATGCTGTAAATTCATAATATGTGGCAGTCACACCCAAGCTGAGATGTTTAGGTAGCCATTGACTAACAGATATGGTAAGAAATCATATCTGGTGAAAAGCACCCATGACATGTCCTCAGCATCAACTACAGTGAAATTCTGCAATGTAACCTGGGTAAATGTAGCCAGAATCAAGTCATGCACTTGATTTTTTTCTTCCAATTATTTATCTATTTTCAGTTCATGTTACATCTCGATCACAGCCCTCCCTCCCTCATCTCTTACCAGTACCACCCTGACAGATCCCTCTCCCTGCTGCCCCCTACCTTCGGTCACCCTCTCATCCTGGGACATCTACACCATCATCTGAATAGGTCTACACCTTCATCTGAATAGTTCTACACCTTCATCTGAAGGCCACTAGGACAAGACCAGCTTCCAGGCAGCTAGACTGAGTGTATTAAAACCCATGCTTAAAAAAACTAAAATGACACAAGTTGAAAAACAGAGACTTCAGCCAGAAAGTACACTACCAGCTAATACTGTATCAGAGAATAAAATACAGGAAAAAATAAACAAATGAAAAAATTTAAAATAGAAAAATATTCAATAGATGAAATCAACAGAAAAATAGAAGAAAAAGAGGGAAAAATGAGTGGATTGAAGGATCAGCAGAGGACTCAGTGGGTAAGAATGTTTGTAAGATTGAGAAACTGATTCAGATCCTTGGCACCCACATAAAACCACACACAATTGCATGCACCTATAACCCCAGTACTAGGTAGAAGTAGATAATGCCAGCATTGAAAATAGCTGTATGGTCACACTGTCCAAAAAGACTGCAAGTGAGAAACCCTGAATTAAAGAGATAAGGTATAAAATAATACAGACCTAATGCCCTCCACTGGCTTACACATAAGCACACACATACACATTCACCCACCAACATATACTTCTTCATATACAGTGAATTTAAAATAAAAACAATAATAATGACTCACTCAACAACAGGGGAAAAAAACTAGAAGCAAACAGCACATGAAGAATACAAGAGATAAAACATATAAGCCAGAAGTCACAAAAGAACAGAAAAAAATGCATAGAACCAAATATGCATTCAAAGAAATACTAACTAACAAATTTGAGGGAAAATATAGATATCAAACTAAGAATATGGCTCATATAGTTTAAGCCTTTATAACCCGTAGGCAGCTCCACCAGAAGGAATCTCCATTCCCTCCCTCCAGTCGTTCTTGCTCATGTAACCTTGGGCAGAGTTCTTGTGAGTCTTGCAATGTTCTTACATGCTTTGGTTAGACTGGCTTCTGTTGAGGCTTCCTTTTGTGTAGCGTTTACAATTTACCAGTTCATCAGTTCCAAGTTTGTAATATTTGAAGCAAGAAGAAAACCTAAGGGACTGTATCCTTCTTGGAGCCTATGAACCTTAGACTTTCCACATCTTTTGGACTTTCCTAATGTGCTGTCTGTGCACAATAGGAAACTTTAGTTCTTGCTGGACAGAATAAAGAAAAACATGTGCACTTTATATGCAAGTGGAAGTCTCCTTTTATAATTTGTTTCACTGACATCTTGTGTTTACTCTTTTAACTTTGTAAATTAGTGTAATGTTTTCTACCGAAGAACTATTTCCAATATAAAATCTATCCCATTAGTAAAAATTATGTGAAAAATATTGAATAGAAGTATGGGCTCAAGGTGAGTAAGGATGCATGTTAAACAGTTGAAGACCATCAGAAGAGCTTAAGCATTTATTTAAAAATAAAAGATGGCTAGTAAAATTTTTGACTACTTTGATATTCCTAGACATATTGAAATGTGATTGAGTGGTCATTTTTAGAGTGAAAATTTTATTACAAAGAGTTTTATTACATTCTTCTGTGAACTACTTCACTTTTATTCCCAACCCCACTATCTCACATCAATTTCTGGGAGTGTAGCTAAAATTTAAGAGTAGTGAAGCTAGTTAAAAGGTAGCAAAAGTCATAGGGTACATGTTAAAGTATAACACACCTGGATAACAATCTTCCTCAGATTAAAGAATGTGAAGATTTTGTCACAGTTTAGTTAATTGCCTTGAAAGTGGTACACACTTGTGAATGCAATGGGACCTTTATTGCAATGGCTCCATTGATCTAGGTTGAAAGGCCTAGGGTGCTGTAAGTTCAAGGCCACCCAAGATTGGCCTGAGACAGTAGCTGCTGACTTGATGCTTTTATGCCAGTGAAGGCTAAAGGCATAGGCACATCTGAGAGCAAGCAAAGCTGAAGCATGCTGTATTAAGAGGAAAGGAAAAGTGAGAAACAGAAAAAAGCAGAGAATCAGAGAGAAGAAACTCCTAAGAGTGGAGGGGTTCACAAGAGAGAAAAAGCCATTGAACCTCTGCCTAGATGTTTTAATGAGGCTATGACAGAGAGCAGACAAAGACTGAGGTAACTGCTATCATGTTGGTTGGTTCTCTGTGATATCATGGACTGAGCTAATGGAAGTGATTCAGAAGGTGTTTCCTCTCTTTGTTTATAGAAGATACTAAGAGTAGCAGTGGTTATTCATTGGTAACTCCTTCTCTATGATATGGGTTAGGATCTCTTTACTGAAGTAGGGGGAGGCTGTCTAGTTGAAAGTGGAGCAAGGATATAGAAGACTACAATAGTGTTTAGCCTATGTTCCCAAAAGCCAGCAGGCCTGCCTTTGTGGGCCTAGAGCCATCTTTTCTTTAGTTAATTTAGCTTAGTAATCTCATATCCAGCTACAAGCTTTTTTGTTTCTCATTCTTACTGTCCCTGGGTTGGGTATTTAAACCCTAATCTTTCCTTTCAACCCAAAGTCCATTGGTTAATGGAACATATATCTGATCAACTTGCAAGTTTTTATTTGAGCCTACTGACACAGAGCTAGCTTCTGATCCAAAATAAAAGTGTGTTGACTGGTGAACACGTTCCAAAACACTTTATGAAAAAAAAACTTAACTAGAATTTATAGAAATTGGTATTCAGGCTAATGATTTTTTATCCTTTGTAAATACATATAAATGATTCTAAATCTTAATGCACAGAACAAAAAGTTCTGCAGATGTTTAGATTTGGATCAGTACATTTGGGTTTTGAAGGTTCAACTTTTATGGATCTAGTCCCCAGTCCAGGGCTGGTATCACTCTCTTTAGACCTTCATCTACTCCAAAGCACCTATTATGTTCAGCTATCTAGGCTGAAGGAGGAGGGGAATATGGTGAGTTTGAAACCAGCCTGAGCTACATAATGCAATACCCCCTCAACAAACCACATCAAGCCAACAAAGCAAGAAAACAGAAGTTATCTGCTGTTTCAACAATTGCTTCTAATATCTTATTCTCAGCTCATGCTCAAAGTCAACCATGTCCTTTATGATGGCACTTTAAAATAGATTTTGTTAGTAGCTTAATCTTAAAATATTGTATTTACAGTGAATTGGAAATGACATCTTGGAACTCCTAAGCCACCTGATTATCAAGAGAAACAAGTTGTCAGTTTAAATATTGGTAAAGGAAACTGATTTCAAAAAATATCAAGAAGATTATACATCATTATCAAATTGTTTTTCCCTCAGGGTTCAAGGATAGCTCACCAAATGCAGATCAACAAGTGTGATACAGTGAGAAAACAGACTTAAGGACAAAAAGTGTACCATCTTAAGAGATATAGGAGAGACCTGTAATACAGTCCAGTACCATTTTATGATAAAAGGACAAAATGAAGGAACATGTTTTAACACCGAACAGTCTTGATACAGCAAACATACAGTTCACACTAGGGAAAGACTGAAATCGCTGTTAAATTCAGGAATTATTAAGGTGTTCTTTTAGGTCTTTACTACTGTTATTCAACATAATCTTTGAATACTTAGAGTTAATTCAAAAGGAGAGGAGAGACATAGCTAGGAAAGGAAGGATATCAACTAATTCCCATGAAGACAATATGATTCTGTACATAGAAAAATCTATTAGGAAAACCCATCCACCTATTTAGTACAGTCATAAGAAAAATTCCAATGAAATTCTTCACAGAGATAGGAAGGAATCCAAAATTCAGCTTGAAGTCTTTAAAGGTCCTGAATATTTAAACAAATTCTAACTAGAAAGAGCAATGCTAAATGTAACCCAATACCCAATCTCCAATTGTACTACAGAGCCATATTAATCACATTCAGGATTGGACTGGCATAAAATCAGACACATAGATGAACAGTCTGGAATAGAAGGCTTGTATATAAGACCACAAAGATATATTTATCTTTGAACAAAGTTGTACAAAACACACAATGGAGAAAAGACTAAGGGTGACATTGTTAAACAATTCTTTTAAAAACAGTGTTTAGTGAGCATATCAGGTTGGAGTTTGAGTCCACAGCCCTTGGGTATGTGCTTCAGTTTGAGATGGCTTGATTCTTTGTATGAATTGGCTTGGGAGGACCTGAAGTCATTTTTCTGTGTGGTTTACCCAGTTGACAGTGTCATCTGTTGTGTCTGATGCTGCTCACCAAACTATGTCTTTCTCAATACTGTATTATCCAATATAGAGGGTTTGACTACTCTCCCCAATGGAAAAATGGAGGTTCATTATCTAAATTTGTATTTGTCTGATTTTTGATGCATTTGAGAATACATTTTAATTATCTATTTATACAATTATCTTATTTTCCTCTGAGTGTCAGCATTGACAATACTTATCCCCCTCCCAATATTTATAACTGGGAGAGTTATAATTTTCATATTGACTGGAAGGTATTTCTTGTGTGTTTATTCAACCTTTGCTAGTTACTGTGTTCATTTAACTTCTCATGTAATTTATAATGTGTAGAATTATTTTGGTGCTCTTGATGAACATATGGATTTGGTTTAATAAAGTGTGTTATGTTGATCTTTTTTTTGAAACCTTTTTTAAATGTTTGTAAATTTTTTTCCTTACTCTGAGGTCAAGAGATACTCTCTCTTTCTCGTGAAAGTTTTCTAGCTTTGTTTTATATTTTATTTATTGATAGTGACTGTGTGTGTCTGTGTGTGTCTGTGTGTGTGATATGAAGGTGCTGTGGCATGCATGTGGATGTCAGCAGACCGGTTTGTGGAGTAAATTCACTCATTTCACCTTTACATGGATTTTTGGAGGATTGAATTTGGGACTTTCGGCTTGTCTTGTTGACATTTTTACCTCCTGAGCCATCTTCCTGGCCTTGATGCTGATTTTCTTTTGAGAGAGAATGAGAGAAGTAATTGTTAGCTCCTTTCTACCTTATCATTTACAGAGTTTGCTGAGTGATTTCCTCTTATTCAACATGCTGACAATGTCACTTCTGCCACAAATTATTTTAATGCAGCCATGAACTTAGGGCTGAGCTCAGTCCCTCTCACATACAGTTTTATTAACTATAGCTTTCAATCAAAACTTGATATAAACTGCCCTTCACCCTCTTTTCTGAGGTAGGATTTCTCCATCAAAACCAGAACTTGGGAGTACAACTAGACTTAGCATTGTTCAGCAGGGGAGACCCATTGCTTCTATTTCTAAGACTAGAACTTCAGGTAGACTGCCACATCCAACCAACATGTACATGGGTTCTAGGGCTCTAAATTGTAATTTTGCTAGCATGGCTAAACCAACTCTATAGACTGGTTCCTATGATGTCATAATTTTTAAATATTTTATTTTATTTATTTTGTTCATTTGTATGTGCACGTAACGTGTGTTTGCGTGTGTGTGTGTGTGTGTGTGTGTATGTGCGCGCGCGTGCGCGCGCGCGCACGCGAGGGCGTTTATTCTCCCCTTGTATCATATGGTTACTCAGGATTGCACTCAAGTAGTCAAGGTTCGTACCAGTTTCCTTTATCTGATGAATGGTCTTTCTTTCTTTCTTTCTTTCTTTCTTTCTTTCTTTCTTTCTTTCTTTCTTTCTTTCTTTCTTTCTCTCTCTCTCTCTCTCTCTCTCTCTCTCTCTCT
>NW_021620852.1:3257331-3336305 GCF_004785775.1 Grammomys surdaster
CTCTCTCTCTCTCTCTCTCTCTCTCTCTTCCTCTCCTTTTTGAATTTGTTTTGTTTTTCAAGAGAGGGTTTCTCTGTATAGCCCTGGCTTTCCTGGAACTCACTCTGTAGACCAGACTGGCCTTGAACTTAGAAATTCTGCCTGCCTCTGCCTCCCAAGTGCTGGGATTAAAGGCATGCGCCACCACTGCCCAGCCATGGTCTTATTTCATTGAATACATATTTAGATGGATACCCAGGTGGAATGGTCTTCAGACAGCCCCACCTTCAGTTTCTGACCCACACTTTGTCTCCATATTTGCTCCCTTGAGTATTTTGTTACTTCTTCTAAGAAGGATCGAAGCACCCCCACTTGGTCTTCCTTCTTTATGAGCTTCATGTGGTCTGTGAGTTGAATCTTGGGTATTTCAAGCTTCTGGACTAATATCCAACAATCAGTGAGTGAATACCATGTGTGTTCTTTTGTGATTGGGTTACCTCACTCAGGATGATATTTTCTAGTTCCCTCCATTTACCTAAGAATTTATCAAATTCATTATTTTTAATAGCTGAATAATATTCCATTATATAAATGTACCACATTTTTTGTATCCATTCTTCTGTTGAAGGACATCTAGGTTTTTTCCAGCCTTTGTCTATTATAAATAAGGCTGTTATGAACATAGTGGAGCATATGTCCTTGTTATATGTTAGAGTATCTTCTGGGTATATGCCCAGGAGTTGTATAGCTGGGTCCTCAGGTAATGCTATGTCCCATTTTCTGAGGAACCACCAGACTGTTTTCCAGAGTGGTTGCACCATCTTGCAACCCCACCAACAATGGAGGAGTGTTCCTCTTTCTCCATACCCTTGCCAGTATCTACTATCACCTGAGTTTTTGATCTTCGCCATTCTGACTGGTGTGAGGTGGAATCTCAGGGTTGTTTTGATTTGCATTTCCCTGATGACTAAGGATGCTGAACATTTCTTTAGGTGCTTCTCGGCCATTCGAGCTTCCTCAGTTGAGAATTCTTTGTTTAGCTCTATACCCCATTTTTAAATAGGGTTATTTGGTTGTCTGGAGTCTAATTTCTTGAGTTCTTTGTATATATTGAATATTAGCCCTCTATCGAATATGGGATTGGTCAAGATCTTTTCCCAATCAGTTGGTTGCCGTTTTGCCCTTTTGATAGTGTCCTTTGTCTTACAGAAATTTCCCATTTGTCAATTCTTGATCTTAGAGCATAAGTCATTGATGTTCTGTTCAGGAACTTTTCCTGTGTGCCCAAGTAGTTGAGGTTCTTTCCCACCTTCTCTTCTATTAGTTTCAGTGTATCTGGTTTTATGTGGAGGTTTGATCTACTTGGATTTGAGCTTTGTACAAGGAGTTAAGAATGGATCGATATGCATTCTTCTACATGCTGACCTCCAGTTGAACCAGAACTATTTGTTGAAAATGCTGTCCTTTTTCCACTGGACAGTTTTAGATCCTTTGTCAAAGATCAAGTGACCTTAGGTGTGTAGGTTTATTTCTGGGTCTTTAATTCTATTCCATTGATCTTCCTGCCTGTCTCTGTACCAATACCATGCAGTTTTTATCACTATTGCTCTGTAGTACAGCTTGAGGTCAGGGATGATGATTCCTCCAGAAATTCTTTTATTGTTGAGAATAGTTTTTGTTATCCTGGTTTTTTTTTTTTTTGCTATTCCAAACAAATTTGAGAATTTCTCTTTCTAACTCTGTGAAAAATTGAGTTGGTATTTTAATGGAGATTGCATTGAATCTGTAGATTGCTTTTGGCAAGATGGCCATTTTTATTATATTAATCCTGCCAATCCATGAGCCTGGGAGATCTTTCCATCTTCTGAGATCTTCTTCGATTTCTTTCTTCAGAGACTTGAAGTTCTTGTCATACAGGTCTTTCACTTTCTTGGTTAGACTCACACCAAGGTATTTTATATTATTTGTGACTATTGTGAAGGGTGTAATTTCCATAATTTCTTTTTCAGCCTGTTTATCTTTCAAGTAGAGAAAGGCTAATGATTTGTTTGAGTTTATTTTATAGCCAGATACTTTGATGAAGTTGTTTATCAGGTTTAGGTGTTCTCTGGTGGAAGTTTTGGCGTCACTTAAGTATACTTAACTATACTTAAGTTTATCATCTGCAAATAGTGATATTTTGACTTCTTCCTTTCCTCTTTGTATCCCCTTGACTTCTTTTTGTTGTCTAATTGTTCTGGCTAGGACTTCCAGTACTATATTGAATAGATAGGGAGAGAGTGGGCAGCCTTGTCTAGTCCCTGATCTTAGTGGGATTGCTTCAAGTTTCTCTGCATTTAGTTTGATGTTGGCTACTGGTTTGCTGTATATTGCTTTTAGCATGTTTAGGTATGGGTCTTGAATTTCTGATCTTTCCAAGACTTTTATCATGAAGGGATGTTGAATTTTGTCAAATGCTTTCTCAGCATCTAGTGAGATGATCATGTAGTTTTTTTGATTTCTATTTGTTTGTAAAGTGGATTAGATTTATGTATTTCCGAATATTGAACCATCCCTGCATTCCTGGGATAAAACCTACTTGATCATGATGGATGATTGTTTTGATGTGTTTTTGGATTCAGTTTTTGAGAATTTGATTGAGTATTTTTGCATCGATATTCATAAGGGTGATTGGTCTGAAGTTCTCTTTTTTTGTTGGGTCTTTGTGTGGTTTGGGCGTGAGTGTGATTGTAGCTTCATAGAACCAATTGGGTAGTGTTCCTTCTGTTTCTATTTTGTGGAATAATTTGAAGAGAATTGGTATTAGGTCTTCCTTGAAGGTCTGATAGAATTCAGCACTAAAACCATCTGGTCCAGGGCTTTTTTGGTGGGGAGTCTTTGAATGATTGCTGCTGTTTCCTTAGGGGTTATGAGACTGTTTAGATGTTTTATTTTCTCCTGATTTAACTTTGGTACCTGGAATCAGTCTAGGAAATTGTCTATTTCATCCAGACTTTCCAGTTTTGTTGAGTATAGGCCTTTGTAGTAGGATCTGATGATTTTTTTTAAATTTCCTCAAATTATGTTGTCATGTCTTCCTTTTCAGTTCTGATTTTATTAATTTGGATACTGTCTCTTGCCTTCTGGTTAATCTGGCTAAGGATTTATCTATCTTGTTGATTTTCTCAAAGAACCAGATCCTGGTTTTGTTGATATTTTGTATAGTTCTCTGTTTCTATTTGGTTGATTTCAACCCTGAGTTTGATTATTTCCTGCCATCTACTCCTCTGGGTATATTTGTTTCTTTTTGTTCTAGAGCTTTCAGGTGTGCTGTCAAGTTGTTAATGTATTCTCCCTCCAGTTTCTTTTTGTAGGTACTTAGAGTTATGAGTTTTCCTCTTAGCACTGCTTTCATGGAGTCTCACAAGCTTTGGTATGATGTGTCCTCATTTTCATTAAATTCTAAAACATCTTTAATTTTTTTCTTTATTTCTTCCTTGACCAAGTCATCATTGAGTAGAGAGTTGTTCAGTTTCCATGTGCATGTGTGTTTTCCATTGGTTATGTCATTATTAAAGACCAGCCTTAGTTTGTGGTGATCTGATAGAATGCAAGGGATTATTTCAATCTTTTTGTACCTGTTGAGGCTTGTTTTGTGACCAATTATATGGTCTATTTTGGAGAAGGTACCATGAGGTGCTGAGAAAAAGGTATATTCTTTTGTTTTAGGATGAAAGGTTCTACAGATATCTGTTAAATCCATTTGTTTCATAACTTCTGTTAATTTCAATGTGTCTCTGTTTAGTTTCTGTTTCAATGATCTGTCCATTGCTGAGAATGGGGTGTTGAAATCCCCCACTATTATTGTGTGAGGTGCAATGTGTGCTTTGAGCTTTAGTAAAGTTTCTTTTATGTATGTGGGTGTCCTTACATTTGGAGCATAGATGTTCAGAATTGAGAATTCATCTTGGTAGATTTTTCCTTTGATGAGTATGAAGTATCCTTCCTCATCTTTTTTGATTACTTTTGATTGAAGTTGATTTTATTTGATATTAGAATGGCTCCTCCAGCTTGTCTCTTGGGACCATTTGCTTGGAAGTTTGTTTTCCATCCTTTTACTCTGAGATAGTGTCTGTCTTTGTCACTGAGGTACATTTCCTGTATGCAGCTAAATTCTGGGTCCTGTTTGTGTACCCAATCTGATAGTCTGTGTCTGTTTTATTGTAGAATTGAGTCTATTGATGTTAAGAGATATTAAGGAAAAATGATTGTGGCTTCCTGTTATTTTTGTTATTAGAGGTGCAATTATGTTTGCATAGCTATCTTCTTTTGGGGTTTTGGAAGACTACTTTCTTGCTTTCTCTAGGTTGTAGTTTCCTTCTTTGTGTTGGCATTTTCCATCAATTATCCTTTGAAATACTGGGTTTGTGGGAAGATATTGTACAAATTTTGTTTTGTCATGGAATATCTTGGTTTTTCCATTTATAGTGATTGTTTTGCTGGGTATAGTAGTATGGGATGGCATTTGTGTTCTCTTAGGGTCTCTATGATATCAGTCCAGGCTCTTCTGGCTTTTATAGTCTCTGGTGAGAAGTCTGGTGTAATTCTTATAGGTCTGCCTTTATATGTTACTTGACCTTTGCCTTACTGCTTTTAGTATTTTTTCTTTGTTTTGTGCATTTAATGTTTTTATTATTATGTGATAGGAGGTATTTCTTTTCTGGTCTAGACTATTTGGTGTTCTGTAGGCTTCTTGTATGTTTATGGGCATCTCGTTCTTTTGGTTAGGAAAGTTTTCCTCTATAATTTTGTTGAAGATATTTACTGGCCCCTTAAGTTGGGAATCTTCACTCTCATCTATACCTATTATCCTTAGGTTTGGTCTTCTCATTGTGTCCTGGATTTCCTGGATGTTTCAGGTTAGGAGCTTTTGTAGTTTACATTTTCTTTGACAGTTGTGTCAACATTTTCCATGGTATCTTCTGCACATGAGATTCTCTCTTCTATCTTTTGTGTTCTGTTGGTGATGCTTGTGCCTACGACTCCTGATTTCTTTCCTAGGTTTTCTATTTCCAGGGTAGTCTCCCTTTGAGATTTCTTTATTGTTTCTACTTCCACTTTTAGATCCTGGATAGTTTTGTTTAATTCCTTAACCTGTTTGACTGTGTTTTCTTGCATTTCTATAATGGATTTTTGTGTTTCCTCTTTAATGGATTCTACCTGTTTACCTGTGTTCTCCTGTACTTCTTTAAGGGAGTTATTTATATCCCTCTTAAAGTCCTCTATTATCATCATGAGAAGTGATTTTAATTCTGAATCCTGCTTTTCTGGTGTGATGGGGTGTCCGGGGCTTGCTGTGGCTGGAGAACTGGGTTCTGATGATGCCAAGTAACTTTGGTTTCTGTTGTTTATGTCCTTCCACTTGACTTTCACTATCCGGTTAACTCTAGTGCTACCTGCACTCACTGTCTCTGACTGGAGCCTGTCTTTCCAGTTATCTTGGTTGTGTCAGAACTCCACAGAGTCCAGATGTCTCTGTGATCGTGAGTTCCTGGGTGGAAGAACTGCTGGGACTCAGGCTGCCTCTGGGATCCTGAAATCCTGGTGCTCTGAGTACAGTGGTTCCTCTAGGATGGTTCAGGATATGGTGTCTTCACAGGAGCAGACCAGCTAGGTGTTCACTTCTCTGAGTGGAGTGAATCCTCTAGAATGGCTCAGGGTAAGGTGTTCGCTGCTCTGAGTGCAGTGGCTCCTCTAGGATGGCTCAGGATACGGTGTCTCCACAGGAGCAGTCCAGCTAGGTGTCTGCCCCAGCCAAAAGGATCAGGTGAGGGATAAATCATTTTCTTAAAGAGACTTCCTCCACTGCCAGAGATCTCAAATAGCCTCCTGGTCAATCATCTAGAAACAGTTCTTCACATAATAAATGAACTTGGCTTCCACTTTGGGAAGAGAACCACAGTTTTCTACACTTACTTGCATTTTTGCCTTAATGTCTTCTACAGAACTAGGTCCTTTTGATGTTTTAGGGTTTTTTTCCTGTTTTTTGAAGGACTCTTGACCCTTTGATCTTGGTGTTGATGGTTTTAAGTCTTTTCCATTTTGGTTTGATTTTTGTGCATTTTTGGCAGGGGTATCTCATACAGATTTCTTCACTGGAACTTTTTCTTCAGTTTCCTCTTCATCAAAATCATCATCTTCTTCATCATCCTCATCTTCATCATCATTGTCCTCTTCATCTTCATCAAGTTTTACTTTTTTTCTGTGGAACCTTGTTACCACCTCCAGGAGCAGATCACTTTCCAAACATGGCCAAGAGACATCCTCTTCATCTTCTGACTCTGCATTTTCCTCTACAGCTAGTAGGTGCTGTCCACTAATGTGCACAGGCCCTGAGCCACACTTCAACCTTAAGACCACAGGTGGTGTAATTTCAAAGCCCCCAAGGGAAACTGTTGGTTGTGCAGACATTTTCAAAGTTGTCAGTGTTACTTTAATTGCACTGCCTCCATAGTTCATTGCTTCTGTCTCTACGATGTTTAATTCATCTTTTACCTCTGCTCCTAAACTGACCTTTCTCAATAACTGGTGCTCATTTTCATCATTATCCACTTTAAAGTGATAGTCTTTGTCAGCCTTTAGTTTACAACTGAAAAGGTAGTTCTAAGGTCTGAGAGGGCTCATGTCCATGTCCATCAAGTCTTCCATGAGGTGGAGGTGTGAACTTTGGTGTGGGAGAAGCCAGATGGAAAGCAACTGCCTGCTGTTCCACAGAACAGGCATGCAGGACGGAATCATGCCCTATTGATTTTCATATATTAAGCTATCCCTACATCTCTCGGATGAAGCCGACTTCATTACGTTGGATGATCATTTTGATGTGTTTTTGGATTCATTTAGCAAGTATTTTATTGAATATTTTTGCATCTATTTACATAAGGGGATTTGATTTTTAATTCTCTTTGTTTGGTCTTAATTTGTTTTGAGTATCACAATAATTGTTGCTTTATAAAATAAATTGGACAATGTTCTTTCTGTTTTTATTTAGTGAAATTATTTGAGGAGTATTGGTGTTAATTCTTCTTTAAAATGCAGTAGAATTCTGTGTTCAAAGCACCTGGTCCTTGAATTGTTTTGGCTAGGAGATTTTAATGACTGTTGCTTTACACTAGGGATTATAAGTTTATTTAAATTGCTTATCTGATCTGATTTTACTTTGATAAATTGTACCTATTGAGAAAATCATCCATTTCTGTTAGTTATTTTTAATTTGGTGGAATACAGGTTTTAAAGTATATCCTTATGATTCTCTGGATTTGACCAGTGTCTGTTGTTATGCTTCTGATCTTGTTAATCTAAATATTCTCTCTCTGTCAAATAGATAAGGATTTGTCTATCTTGTTGGTTTTCTTAAAGAATCAATTCTTTGTTTCATTGATTATTTGTATTGTTCTTTCTGTTTCTATTGTATTGGTTTTAACCCTGAGTTTAATTATTTCTTGCCTTCTATTCCTCTTGAATTTGATTATTTCTTTTTCTTCTAGAATTTTTAGGTATATTGTTAAGTTGCTAGTATGAGATCTCCCCAGGTGTTTTGCTTTGTTTTGTTTTGTCTTTTTTTTTTTAATGTAGGCACTTAATGCTATGAAATTACCTCTTAGTACCACTTTCATTGTGCCCCAAAAGTTTGTGTATTCATTTTCATCAAATTATAGAAAGCCTTTCTGTCTTTCTTTATTTCTGTCTTAACCCATCTCTTATTTAGTGGAGAGTTTTCTAGTTTCTATGAGCTTGTAAACTTTCTGTTCTTTCTGGTGTTGTTGATAGCTTGCTTTAATCATTGGTGGCCTGATAGGATGTAGGAAATTGTATATGTTGACACTTGATTTGTGTCTGAGTACGTGGTTAGTTTGGAAGAAAATTCAATGAAGCACAAAGAAAAAGGTATTTTGTGTCCGTGTGTGTGTGTGTGTGTGTGTGTGTGTGTGTGTGTGTGTGAAATGTTCTGTAAAAATCTTTTAGGCCCATTTGGTTTATAATGTTTGTTAGTTTCAATATTTCTCCATTTACATATTAAAACGGCTACACCAGATTGCCTTTTAGGTCTGATTGTTTAAAATATCTGTTTTCCTGAAGTAATACCTATTTTCAATGTTGAGATGTGTTCCTTGATGCAGTAGATGTATGGGTCTTCATTTTGCACCCATTCTGTTATTCCATGTCTTTTTAATGGGGAATTGAAACTATAGATATTGAGATACGTCAATGACCAATGATTGATTGTTATTGTTATTTTGTTGTTGTTGCTGATCCTGATGTTGATGACAGTAGTGAATGTTCGTGAGTGTGTGTGTTTCTCATCTTTTGATTTTGCTGGTCTGAGAGTATTTATTTTCTGTGTTTTCATGGTGGTAGTTAACTTTTTGTTGGAGTATTTCTTCTAGTACTTTACACATGGCTGGGTTTGTGTACAGACATTGTTTAAATTTGGCTTTATCATTAAGTATCTCATTTTTTTCTATCTATGGTGATTAAAAAATTTTGCTGGGGATAGTAATTTGTCCAGGCCCTCCTGATTTTAAAGTCTGAAATTGAGAAATCAGATGTGATTCCAATAAGCCTGTATTATTCAGGCTATGCTTCCCAGCTTATATCGGTCTGACTGATCCACTGTAGTAACTGGTGGATCCTGAGTGGGGAAGCAAAACAGGAACTGCAGAGGAATGGAGACCTCAGGTGGCTAGTGAGCCCAATGAGAACAGACTCTCAGGAGACAGGTGTCAGTGAGACACCTTATTGTAATTGTAGAAACAAAAGCTATTTAAACCTTTGTGGGGTGGGTGGGGGATATCAGTGTGAGTGTACATCATTGGAAGGGTCCAGCTGGGAATGTCTCATTAGCATAAAAAGAAATTCCAGGTGCTGCTGGACATGACTTTATAAGGGAAAGAGAGAAAGTTTAACCTAGCTACTGGGCTACATAACCTCCTTCAGTGGGGCAAAGGTAGGGGCACAGGGATACCAAAACTATAGGCCCACTGTAGGGGGAGTTATCCTACTCCTGCACTCCCCCAACCCTCTGCTCCCTAGACTCAAAGGTCTATGTTTATATGATACCTGGTCCTTTTCCCTTGTGGCTTTTAATATTCTTCCTTTATTCTGTATGCTTAGTTTTTAAATTTATATGTAGCAAGGAGACTTTCTTTTCTGGTCCAATCTATTTCATGTTTGTATCTTTCTTGTACCTTTATAGACACCCTTTTCTTTAGGTAAGAAAAATTTTCTTCTATGATTTTGTTGAATATATTTCCTGGGGCCTTTGAGCTGATATTTTTCTCCTTTCTTTATTTCTGTTATTCTTATGTTTTATCTTTCCATAGTAGCCCATATTTTCTGGATGTTTTGTGCTAGGAGGGTTTTTTTTTTTTCATTTAACATTTTCTTTGAGTGGTGTATCCATTTCTTCTGTCATATGTTCAGCATCTGAGATTCTTCCTTCCATCTGTTGTATCCTGTTGGTCAAGCTTACCTCTGTAGTTCCTATATATATTCTAAAAGTTCTTCAGTTTTTGTTTTCTTTATTGATTTTATTTCCATTTTCAGATCTTGAACCGTTTTACTTGTTTCCTTCCACTGTTTGTGTTTTCCTGCATTTCTTTAAGGGTTTTATGAATTTCTGCTTTAAGGAACTCTATCATCTTCATATAGGCAATTTTCATGTCTTTTTCTTGTGCTTCTGATGTGTTGGAATATTTAGAACCTGCTGTGGCAGTATAGCTGGGCTCTACTAGAGACATATTACCATACCTGTTATTGATTGTGTTTTTATGCTGGTGTCTAGGCATCTGGAATTGGCATGATTATGTGTCTTGGTATTGAACTCTGGATTTATCTTTGTTGGGTGGGTGTTTTGATCTTTAGTTTCTGCTTTTCCTCTGAAATTTCTGAGAATATGATGGGTGTGTGTTGCTTGGTAGGAGATTTTTTTTGTGTGTGGGCAACATATAGTTTTGGCCACTTGTGGTTCCAGGTAAAATGTGTTTCCTGGCATTGGTAGCTAACACTTATAAATGAGGATAGGCTAGTGGTCTGAGGGGGTTCACAGGAGAGCAGAGTGTTCAATGAGCATCTGCTTATTTTATCTTCTCGGAATAGTGGGAGACAGATATTAGACAACTAAGAAATGTCACTCCAGAGGATGTGCTTATAGCACTGGGGATAGAATTGGGGTTGGATATAGACTAGAGGAACAGAAAGAGAGAGGGAGGTCTACAGATAGCTAGAGATGTTAGAATGGGCAGATCCATGGAATCCACAAGTGATGGGAACATGGGAGCAAGGAAGGGTGCGACAGGTTCTGCTGCAGAGCTTGGAATGAGACTGAGGGATTGGTTCTGGAGGAACAGAGGGAGAAGACCAGCAGGAAGTCTACCTGGTTTTCTGGCAGGTGTGACACGTAGGTAGCAGGAGGTTCCTGCATGAGTTGGGACTGACCAGGTGGGGCAGATGCTTAGGACAGGATGGATGTGGAATCCATAGGAGATGTGGGAAGGAGGAATGAAAGTGGCAACTGGCATTTTGTTGTAACACTATAGATAAGACAGAGGACTTGGATTTGGAAGAGAGGAAGGAGTTATGAAGGTCATCGGTTTGCTTATATCTTTTTCTGGCCTGCTCATCTGGTGTATTTCCAGTGAATGCTACTGGGGTTGAAGGCTGGTATAATGGGATGAGTTGGGGACAGGAAGGTTATGGAAGAAGATCTTTGTGATTCTTTGGGGATGGGGTAGAGGGGAAAGGGAGGATACAGCAGGTTTCCTGTTATAGAGCTGGAGAGGAGACTGGACAGACTGGGTCTGGAGAAGCAGAAGGAGAGGTGTGAATCCTCTGTCATCCTACTTGTGTCCCTGACAGGAGTGGACCTTAGGTTTTCAGGGTGTACCTGCTCAGGTTGGGGACTGGGCCATAGCAACTGAGGAAGGTTAGAAGAGGACAATCTGTGAGATCCACCAGCTATAGAAACAAGGGCAAAAGGGAAGGCTGGTACAGGTGTTCTGCTGCAGAGAGTGGGATGGCTGGGATCTGGGGAACAGATAGAGAAGAAAAGACCAGCAGGCAGCCATTAAATTTTTTTTAACTTCTCTAGGTTATTACTTGTTATCATTTCAGTTATCACTTACTTTTTAATGATTAGAATTGTTTTATGATAAGTATTTCAGAATAAACAGTACAGAGGAGGGACAACATTCAGTTTTGGTGTCAGAAAAATCTCTTTTACAACCCCCCTCCCACCAATAGGGGTGTTTATTTATTTATTTGTTTGTTTTGTTTTTAGAGATGGGGTAACTATATAGTTCAAAATGTGATCTTTTTGCCTGAACTGTCCAAATGTTCTGAGATTAGGTATATACCATTATGGTGGATTTAGTAGAGTTCTATAAAGTTGTGTGGATATGTGAGCTCTTTGTCTTACTTTTACTTGCCAACATTTGGGATTATAGATGTTGTAAAGATAAGGAAGGTTGGTTTCTTAATCCTCTGAAGGTTTGTATGCTTAACTAAGAATGCATTAATAGGAAAACCCACAAATGTATTTAATTAATAAATGTTCATGGAGATATTATGGTCTGTACCTGAAATTTCCCCATAGACTCACATGTGCAACACTGTCTTAGTCAATATTCTATTGCTGTGAAGAGATACCACAATCACAGCAACTCATAAATGAAAGCATTTTATTGGGGGTTGCTTACAGTTCAGAGATTTAAACATTCATTGTCATTGTTGGGGGAAGCATCAAAGTAAGCAGAGTAACTGAGAATTCTACAGGCAACAAGAGAGAGAGAGAGAGAGAGAGAGAGAGAGAGAGAGAGAGAGAGAGAGAGAGAGAGAGAGAGAGAGGACACTGAGACTAAGTTGGTGTTTTTAAACCCCCAAAAACTACCCCGGTGATTCACTTCTTCCAACAAGGGCACAGCTCCTCCAAGACCATACCTCCCAATCTCTCTCAAGTAGCACCAATCATTAAGCATTCAAATATTTGAGACTATGAGGGCCATTTCTATTTAAACCATCACAAGGACTCAGTCCTCTGCTGATAATTTGTGAAGCTTTAGGAGGGTTGTTTATGGCTGGAGGAGACAGATCATGGGGACATGCAGTTGCTAATCACACCTATATTCGCTGTTCCTTACTAACTCTTTGCTTTCTGTCTGTCATGAGGTAAGTGGCTCCTGCCATATGTTCCCACCGTGGATGCTTGGCCTCACTGTGGACCCAGAACTAATCGAACCAATGCCCATGGACTGAGACGTTTACAACCACAATCCCAAGTAGACTTTCTCCTTATGTTGTTTATGTCAGGTGTTTTATCATAGTCACACAAATCTAATACGCACGCGGGTGCGCACACACACACATACCCCTAACACGAGGGGGGTGACATTGTCCAATAACCTATCAATATCTGAAGATTCATAAATATTTGCTTGTAAGGTAGAGAAGGTGAGAGAGGGAGAAAATGAGGGAGATGGAGATGGAGATGGAGAGGGGGAGGGAGAGGGAGAGGGAGAGGGAGGGGGGGAGGGAGAGGGAGAGGGAGAGACTTTTAAAGGGAAATTAATGATTTTGAATGGGTAAATTTGTCCAACACTTACATAATAATTAGTAAATGATTTTATGTCAGGGTTGAGGATAGATCATGATAAAAATCTGTCTAGGTGTAGTTATGTTCTTTAGTCTTCTGTCTTGCAGATATGAGTTTTGAGACTGAATACTGAGAAGAGGAAAGAATGAGAATTATTTTGTTTCTTTAGTGGATCCAGTCTTAGTCAGATGAGAGAATTATTAAAGTTCTTTCCAGCATGTTCTATTTTCCCAATGTATTTAATTTAATATAAATGGGATAACAGTGTGCTATATTGTAAATTTTTCTGAAATTGTGACTATGATAGGAGGAGTGAAAATATTCTAAAGAGGGAGATTTGTGCTCCTCTCTCGGCTACTAGATGTTCCAGACAATGATCCGGGAAGAATTGGATACATCAGGAATCTCAAGCTAGGAGAAAAAACTGAAGGCTGGTGACAGCTGAAGGAAGTAGTTTCCCAGGGAGGGATTTCTCCAGCTCTAATAAATTTTCAGATCATTTTACAAGACAAAGAGGACAAAAGGATGAATGAATGATGGGGAGGGAGGGTCCACACCTTCATAAGAACTACTTAGTTTCTGGGTAGTGGTGCTGCATGCCTTTAATCCCAGCACTTGGGAGGCAGAGGCAGGTGGCTTTCTGAGTTTGAGGCCAGCCTGATCTACAGAGTGAATTCCAGAACAGCCACGGCTTAAAAAAAAAAAAAAAAAGAACTACTTAGTTACTTAGTTACACACCCATCTTGTTCGCTCTATTTAAAGTTAAATCTCACATCAGTGGCCTGAAGATAAAATTTGAAGATCAACTGGACCACATTACTTTTCCCTTCTCCCACTTCGGCCACAATAAAACATTTTCCTTTCACTGTATTTTACTGTTACTCATCATTTTAATTGGCTTTTTGAGCATGACTGATGAGACAGCCCGTTGAAGATGGCAGGGCTCAGCCTTTGGCCCTCAGAACTCTGGCTAAAGTAATTCATTGTCTTTCTCTTCTCCTAGTTTCCTTTTTATCCTGATCTAATAATTTCAGTGAAGATGCTCATAAACTTAGACACGGTAGGAGAGCTATAGCCACAGTTCCTCCACACCCTCCCTTAGGCTACTGATGTCACACTTTATTTTCATTCCTTTTTGGAAAGTGGCTTCTGTCTTTTGTACCTTCTCATTTTGGCATATGTTTTTTACCCCAAAGGAATCCTTCTTCATTTGTGTTGAAGTTGGCTTTAAAAATATTTATTAGTATCAGTCAAGACTGAATTTTCATGTTTTTTTCTCTTTCCCTACTTTCAATTTGTTTCTGAAGGAAAATGCCAGCTAAGAGATTTTGACATACCAATTTGACATCTAAGCTTGATGCATAAAGTCATTAAAATAATTTCTATGTCAGGTTTACTTTGATCAATATGAAATGCTGGAAATTGCAGAGAGAAAAACTCTAATCACATAGGCTAAGAAAAAGTTCAATAGTGTATGTAACAATCACAAGTGTAGCATAAAGAAGTGTGTTTTCTTCAGATTTTGCTTGTCTCTTAAGTATGCTTTGTAAGCATAAGTAAAGTATAATATTATATTTTTGAAATTTATAAATACATCCTGCTGCCATATATTAGCCTTGTCCTAGTTTCTGTACCATACCTCACAAACCTCATGGAGTCTCTGGAGTGATGAATGTCCTTCATATGCTCATGGGGCTGTTAGTAGCTGGGACCTCCTGCAGCTTGCAGCCAGGGACTCATAGCCAGAAAGATCAAGTCTTGTTTAAAAGATTGAAGCTGTAGCCCCACTTTCCTGAACTCTAGAGAGTGACTGAATATTGCTTGATGATGGAACGCCTCATTAATGACAAATTGTATAACTAACCATTCTTTTGTAGTGGATTTTCTATAAATGTCTTTAAACAGTGGTGTTTGGAGAACTTGTAGGTGATGGGAGAGTGGTGCTCTCTGGAGGATCTTAAGAGTTTCTTCACATCTTTAAACTAAGGGGTGTGACATTAAGTGACAACTTGGAACTTTCAGCTATCTTGAGAAATAGAAGTACTCTTATGTTATGGAGTGCTTAGCTCCAGGAATGGGAAGCTAACTTAGTTTCAGAATTGAGAAAGGAGGAGGTTTTACATAAGACACCATAATCTTGGTATCTAACATGTTATGGGTCAATACATCTCTCTAGTACATTTATTGAAGAAAATCTAATTGATTATTTTTACCTTGTGAAATCCAGAAGCAGAAAGTTCTCTTGTGTGCTATGTTTATTACCCTTGAGAAATGTGACTGAATTTTTAGTTCAAAGATAGAGAATTACTAACTGTGACTAGCACTTATAGAAATGATACAAACAAACACACACACACACACACAATCACACCAATTTTGCTGTACATATTTCCAAATGTCTTTCTTGCAAGTATCAACAATCATGAGTTCAACAACAGAAGTAGAACATTTACAGGTCTGACTACACTGAAAACTTGTGATTTAAAATGCCACTCATGTTAAGGTCATGCAACTACAAATAATAAGGTAATTTGGGGTAATTTAGTGTTGTTTAACAGTTTTGGGCCTGGGTGTGTTCTCAATTTAAAAAGTATATCTCAGTCCCCAAGTTAAACTGTCTTGAAAAAGCAGAGATTCTTACCATTTGGAGCTACACCCTTCCAAGGGTATAGCTGAAGCAGTACCACAGACTGTAGAATATCTCCCCCACCCCATCACACCTCTCTATTCTGACTTAGCCATTCTTATTATTCTTTCATTTCTTTAGTGTCTGAGTTTTCCTATTTTGTTCCTGTTTTTAATTGGTCACCTATGGTTGTTAGGCTAATTTGAATTTTCTTCTCTACCAGTACTGGGTATGAATGTCTTGTTAGAGCTTGTAAGTTACAGAATTTCATTTGCTATCTTAAAACAAAGCTATGAGGGACTTTCTTTGTTGAATACAGATATAACATTCTCAATGGAATACAAATCAAATTCAACAGCACGTTAAAATGAACACTTTATGGGATGATTGGCATTGCAGGATGCACGGGAGTTCAATAGATACAAACCATCAAATGTAATAGTACACACAAATACACTTGGGAAAGAAATTACACAATTGTCTCAAAACATTCAGAAAATGCCTTTGAAAAGTTTCTGTATCTCATGATAAAAATCGCTGAAAAATCTGGAAATAGGAGAAGCATGATAACATAATAAAAGATATATACAGTAAATCTAAAGTCAACATTATACTAGATGGAGAAAAACTGAAAGTATTTTCTTTAAAATCAACATTATAGTAAGAACACCCACTGTCTCTTCTTCTATTGGATATGGAGTCTGAAGTTTCAGCAAACGCAATAAGGTAAGAGAAA
The DNA here is from genome assembly GCF_004785775.1 of Grammomys surdaster. Taxonomy (NCBI): domain Eukaryota; kingdom Metazoa; phylum Chordata; class Mammalia; order Rodentia; family Muridae; genus Grammomys; species Grammomys surdaster. The sequence goes on from NW_021620852.1 coordinate 3,273,298, forward strand.
GAAATAAAATATATAAAGATAGGAAAGGAGAGAGAAAAAGCATCACTTTATGCAGATGACCCAGCCCTCTAATTTAAAGACTCCAAGGACTCTTCCAGGGAATTATTAGATCTGATAAATACTTTATCAAAGTAGAAGGACACATACAAATACCAATAACTTTTTAATGCACTAAGAACAAACATGATGAGAAAGAAATCAAGAAAACAATCTTATGTAGAATAACCTTAGAGAAAATATTTGGAGTTATTTTACAAAAACAGGAATGGTTTCTATAGTAAAAATTAAAAAACCCAACAAAGAAATATAAAGACTCTACAACAGTGTTTCTCAGCTTTCCTAATGCTGCAACCCTTTAATACAGTTCCGAATGTTGTGTTGACCCCTCCATCACAAAATTGTTATTTTTCTACTTTATAATTGTAATTTTGCTACTGTGATGAATCATAATGTAAATATCTGATATGCAGAATATTTACTATGTAACCCCTGAGAAAAAATCCTTCAACCCCAAAAGGGTTGTTGTGATCTTCAGGTTGAGAACTCACCATTGTCATGGATTAGAAAAACTAATAAGGTAAAAATGGCTATATTACCAAAAGTGATCTACAGATTCACTGTAATCTCCATGAAAAGTCCAATGATATTCTTCACAGAAATAGAAGAAATAGCTCTAAATGAGGTGCATATAGAAACGTAAAAGGCCTCAGATAATCAAATCAGCTATGAACAAAAAGATAAATCCTGGAGGTATAGTTATACCTTATTTCAAATTATGGCACAGAAGAGATTGTAACACAATACCACACACACATTTCCCTGTGAACTAATGTGTAGACCAAAAGCCAAGAGTAGAAGACCCATATCAAAATCTAGGCAAGTATTTTCATCTCATTTTTGAGAAAAGATTCTTACTTGAGAAAAGGCATCCTCAACAGTGGTGCTGAGAAAACTGGATACATGCACGTAGAAGAAAGTAACTAGATACTTACCTTTCACAATACACAAACGCCATCTCTACATATGGTTAAAGTCCTGACCCTGAGTGTAAGACCTGAAGCTGATACTATTAGAGTAAAGATTAGTGGAACATCTTACGATATGGGCACAGGTAAGGACTTTCGGAGTCAGGCTGTAGTGGCTCAAGAAATACAAGCATGCATCCACCAATGGTATTGCATGAAGGTAAAAGGACTCTGCACAACAAATGAAGTAACTGACAGAGAGATAAACCACAGAATGGAGAAAAATCATTGTTGGACAAATACCTGAAAGGGACTTAATATCTAGAATATTCAAAGAACTAAAAAGAGAACATCAATCCAATTAATAAAAGCATTGACTAGATAGTGCTAAATAGATGCAAAGAATGGAAAAAAAACCCTGTCCTTTACCATAGCTAACTTGGAAATTCAGATCAAAACTGCATTAAAAATCCACACATTTCAGTGACAGTGACTATCATCAGGACATAAAAAAGCAACAAAGGCTGTCAAGGATATGAAGAAGGAAGACCTATATACATTGCTAATGAGAATGTAAATTACTACAGCCACTATAGAGATTGATATTCAGGTTCCTTTAAAAAATAAACAGAATAAAACTTCAACTCTCACCTTCAAACAACCACAACTCAAAACCCAGCAATCTCGTTCTTGGGTACATGGCTGAAGGAAACAAATTTAACACACCAGAAGGACCCTTGCATGGTCATGTTTATTTTATCATGGCACCATTCACAATAGGTTATCACAATGGGAACCAACCAAGATATCCACCAACAAATGAATGCAGACATAAAACGGTACACATCCACAATTGAGTTTTAATTATCTATACAGAAGCATGAAATTGAGTCAAAGGTGAAGATTGTTACATTAAGCAAGATAAGCTAGACGTAGAAAGATGAATATTACAAGTTTCCTCTCCTATGCAGAATCTAGACATTAGAGGAAGAGAGACACTATTTGGGACAAAGAGTTGGGGGAGAGGGAATAAGAGAGGGTAATGAGAGGGGGGAAGACAAATGTTCCATGTTTTATTTTATATGTAGAAGGTAGATCTAAATATACACAGGCATTTCCTATATCATGTCAGACTCATTCAACATCCTGGCTTTCATGAATAGTGAAGCTGAGAATGAGGATGTACAGTTATCGGTGGGGTATGCTGACTTAGAATCCTTTGGGCATACACTCAAGAGTGTTAAAAGTATATTACACAGTGGTCAACTTTTAACTTTTTTGAAACTTGTCCACATTAGCTGCCTTGGTTACATTGCCACCAGCAATGGAGAACGTTCTTTCGTATCCTCACCAGACACTATCTTTCTGGCTGGTGGCTATTCAGATTGGGTGAGATAGAATCTCAAAGCATTTTAACTTGCATTTACACGGTGTCTGACAATGTTCAACACCTTTTCATGTATTGCTTCTATGTTGTGATCACTCAGTTAAGCCTTTTAGATAAACTGGAGATTGTTGCTTATGAGTTTGACTTTCTTAGTCAAGAAACTGCATACTGAGTCCCTTTGCAGCTATGTTGTTTCGCATAGTCAGGTCTTCTGTAGATTCTTAAACTAATATTTCTAGTCATTAATTTCATCTGAAATAACTTGTGCATTTTAAAGTGCTATAGATTCATATCTCTAAAAATTATAAATAGCTTTAAGGTGAGGAATGATGTTAAAATTTTGACTTATCTATTTTTGAATCTTTATGATTAAAACATGTTACTTAAAATAAAAAATTAGCAGTAAATAAAACAATGTTTTGTCATCTTTGATGAGGTTTTATTTGAAAGTTTGACTATTACCATTCTTTATGTATTTTCACTACATTTAATTAACTTATCTAATGTCTCTAGAATATTAGCATACGGTAATTGATAATAATAGAGCAACACCTGCCATATATTAGCATCTATCACTTTCTCCATCTCCAGCCAAATGTCAAATTCCAGAAAAATCAAGGGTGAAAGTGTGTTTTCCTTCTTTTCTTTACTTCTTTTTCTCCTGGGCTTTCTATTAAGACATTGGGTAAAGATGTTGCTTTCTTTATCAAATAAAAGCATGAAATCTATCTACTTACAAATTCAATGATAAGCCTGCTATCCTGCAGGATATGATGAGTGTAGACATGAGATCAAGTTTCTCTTGTTGGGGAAAAGAGTAATAATAGCTCTTGGCTGTTTAAGCTGGAAGGGTTATGTTTTTATGACATTTAAACTAATAATGAAAGGCTGGGGTAACTCTTGAGGGAGTCAGGTAAATGAAACACAGTAGGAAATGTTCTGTCTTAATCACTGTGGATGGAGGTCGAATAACCCCCTATTAATGTGGAAGGAGCTAGTTTTATCACTGTCAGGCAAAAGAAGAAAAATGGAGTGAAAGCAGAATTTGATAGAATTGGTGATTTTGCACTCACATGTGTAATACAACACTGAAAACAGATGGATATTTTTTTTAGTAAGGTTAACTATTGCTGTGATGAAGCATCATGACCAAAAGCAACTTGGAGAGGAAGGGGTTTATTTTACTTACACATCCATGTGATGGTCTCTATCACTAAAGGAAGTCAGAACAGGAATTCAAACAGATGTTCAAACATGGAGGTGGGAGCTGATGCAGAAGCCATGGAGGAGGGCTACTTGCTCTTACTGGCTTGCTCCTCATGGCTTGCTCAGTCTGCTTTTCTACAAAACCCAGGACCACCATTCCAAGCATGGCACCACCCACAATGGGCTGTCCCCGAATCAATCAGTAATTGAGAAAGTACTCTACAGACTTGCCTACGGTCTGATCTTATGGAGGTATTTTCTCAGCTGAGGTTCTCTCCTCTCAGATGACTTTAACTTATAACAAGTTGACATAAAACTAGCCAGCACAGTATTATATTATATTATGCTTGGGAAAACTAAGCTTGGGCAAGCTGGTTTCATTCTTCATCTTGACTATCATGCTGCTTTATCCAATTTCAAGAAAAATTATTGACCCAAATTTGTTGGAGAAAATTATTTTCCACACTGTGCAAACTTAACAGACTATCGTTCAAATGGACTCCAACACGGCAAGTTCTTGTCCTAATAATTGAACAGAGGAGTAAAGAACAGCTTACTTTGCTACTGTCCCTGTGTGAAAATATATCCATGTAGTTACTGATTTAAGCATAATTTGATCGCATTTACCAATGACCATATTTGAATTTAACTTAGTTTTAAAATGAAATTCACCCAGGAAACTAAAAAAAAAAAAGCATTATATATATTTTGAAAAGTGTTAGAAGGGAAAATTAACATGAAATTTGTGCTGTTCTCTTCCACTTCTGAATAATTCTTTTGGAGCTACTATCTATAACAACAGACAAGCTGCTACAGTAATTCTTGCTATTATTTGCTCTCATATTCAAAGCAAGGAAACCATGTATGAGTCATGTATTTTGGAATTGGATCATCATGAGTTTGAAATTAAGCTCCATCATTTGCTAGTTAACTCACTTAAGGGTTTTTTGTTTTTGTGTTTGTGTTTGTTTGTTTTTAAACTCTCTTTACCTCTATTCAAGAACCTGGTAATGGTACCTCAAAGATGTCCTTGTCTAGAGGGTAAAATGATTTGTATGAGGACCTACTGAGATACCCCAGGGCTGCTGGACTGTATATTTAAATGTTAAGAAAACAAAAAACAAAGCATAACAAAAACTTCAGAATATGCAAGAGTAATTTCAATACAGTGAAGAAAAAAATCTTGGAACGCATAAAATACTCAAATTACTTAGAGAGCATAAGAAAATTACTGAAAAGCTGAAGTGACCCAGTGAAGGGGTTGCTGACAAAGAACAGACAAATAAACCAGTGAAACAGAATAAACTCACACAAATATAACTGCCAGATCATTGGAAAGACAGCTTCTTCAACAAATGGTCCTGAGAAAGCTGGGTATCTATGTGTTGAAGATTGAAACTAGACTCATATTTCTCACTCTGAAAAAAAAATAAACTAAATGGACCAAGGTCTTAATGCAAGATCTGAAACTCTGATATTCTTAGAGAAACAATTCAGACAAACACTTCAAGGTATAATTATAAGCGCCTGAATGAGACTCCAGTTGCCAAGGAAATGATCCTAACATTAGACAGGTTAGACCACAGAAGCGGCTGCCTTCTGGCTCTGGCTACATGTCTAGCAGCCTTTGTCTACACTGCACTGGTTGCAAAGAGCTGATGTGAGCCCCAAGTTTTTCCATTTATAGCTCTCATGATGGCCAAATACCTGCCATTTTCTCTGTTGCCTTGCAACCTGACTGATGTTGGTAGCTCACTTATTAATGAAGCATGCCAACTCATTGAACAACCCACCCTCTCTGTCAGAAGCATTTAAGGTTGGACACTTTGCTTTGTCTGGTGTGGCTGAAGTCCCTTTTGATCTGGAAGCATCCTGTACTGTTTTGACTGTTGTTCCTGTGACACTAATAGCTCTCTTACTGAAGTTCTCATGTGAAGGATAATTCATCTGTCCCTACCACCTAACCTTAGTGAGATTTAAAAGATTTTCTACAGCAAAGAAAAAAAATTAAACTTTTTTTGTAAATTGGATATTTTCTTTATTTATATTTTGTTTTTATTGGATATTTTCTTTATTTACATTTCAAATGTTATTCTCTTTCCAGGTTCCCCTACCCCAGAAACCCCTTATCCCATTCCCCCTCCCATGCTTCTATGAAGGTGTTCCTCCACCCTCCACCCACTCCTTCTTCACTGACTTGGAATTTCCCTACACTGGGGCATCAAGCTTTCACAGGACCAAGGGCCTCCCTTCCCATTTGATGCCCAACAAGGCCATCGTCTGCTACATATGCGGCTGGAGCCATGGGTCCTTTAATGTGTACTCTTTGGTTGGTGGTTGTGTCCCTGGGAGCTCTGGGGGGGTCTGGTTGATTGATATTATTCTTCCTATGAGGTTGCAAACCCCTTGAGCACCTTCAGTCCTTTCTCTAACTCCTCCATTGGGGACTCCATTGGGGATCCTGTGCTCAGTCCAATGGTTGGCTGCAAGCATCTGCCTCTGTATTTGTCAGACTCTGGCAGAGTCTCTCAGGAGACAGCTATATCAGGCTCTTGTCAGCATGCACTTCTTTGCGTCTACAATAGTGTCTGGGTTTGGTGACTGTTTATGGAATGGATACCCAGGTAGGGCATTCTTTCCTTCAGTCTCTGCTCCACACTTTGTCTCTGTATTTGCTCCCGTGAGTATTTTGTTCCCCTTTCTAAGGAGGACCGAAGCACCCACACTTTGGTCTTCCTTCTTTTTGAGCTTCATGTGGTCTGTGAGTTGTATCTTGGGTATTTTGAGCTTTTTGGCTAATATCCAGTTATCAGTGAGTGCATACCATGTGTGTTCTTTTGTGATTGGGTTACCTCATTCAGGATAATATTTTCTAGTTCCATCCATTGGCCTAAGAATTTCATGAATTCCTTGCTTTTAATAGCTGAGTAGTACTCCATTGTGTAAGTGTATCACATTTTCTGTATCCACTCCTCTGTTGAGGGACATTTGGGTTGTTTCCAGCTTCTGGCTATTATAAATAAGACTGCTATGAACATAGTGGAGCATGTGTCCTTGTTATATGTTGGAGAACCTTTTGGGTATATGCTCAGGAGTGGTATAGCTGGGTCCTCAGGTAATAATACTATGCCCAATTTTCTGAGAAACTGCCAGACTGATTTCCAGAGTGGTTGTACCAGGTTGCAATCCCACTAACAACGGAGGAGTGTTCCTCTTTTTCCATGTCCTAGCCAGCATCTGCTGTTACTGAGTTTTTGATCTTAGCCATTTTGACTGGTGTGAGGTGGAATCTCAGGGTTGTTTTGATTTGCATTTCCATGATGACTAAGGATGCTGAACATTTCTTTAGTTGCTTCTCAGCCATTTGGTATTCTTCAGTTGAGAATTCTTTGTTTAGCATTATACAACCATTTATTAATAGGGTTATTTGAGTTGGGATTTTGATGGGGATTGCATTGAATCTGTAGATTGCTTTTGGCAAGATGGCCATTTTTACTATATTAATCCTGCCGATCCATGAACATGGACTATCTTTCCATCTTCTGAGAGCGTCTTCGATTTCTTTCTTCAGAGACTTGAAGTTCTTGTCATACAGATCTTTCATTTGCTTGGTTAGAGTCACACTAAGGTATTTTATATTATTTGTGACTATTGTGAAGGGCGTTTTTTCCCTAATTTCTTCCTCAGCCTGTTTATTGCAGAGAAAATTGCTAATGAAATGAAGTACCATCCTGCAAGATAGGAGAACACTTTTGTTGCTGTACATCTGAAAATATATGTAGTCAAAGAACTAAAGAAACTAAAAAACAAGCCAAACAACCCAACCAACTAGTTAACAAGATATACAGTTTTTAAAAGATAAAATTAAAATTATATATATATATATATATATATATATATATATATGTATATATATATGTATGTTATATTGAGTTTCCATATTGCTCCAGTCAGAATGCTACTTGTGATGGCTATGCTTGGTTGTCAACTTGACTACACCTATAATGAATAAAATTCAAATAAATTCTTAGCTAAATCATTTGAAGTAGGAAGAGCCATTTCTGATCCAGATCTTTTGAGGTGAGAAAAAACACCTCTCTCTCTCTCTCTCTCTCTCTCTCTCTCTCTCTCTCTCTCTCCCTCTCTCCCTCTCTCTCTCCCTCTCTTTCATTTATTTTTGTTTTTTTAGAGACAAAATTTCTCTATTTAGCCTTGGCTGTCCTGGAACCTATTCTTTAGATCAGACTGGTTTCAGACTCACAGCAATCCACCTGCCTCTATTTCTCAAGTGCTGGCACTAAGTGCACATGCCAACATCACCCAAATGAGAAGATACAGTTTTAATCCAGTTCTTTTGAGGTAGTAAGACCCATCTTTAATCTTGGTCACACCCTCTGCTGGAAGGCTGTATGAAGGACATGAGAGAAGAAAGGTTGCTCCTTCTTTGCCTGTAGAAACTATTCAAGCTGCCTGGAAGAGGATTAGACCAACTGAGTCACTTGGAAGGGACACTCTTCAACCTGTTGAACCTGAAGTGTGTTCCAGGTTCTCAGCTTTCATGAGCTGTCACTCATGCTGGGGTGCGCTCTTGTGAGGCTGCTGTCTTTGGCTCATTTCTGCTCTTGCGACATTTAACTCTTACTCCTATAAGTAACCCCAATAAAACTCATTCATTCACCTAGTTGGACTTTGTTGGTATCTATACTTTGGCCTGTCATAGGCTCCCTATCTGTAGTGAGTAGACATCTGTTGTGTCTCCCCCGGAAAAGTCTTGTCACACAACACATAGGTGTGACAATTCTAAGTAACTAAAATGCCTCTCAGGAGATGAAGGAGAAGGCAAACGGGTGCATTCATAAAAGGAATCAATGTTCAGTGATGGAAAGAAATGTACTATCAAGTCACAATAGGACTTAGAAGAATCTTAATAACTATTAAATGAATGAAAATAGCCTTAAAGGATGACATTTAACATGATTCCAAATGCCTAGTATTGTAGAAAGGGCAAGAACATAAAGGAAAAGTCAGTGATGTGAGGGGTTCGGAGAGATTGTATAGATGAGTGGGCAGAGCATGTGGGAACTTCAGTGTAATGAAAGCACTTCACATGGTAGTCTGATGGTAGAGACAGGACAGTACCTATTTTGGTAGAGCTATATAACACAAAGTCCACTTTTAAATAGGAAGTTTGGGTGGTGATAATGCATCAGCACTGTTTCCACAGCTGTAATAAATGTAATAAATCCTCAGTGCAGGATGTTATGGGAAGGATGGGACAGGCAGGATGTATCCTCTGCTCATTTTTATCTTGTAAACATAACAGAGCTCTATAACATGAACTCTCTCAATTAAAGATACACTGGAAATATCATAGATGAGTACATTATAAATTAGGAAGGACAACAGGAAAGTGAAGAGTTAAAAGCAGTTAGGCCCACAATCCTACAAAAATCACTCATGCATTTGCCTTTAGTTTCATATTCATTTATTACATAAATGAGTTATCTAATCATATATTTAGCTGAGATATGTATGATGTATGTATGGTATATCCTTGACCCTATCTTGATAGTTTTATTATTGTAATATATTTTTAAAAAGTACCATTTTGAGGAGGCTGGAGAGAAGGCTGAGAGGCTAACTGCCTTAACTGTTCTTTAAAAGGACTCATGTTCAGTTCCCAACCACGTTGTGTGACTTACAACTCCATTTTCAAGGGGGATGGGACACTTTATTCAGGCCTCCATGGACACGTGTACACACATGGCATGCATACACACACACACACATACACACACACACACACACACACACACAAATACATACATACACACAAATAAAGAGGCAGAAGAGTAGAAAACACCATTTTGAACATTTACTTAGTGTTCTCTGAAGTTTGTCATTTAGAAGCTTGAGTGTTTTCATATGTGAGTCCTCTGTAGCATATTCTTAAGTTATTTGTAGTTAACATTCTCAAAATGTTAGTTTCAATGAGACCAGAAGCCAATGAGCTCACGTGTGCCATAGACATCTGCATCTCCACCTGTGTTCTCACTGAGGATATTGGCACTGTGTGTTTTTATTTCTTGGGCTCTCCAATAAGATTATATTGAATTTATTGGTTTCATCACTCATACATTCCCTAACACCGTGGATGCTGTACTTTTGCATAAGATTTATGCCCCCAATTAGATTATAAACTCTTTTATGGCAAAGCTTATATTATATGACTCTTTGCATTTCCATTTCTTAGCACAGCTCCTTGCAATAAATATGGGTTTAAAAGGGTCTGTTGACACTGATTCTGAGTCAGATTCTTGAATTTATTGGATAGATGCCGTTCTGAAGCTTACATTATCTCAACTGTGTACTTGCGGAATGGGTAGTGTCAGGAAACTTTGTATGCTCCCTAAGCACGTTAGAAGTAAATATTTACATTCCAGACAACTGGTTTATTTGGGAGGTCATAGCGACTGCACAAAGCACGGAGTTTCATTAGACAGTTTTCTAGCTTTGCTGTAGCCACACAATTACTCAAAACTGAAAATCAGGCATTTCTTTGGGATCCGTCTTTCAATTATGAAATAATTTAGTTGTGCATGACATGCTTAGAAGTGCTGCTACGAGTCCATTGTATACTTTTGCAGGTCATTGCTGTGTCTCAGATATTTTGCTACTCAGATTTTAAAAGGAAATACATTGACATAGCTATAATGAACGGAGCAACACAAATGAATTGTGACTTGTCATATTTCAGTAAAATATTTATGCCCATTGGAAGTCTCAATTACAATGTCACTGAGTTCTTCAGAAAATAAATATGTAAGAAAAAAAGGAAAACTGAACATGCTGGTTAGAAGATTTTATGGTGCAGAAAAAAACCCAAAGCACATAGGATGTTTTTGTGGATCCAGTAGGGACATATCTTTTCCTCTGGGGGATCTTTTTTGTCCCTTCAGGTAGACCTGGCTACAGCAGACAACAGTCTGTTTTCAGAGTCTATCTCTGTGAGGGATGAAATTTTAAAATGATGCCCCAGTTTTAGTGTGACCAACAGAGAGTTTATTTAAAAAAAAATGAAGGAAGGAAAGGAGGAATGTTTGAGCTGTCCTGCATAGTTGAGACTTGACAATAGCCATTGTTCTCATAAGAGTTATATAAGTGGTCCAGATGCCAGAAAGGTTTTGAGATTTGGACTCAATCCACTTCCCTGCTGGCTGAGAAAGCAGTTATTTGCTTTCATGTTCTCTTTCTGTTCTGTCCTGGAAGCCTATGATATTGGAGCTGTTAAGCCTCTCAGTTTAGTTACTGCTTCCATTTGAGCCTGAGGAAGTAACCGGGAAGTTAATTCTGTACAGAGTTAAAGACAGGGGAAGTATCCTTAGCAGATGGCAGTTTGACTTATGGAAAAGTCAATTTCTTCCTCTCCGTTCCCGCAGGCCTTGAGAAGAGCTGACTGAGTTGCTCACAGAGTGAAAAGATGCAACTGAGTGTGGCAAAAAGTGGAGGAATTTCTGAGCCAAGTCGCATCAAAGAATGTTTGAGGATGATTTAGCATTTGGAACACTTCAAAAAGTGTGACAGGAGCTGTTCTTTTCACCCCCAGCCTCAAATGTACATCCAATATTCTTGGATAAGCTTTTATATGCAAAGCAAGAAAGAAAAAGAAAAAGAAAAAATGGCTTTTCTATTAAATACATTGTTATTCTTTGCCTTTCATAGATCTGGGGCCTGAAAGCACAGAAGGGAGAGAAATGGAATGTCAAAGATTTGTCTGCCTTTTTATTTAAAAAAAAATCTCTCAAGAAGGTCTTGTTAACCCTCTGACACCCAAAACACAGGTTGTGACTGTTTAAAACTATGGTTTCAAATGCTTGTCTTGTTCTCTCGCTGAACTCATTTGCTGATTATTTGACTGTGGTTTGCAATTCTTTAAACGAATGAATGAGCATAGTAAACACTGAATGAAGGTATCTGAATACAGAACCCCTTCAGGACTGCTTGTATTGGAGCTTGCAATGGTTTGCTGAACAGACACATAGGAAGAAGTTTCTGTTTTCTTGTCCTTTGAAGTTCACTGGCATGCCTCCATCACACCGAAGACATTTGACAGCTGCAATGTGACATGCAACTATTTCCTTTCTTCCTTTTCTTAAAAACGCATTGTGGCTGAAATCTATCATTCTGTGTCTTGACCTTGCAGAGAATACATTAAATACATAAACCTTGAACAGAAGGTGGAGCTCCAAATAAAGCAAGTAAAATTGAGAGAATCTGTTTAGTTTTGTGCCTAAACTTATTCATACTAAGGTGGTGCTAGGCGTGCTAAATGTGTCCTCTCCCAGTGCTCAGGTGTTGAAAGCTTAATCCTAAGGGGACAGTTCTGAAGTGAGAACTGTTTCAGAGGTAACCAGGTCACAAACTTTTCTCTCATAAATGGATCAATAGTGTTATCATGAAAGTCCACCATTATTGCAGGTCTAGAAATAAGAACAAGCTGGGCTCTTTCTGATTTGTCTCTCATGAGACATTTCCTTCCCTTCTACCTTGTGCAATGAGATGACAAGTAAAAAGCCCTTACTAGCTTGAGGCTCCTTAACCTTGAACTTACTAGGCTTCAAAGCTGTAAGAAATACATCCCAGGTCTTTATAAATTATCTACTCTCATGTACCCTGTGATAGTTTCAGAAAATAGACTAAGACAAATGAGTAGAGGTGTGTGTGAACAATGCATATGTCTCAAATTTCAGCCAATTGAATACAGTAGCCGCTATAATATTGTGTTCTACTTTCTTTGTAAGAATATTAATTGAGGATAAGAGAAATTCAGAATTATTTGCATTAGGTTTAGAGATTTATGTTTTTACTCTGAGCCACCAAACATTCATTCATAATGTATTTTCAGTGAACAGCAGGGTACTCAAAGTTTTTGGTGATCTCACCCGTATGTTTGACACTAAAGGTGAACAGGTGAAGCAAGTCATTAGGCCTCATGTATCTTGTTCTCCTTGAAGTGCCAACGTTGGAGTTGATCTGTACCATGAATTAGCCCACTGAGAGCCTCTACTGTGATTATTAAGGTGAAGGGGGATTGAAACTGTGAACATGTACTGTTAAGTTTATTCATATTTATATCTAGAAGTATATTTATTTTTAGGACTGTAGGCAATTCCAGATTAAATTTCACACCTAGAAAAATCTAGCTAGAAAATGTTTTATTTAATCAAGAGCTTTTCTAGATCACAGTTAGGATCAAAATGTTGGAAAACAATCCCCTTCAGACAAAACCCACTGAAATACATGATTACAGAAACATGAAGTAAATAAGGACAACAATGGACATGTCAAACTGGACTAGAGGAAAGACCAAGAGAGGCCTTAACCCTACACACAAACATACAGGCAACTAAGGAATACTGAGATTGGGAGAAATAGTCTTCTTCAGGGAACAGCATACCAATTATTTATCCAATACTAAATGATTGGCACCGAAAACACATATACGAGTAAGAGTATACAGACTGAACAGTTTGTATTTAGGAATATATATGCATATACACATTTACCTGTAACAACAACTACTGAAAAAAGTGGCTACGACTTTGATCAAGAAGAGGTATATCAGAGGAAGGAAAGAGAAAGAGAAAATGATGAGATTATATTATAGTCTTAAAAATAAGAGGAACAATAATAAAAAAACTAATGTTTATTAAAGATCTCTGACAATTAAAAAACAAAACCTTCAATTTCTCTTATGAGTTTGTCTTAAATTATGATGTATGATATACATCATTTGGTTGCTTTTTAGAAGAGACAATATTGTCTAAAAGGACACCAAAATTGAAGCTTGAGCACCAAGACCAAAGGTCTCAGCAGTGATCTGAACAGCCAAACTAGGGACACGTTGATTTCTGTTAGTAAACGCCAAAGTAATTTGTTCTTTTCTCTTTGTGTTAAATGGAACATTGATTGTTTTTTGAGGAAAAGGACAAGAAGCCTCATATCTGGACTAAAGACAAAATTAACCTCTCTAAATTTCTTACTTTTTATATTTAGAAAGTGAGGTTAGTAATGTCATAAACCAAAGAAGATTCTAGGAAGTTGATGACATGCTACATAATAACTGACATTAAAAACTAAAAAGGATTTATTTAGGCTAAGAGTTTCAGAGGAATGAGTCCATGGTAATGTGGCCCCGGGTCATTGGGCAGAACAGTCTCCACCTTGTAGAGTTCTACTCTTCATAATCTATTTAAATTATGAGTCCATCAAAGAATAAGTGATCCATTTGATGTAATTCTCTTTCAAAACACTCTCACAGACACAGTCATTATTGTCTCCTGAGTGTTTACTAGTCTAGTCAAGTTGACACCAAAGTTAAGCATCGTGTAAAGGAAGCACCAAGAATATATCTCCAAAGCAGGCAAAAATTGCACTGCGGACTCCTGATGTGAATATTTGGAAACTGTAAGGTCTACCCACTCATAGAAGATTTATACAGTAAAGTACAGGTACGTAGCTTTGCCCAGTTACAGCACAGTGCTTTATCTCCACCTCAGCCTTATGGTTGGCACACATTTCTGGAGCAGTCTATATTAACTATTAATCAGTTCAGGTAAGAAGAACCTATGCCCTGTATTACAAAAGTGGCCTAGAACATGTTCAAATGGAAAGTGACTACAAAAAGGAGAATCAGCACAAGGTTGCTAAGGTAGGAACAGCTAACTGCAGCTAAGAATCTAGGTTGCTAGGTACATTGCTTGGAGAGGGATGTGCATGGAGTTCCAGGTTGCTTAGCGATTCCTATGCTTGCCTGCCTCAGTTTCCCTACCAATATCATTTTGTCTGTATCTTCCTATTCTCTCTTGACGTTCTGAGGAACCATCTCTTGGTTGTATTGTGTTCTTAAGTATGACATGTTTGAAAACATTGTTTTTAGTATTCTTCCTTCATATCTATGCTTTAAAAAATATTAGTTAATTTCATTATGCTTTTAAAAACCTTAGTTAATTTCACTTCTTTATGGCTTGTTATTTGAGCTTCCTTTGTTTCTTTTGGTAGTTTCATATACTACTTAACTGTTGAGATAAAAAAAAAATCACAGCTTGTAATGACCCGTTCTGCCCCACGATTGGGGACCACTATGTTCTAGCCCGAGCTGCTGCTCCAGTCTGCCAGTCAGGGTCTAACAAGAGAGAGAGTGGGGAATGGAAGGGCAAGAGATGCGAAGAATGGAGACAAGACAGAGAGTCTGTTCAAGCCTTGTTTATTGAAAGGAAATGCTGGGTATTTATAAGCATAAGCTGGGGAATGCAGCTGAAGACACTTTATCACATGCGCCTTGCAGCTGGGGGCATTAAACAACAAAACAAGATATGTGAGAAAACCAAGATGTTTATCAGAGTGTGCTCAGCTGTTGTGGGCTCTTGAAAACAGGTCTCTTGTCAGGGTATACGGCTCGAGATGGCTGCAAAGATGATAGCTGCTTTCTGCTAGAACTTGGCTCCCAACAACAGTTCCCATCTTAAAGGGACTCAGAGGTAGTTTATTCTGAAGCCACTTTGAGTGACCATGGCTTGAGAAAACAGATATAGGTTACCCCAAATTGCATGTTCCAGTGTGGGAACAATTTCACAGGGCTTTTATAGTTTTACAGATCAAAGATTTAGTCATAAATCAAGGCAACTTTAACATACATTGGTAGGTAAAAAAAAGAGGTACGTGGGTGCTACTTGATGGGTAGGTATTTTATATGACCAAGATGTTGTCTGATGATATACTTAGCCCTTGGAATGGTGCAAACTAATGTTCTACTTTGTTCTAAGTTAATAGCTTTTAGGAAGTTTTTGTCATGAGGTGTTAGTTGAGATTCAGAGAAAGGTGAGAGGTGATGTTCCAGAAGGCTAAGGCTAGCCCAAGATAAAGTTGTTACCTTGGAGTTTGCAAAGTTGTAGATTCCTCCCAGGAATTTTGTTTACCACCAGATCCAGCTTCTTTCGGGAATTTTCATTTACACCACTACCCACTTCACTTTTTATATCAAATTTGGGACATTTAATTCATCCCTGTAAATTTGAGGAAATGGCCAGGTGTGTGTGTTATTGATGATGACAGACCTATGGTATTTATTGCAACCAGCTCATAGCAAACATGGTGGACAAACCTTTGCTGTAGGACTCTGTTACTGCATTAGGTCACTGCATTAGGACATCGAACGATGACCCTTGATATGATCAGAAATATGATGAGAAACTGACTAGGGGAATTCCCACTGGGTTTTGTGATTGCTTGTAACAAACTAACTAGGCAATAGCATTATTTGTACATTTGAGCAGGTAAGATTTTGTGTTATTCTCAGAGACTAAATTCTTTGTATATATTCTATAACAACTTGAGGCAAGGAGGGTCAGAGCCTGTACTCTAGAGATATGTGTCACTCAGCACTTACTTCAAACCTAGCAGAGCCTTAGGAAGAGCCCTGGGTTTGGTTACCTTGCCACTGGGCTTGAGCCTCTCTCTTCAAGCTTGCTGACCTGCCTTTGCCTCCTGCCTTCATCATGATTAGGGAGCTCTACTAATTGTGTTGCTGCTCAGCCCAGGGAGAGGCCAGAACTATCCTCTACTTATTATGGATTATTTGCAGTTTCTTCTGGTTTGGGAAGGTATAAGGTTAGGTATTCTGGTGTAGACTGGCATGGGCGAGGGTTCTAAGCCTGATAAGCCATTTTGTTGGCTTTTCATCATACTTAACATCTTCATATTAAAATACAATGGCTATCAATCTTCACAGTAACTGCCAGGGTGACAGCTCCTACGCTGCCATGGTATCGAACTCAGGCAAAGGGCTGGGGGATTAAAGAAAGACTTAGACTCGGGTCATCCATTACAAGAGAATGCCAATGCCTTTACTGGGCAGGTTCAATATATACACCAAGCCAGGGAAGGAAAAATACAAACTCAGGAAGAAAAAACAGGAACTCAACTGGGGGGCAATAGGATGTCAAGTGTAAATTCCCTTCCTGGGGCACCATGCCTTAGTCAGGATGTTTTGATCTTAGAGGAACCACAGAATGTTACTTAGTGGACAGCAGCACACGGAAGTCTCAGCCAGTGCATAGCAGCCATTCAGGGTCCTACATAGGGAGACACTTGCTTATTTCCCATTCCTCAGTGCTTTAGCTCTACTAAAATTCAGGCTTGAGGAGGTTGGTAACGTGAGTCTTGTATCATTGTGATACCTCAGAAACTAGGACAGCACCCACAGCTGCAGTTACGAGAGCAAAGAAATGAATGAAGTCTTTAGGTTAAAACAATATAATGAGTAGCTGAGCAGGAATGTAAGTCTAATGAATGCTGGAGTCTGTGCACTTGAGTTATATGAAGCTACTTTCTATCCAAGTATAACCAAGAAGAACAGCATTCCAAGCCAGTTTATATTTGAACCAACCATTCCTCGTTTGTCTTACAGGCAAACCTTCAGAAACCCATTCATTTCACAGTGAATTGACACAAATAATACACAGTCCCTTTTCGTGGTGTGGTGACTTCTGCCTTCATGGTAAGTCTATTGGTCTGGAATTTTCTAGTTTCAAATGAGCTTCTATGAGGTGTGAACACTTTTTTTTTTTCTATTCAAGAATCAAGATTATATGCATTTGGATCAGAAAAAAACTATTGAGAATAATTAAACATTTGGAGAGGTAGTCATCCTGAGTAAATCACCGTGAGCTTTCTATTAGTTTGCATTTGATATATGGTGGGCTGTCAAGGCTGTTTCACAGGAAGATGAGACTAGTGCTTGGTTAAGGTGTAACGATTTCCCTAGAAGACACAAGGTTTCCTTGCCCTGCAAATAGTAGCCTATACTAATGCTGCTCTCCCTAATTACTCTGTCAATTCCATTTACCTTGAGTGAAGGAACCAGAACAAAATTACTCATCCAGACTTCTTACTGAACTTGCAAGTACATGAAAACCTCAGACGAGAAATCATAATCAAAACCCCAAATACTTTGAGAATAACTCTGTGAACCTCTACAAAATAAAAACTTAAATATTCTTTAGAAATGCAAAAGAAACATTTAAAAACAGTAAATGGTTAAAGTTCATGTATATCAAATAACTATTGACTTTCAAACCTAATTAATATACAGTATTCTTGAGAAAAATATGAAACATTTTAGCCACATGAGTCTTTACATTTATGAAGAATAAATTGCATTTGTTATTATATGTACATGAAATTAACTGCTTTGAAAACATGAATAACTTAGCAAATCTTATTACTACCAAGTTACACTTTTAAATTGACTTGTTAATTTGTCAAGTTTAACTCAGTAAAATTTTTATTTTAATAACTTAGAGACTCAGGTTTGAACATTATACATTATGATACAGCAAAATTAAATGTATCAGTATGTGCTAATAAAATATAATTTTTTTGTAAAGGCCATTAGAATTTATAGAAGTGGTAAATTTGCTATTAGTATTCGTTAAAATATTTAACATTAACTCTGGCCTTGGAATGCTTTATATCACATGGCTTGGCTCATTTCTTCTCCCAGAAGTCTCTAAGTAATAAGGTAAAATGTTTTAGTTTAACTTATCTTTTGAGTTTGATTTTCTTTTGGACACTGCTAGGTTAGGCTAATACTTTCCTTGTCAAAGTGCAGCCATCAGGCAGATCAACAGGAATACTCTAATTAGACCACTGCCTGGTATGTAAATCTTTCAGTGCCTGGCAGGGAGACAAGTGTTTGCATTATCTCCTTCTCAAAGTTGAATTCTTCCTCGGTGACAAACATCAGAGAATGTAGAGCAATCTTTCTCAGTGAGGTGAGGTGTGTTACAAGTTTATTGGGCCCAGGACAGAATCATTCTTCCTTTCATTTTCTAGCATCATCATTTTGCTGTAACAATTGATATTGAGCAGCCTAAACTGGATGGCAGGAGCTGAGATAAGCTTATTTGAACATCTGGTACATGCAGATAGTATTTGTTGATGTTAGTTCTGCTATTAATAACACATCAAATGCTAGCCAGTGTGCTACTTATGCCAATATGAGAGCACTGACGCAAGGTTTGTTTTACTAATACAGTCCATAACCTCTTATTTAAATGTATTTTAAATTTATGTAAATCAGATTTGTGATAGCTAATCTAAATATAAGGCACAAGGTTTTCTGATATTGTGTGGATAGTCCGCAGCGTTAAATAAGCGTTATTTAGGGGGGAGAACTCTAGTTAGATTTATGAATGCATTCTAATGCAGAGAATAAATCGAAACAGGGAGATAAATTTAAGCTCTTTTTGGATAATGAGTTTCTCTTTAGTTAAATTATAAATGAAAAAGCATGAGAAGGCATCTATTCTCAGTGGAGGCTCACTTAAGGGAAGAGGTATTTGTATCCCTTACATTCTTTACTAAGAGGACTCACTGGTCCTCTTTGAAAATGGTTAAGGGAATTTGGTGAGCTAATATAAGAGACAAGAAGTTCAAATTATTAGCATTCATTTATTCTTGAAAAACATTTGATGAAAAACTTCTCAGACTTCTACAGGTTGAGGAAAAGGTTAATTTAAGCGAGAGGGAGAGCGGCTGTAATCTTGTCCCCAAATCAATAGTTCAGTAGTTGAGCTCCTTTGCTTCATGTTGTAATCTTTTGAAAAAAAAAAAATGACATTGTTGTTTTAATTTTTTGTATTAAAAATTTTTAAATGTGTTTTTCCAACAAAAATGATTCTATTTTTAAACTTTTCCTGTATTTTGGTCTTAGTTTATAAAAGAAAGTTTCAGTAACTCATCAGTGTTCCTAATTATCAAAGCAGTGTTCTCAGGCTAGTTTTTCCTGGGGGGGTGGGGGAGAATCACGTTTTACACATGGATACTTTGACTCCTGAGTACAACACCTGCTTTTACAAGTTGTTAAATCTTGTGAACTTTGTTTCTGCATGGTTGACATCACACTATAAATAAGTGTTTATAACACCACGGGGTTTTCTTTATAGATGACACCAAGGCATCTCTCATGGTATTGTTATAACATCAAACACTATATACCTATCTACTTGTATTGATATCTATATATGTTCTAAGGTATAGGCATCCTTTTCTTTATAATATTCAAGTTTGTTTCACACTTTGGGTATTCTAAAAATTCTTTTTTTTAACGTAATCATTAAGATGTTATTATTTTGTGTGATTTTTAAAAGTTATTTTCAGGCAAGAAAAGTTTAAGCAAACACTTAACAGTGAGCTATTATCTTTCTTGAGGCTTCAGTTTTGAAAACTCTCAATTTTAATTGAGCATATGTTCCATGCCTCTTCATACTCCCTTTAGCAGGCATGTTAAACTGAAGTTGTGAGAGTCCACAGCAAATCCTCTACTATGTGGGACTGTACCTGAGGCCACTTAGTATCATTTTCCTCACTGTTCTTAAAAACAATCATTCTGCAGACTGTGCTATAAGATACATCTGTTGGCTGTGATATATATTATCCAGCTATTGAGGGAAGATCTGAAAACTTGGTTATTCTGAAAATGTTTGAATGATCCACATGAAGTAAGTACAGCATGTGTTTAGTCATTGTCTAGCAAATTGGTAGCTGTTTAAAAGAGCTACTGTAAGCTTTAAGCCAACGAGGAAGTAAAAAAAAAGTATCTTTTTAATCAGAAAAAATGATTCTACATTGCAGAGCCACTAACTTCTTTGGTGTAATTCCTGACACTATGACATCTGGAGTTGCTGTGGAACCAGGGCCCCACTTAGACCAAAGGCAAGGTCCTACCTACGGAGTTGACCTGATGATTGCCATACTGCTGCAGGACAAGACCAGTGCAGCCTTTGCTCCCAGTAGCTCGCAGCATCTACTGTTTTAAGTTCAGCAGCATAGTCTAAATTGGCCTGCTTCAATATTGTCTGTGTCACCATAGGAACTGTCCTTATAGACTCACTGAAGATCTGGGGCACTTATTTTCTCTAGTGACTAAGATCCCTTTTGCTGTTTTCCTAGATGGAATTTGAAGTGGGTAATGCAATCTCAACAAATCTGCTTTAATTTCCTTTCCTGCTGCTGTGATGAAATATGCTGAAAGAAAAAAAAAAAGGAAATTAGGAGATAAAAGGCTTATATACTTAGAGTTTCAAGTTACAGTCCATCGCTGCAGAAAAATCTCAGAAAGGAGCTTGAAGTAGTTATGTTTCAAGACAGAATAAGAGAGGAGTGGATGAATACACACATACTCAGTTTGCTCTTCACAGTCCGGGATGCCTTGACCAGTGAGTGACTGATCTTGCCCACAATTAAGATGGATATTCTTGTCTCAACTCATATAATCAAGATGATCCCTCACAAGAGACATTCTCAGAGGCTAACTTTAATCTAGACAAACCCTCACAGGTGTGCAAAGAGGCTTGCCTTTTACATGTCAAGTTGACAGTTAATACTAACTGATGCCGGCAAGACTTGGTTGGTTCTTTTTCTCTATCAGTTAGAGAATTAAAAGACAGCGAAAAAAGTGCAGGACAAAACAAAGCCAGTGATTATCTGCAAGGATTAACAAACACATGAAGAGGAACACTTGGGAGCAAGTGCCATTATCTTTAAAGGTGTTTTGGATTAGCTTGGGTTTAGGTTGCCATACCTGGTTATTTCTCTAGCCTTCCCCATGTTTGCTAGTTGTCTTAGATAGGGTTTCCATTGCTAGGAAGAGACACCATGACCATCTCTTATAAAGGAAAAGAAAATATTTATTTGGGGCTGGCTTACTGTTTCAGAGGTTCAGTCCATTATTATCATGGTGGGATGCATGGCAATGTGCAGGCGGACATGGTGCTGGAGGAGCCTAGAGTTCTTCATCTTGATCCAAAGGCAGCAAAAGGACACTGCATGCTACATTGGGTGAAGCTTGATTATAGGAGACCTTAAAGCCTATCCTCAACAGTAAAACATTTCCTCCAATGAAGCCACACCTACTCTGACAAGGCCACACCTACTCCAACAGGGCCATGTCTATTCCAAGAAGACCACACTTCCTAATAGTGCCAGTTCTCATCAGCCAAGCATCCAAACATGAGTATATGGAGTCCATACTTATTCAAACCACCACACTAGTCTACGTGTATCCATGCACCCTGTCTATGGTAAGGGTTGAGTCTTTGCTTCTGTCCATGAGCAAAGAAACAGTTGCCGTCAGACTCTTCTGGTTTGATTCTTGAGCATGGGAGCAGCTGTAATAGGGTCCCCTGCCATAATGCCTGAGTAATTGATTATTAGCTGGGATGAGAGTAAGTGCACAGCCTACTTTACTCATTGTGGTATAGCAGGTACAGAGAGACTCATCACATATGAGGAAAAGCAAACTTTGTTTCAGAGAAATGGAAACTTTCTGCTGGAGGAAAAAAATTCTACAAAAATTTATCATGGCAAAAAGCCATTGAAAACTCAACTGAGGTTATCATATTCTGATTTCCCCACATCCAATCATCTAGTTCAGATTTAATACATAACATTGTGGATTACCCATCATGTCCAAGGTCTAGAACACACAATATTCTTTAAACACCGGACTGATTCTGATCTTTTCAAAGTCATTTTAGGATGTCAAAAAGATTTAGATATTAGAAAACACATTTTACTTTTGAATATACATGTACTTCTACACTTAGATATATTATTAAAAACTTAAGCTCGAGTTTAGGGTAGATTGCCATGTTAGAGATCATTTGCTGTGAAAGTTGCATCTTCCTTTCAGAGGAATACATACTCCGTGGAGCTGTTCTGTTCATAGTGCACACACTGCTCCATAAGTGACTTGTCACCACTCTGTTATAATATGGATGAGGAAAGAGAGCATGTAAAAAGAAACATTTTATAGAAATTTGACATCAGAAGACTTCACTGGGTCAGTATAGTCATAACTGTGAAGATGACACGGACCATTGAATAGTTTAAGCATTTAAGATTGAATGGAATATGAAAATAAAGCAACAACATGAAGCTGACATTTCACTGCAAGGTGGTTTGAGGATCAGTGGCCCTGAGCAGATTGACATCCATGAGCTAGACAAGCACACACACACTATTACACAGTCTCTGTGCCTAAAACTTGGAGTAATTATTTCTGGAAATCTGAATAGAAGACTTAGTAATGACACCATCTGTCCCCGGCTCTGCATCTATCCTTTAATAATGATATATAACTTCGAAGAGGAAGCATCTCATCACAGTGATTAAAATCCTTTTATGTGAAATCAAGTGAAGGATCACTTGACTACCTTGGAAAGTTTATACATGACTCTGATGTTGATGGAGTTTTGTTAGGAAGATGTTTCCTTTCTTTTTCCTTTTCTTTTTAGTATGAATGTCTATGTGTGTATGTTTATATGGATTGAGGTGGGTGTAGGTTTAAAGTGTTCTATTACATATCAGGCTACATGACAAGCTACCTGCCAGATTATGACTTAAATTTATTTAAAATAACAAAAACCATGAAGCCAAGACCAAGCACCATCATTTGCTGATTAAATAGAGAAAATGCATGTTCAGAATCTGCAGATAAACTGGCAGTGGAGATTTAACTTCTGCAGCACAGCCTGTACATTAAGAATTGGTTGCTGATTAGATTCCTTTATCCCACATGCCTAGTATTGCTGAGTCTTCAGTGTTGCTTGTAGGGAAAGTTTTGTCTTCCATGCTTAGAAGTAGGTTCTCAATAAGACGGCAAGGGCAATTGCATCGATGTGTGGAATGTTCACGTTATATGCCTCTACCAGAAATGAGGGCAGGAAAATGTGACCACATCTGCCTTTCCAGATAGGCAAGATTGTTGCATCCCAAGCAGTTTTCTTGTTTAGTTCATGTTCTATTAAACACCATATGCTCATCTTACTTGAACCCTGGGGATAATTTATCAAGAGCTAAAAACTCCATTCTTCATGACAGCTTAAATAGACATCATCTCTTAGAGAGTATCTAAATGTGCTAACTTCATGCAAACAGCCCATAAGGGACTCAAATTTCTGACCTATGATAAACTATTTATGCAAAGCACTATTGTTCAAAGGAAATGCAAGCACTCCATTCCAGTTTTGTAACCTTGTGGGAATACCATTTTCTATGAACTGATAAATAATATAACAGTCTAATCATATTTAGTTCTATTTATTTTATTCCAATATAATCATAGTGTGCTTCAGAAGAGTCATGGACTGGATCCCTTAGGAACTAATCATCTTAGAGATGGAGATTAGTGTTTGGGAAATACATTAGGGACTGTTTTTGGACTTTAAATGATGAGAGGGTAAAACTGGGCTGAGGAGAGGCAGGGTTTGGTATGTTATATACTTGCAATAGAAGCCCGAGCTTCCTACTGGGACAAACTTCAAATTTGTTGTGGGCAGAAGCCAGTGGTAACCTTTGGAGTATCACATCACTCTGTTTGTGGAAGTGACAACTCTGAGAAATGGACATAACCTTGTTGAAGAAGACCTTTTGGGAAAGACAATTTCTGTGAAGGTCTGACTGCTATAGGTTGTGTCTTGCTAACATTATCAGCATCCTGGGGAAATTCATTTTACTTTTACTGTTGAATGTATATTTCAGATGATAGGCTAAACCAAATCTCTCCACAACCTATATGTTGAAGTCCTAACATCCAGTTCTTTACAATCTAGTTGTAATTGCAAGTCAGGTCCTAGTCCAGTGTCTGAAGCCCACACAGGAAGAAGGAATTAGTACATACACAGTGACTCATGTCATGCTTCTCTTCAGTGTATTATTTGGTGAAGACACAGGGACAAGTCAGCTCTTTCTGGCTGAGGATAGGTACTTCAGAAGGGAGCAGATATAGTGACACTTTGATGTTTTATTTGAAGTCTCCACATGAGAAAACATTTACATGGAATAATCTTTCTAGATTGTGGTATTTTGTTATAGCAACTGTAGCAACAGTAACTAGAAGGTTTAAGCCAACAAGGAAATCATCCTAGAGTTTTTACTTTATTTCTCATTAAGCTTTTAAATAATGGGTTTCAAAATTCTGTGACAGATTTTGGATGACGTTAATTAGAAAACTAAATGACCAGTTGAGGCAAACTGTTGTGAGATCTTGCTTCTGATTAAAGCTCGGAGGTTAGAAATAATATTCACCTTGGCTTCTGAACTTTTTTGAAGGTCGGCCTTGGTGACCTTGCCAGCTCCAACAACCTTCTTGTCTATGACTTCAATGACACTCATGCAATCATTTATCCTACCAAAAATAGCAAAACAACCCAGAGAGCAGTCAGAGAAGATTTCTGCATATGGACTTGCTAGGACTATTTCAAATTCTAGAAATCACAAAACTTCTAGAATCTAGGGCCACTTTTCAGCTTCTAACCTGAAGGATGAACAGTATTTGCTTTCAGCTTATCCAACTTGCAGCCTGTGTTAGATGACAATCCAGCATAGCACATTGGCATTTCCAGCATTGGCCTGGATGGTTTAGGACAATTATCTGAGTGCTGAACCAGCTCCTTCTGTCATAGGTCATTTTTGCTGTCACTAGTAATGTTGCTTTGGCAAACCCCTTTGATAGGTTATTCTTGACAGTGAAACCCACATGGTTCCCAGGAAGAGCTTTACTCAAAGACTCATGGTTAATTTAAAAAAACTTTACGATATCAGTGACACTGACTAGAGCAAAGGTGATTGCCATGCCCAGTTTGAGAATGCCAATCTCCACTCATCTTACAGGGATGGTGTCAATGATACATGCTACAGGCATTGTAGAGGGGCAGAAGTAAAAGCATGTCAGTTGGATGAGCTGGTGGAGGAATTCAGTCCAAAGCTTCCAGTAGTATGTATCTCTCCCACCATCTTCTCAAGTGGTTTTCCATCACTTTCATAAAGGCATCACAGGACTTGGTCCCAGGAAGGCTCAAATGGCTCTAGAAATCAACACAAATGCTGCTATGTTAGAGTTGTAGCCAATTTTCTTTATTTTTAGAAGATATGTATAGGATGTCCTAGGCTGTCCTTGAACTCTCAGCCCTTCTTTGCCTCCCAAAGCCTGGAACAACAGGCATGAGACACCATGCCCAGCTTTTATTTTTTCCCCATTTTTGTTATGTAGATGCTGTCTCCATTAATAATTTCCTACTATCGTTTCTGGATGTAAGATATGACTCAATGAAACTCATAGCACTAACTGCTAGTTGCTTTATACCTACTGTGTAAGCTAGGAGACATACTCACAGGTCTGCTCACTCTTGGAGACACCAGCTTTAAATTTGACAACACTACGAGCAGCAGTCAAGACATAGGTCATCTTGAGATGTGCCTACACTTTTTTCTTTTATAATGTCTCTGTGTGTCATGGCATGGATGATGAACATATAACATATGCTCATATCTCTTTAGGGAATGACAGACCATAAGCGTACTCAGCTTTCAGTTACAGGACACATACTTGCAGGCATCCTTCTCATCTCAAGGGGCCCTCTTCTCAAATTTTTTCAGTAGCCCTTTCATTGATCCCACAGTATCCACAGATCAGGGAGCAAGGCATGGTGTACCTGCCTGATTCTGTGTGTCCACTGATTGGCTTTTGGAGGCATGTTCATTGAAGTGAGCTATCACTGATTGAGCAAACAAATTTAATTTCAATCTGGTTGTTACTTTTTACCACTGCTATAAAATAATCAATCTTTTTCTAGGACTGTAGACATCATGACTGGCAAATAGTAAGTGTCAATAAATATTTGCTGAACTAATTGAAAAATGAAAGCTGCCAACTGGACTATGAAATATGAGTCTGGAGTTCCAGGAGGAGTCTCCAGAGAGCTAGTGTATTAAGCCTTATTCTGGACAAGATAATCTTGGGTGTACAAAAGGAAATAACAGTAGCTGAACTCTGATCCCTGGGGTTTTGCAGATTTTCTTTCTCACAACGTTGCTCACAGGCTTAAGTAATTTGAGGATACTCAGAAATGTAATTAAGGTATGAAAAATTTTATTCATCTGTTATTAGATGGCTGTTTGAGTTTTTGTGAATTCTTTTTACACTAGATTGCTGAGCACAAAAAAAGGAGAAAAGTGACAGCTATGTTAGACAAAACTGCATAAATAAGATAAGTGGGTTGCACTCTATCCTACTTTGTTTAAACTGGAGGATCAGATGAACACTGCTTGGATGGAAGTGTCCCTTCCAGAGAAGAGAGGCTATGAAAGAGTGCGCCTGTGCCCTTCCAGCCATTGGCTGGAAAGATGAGTTTCAGCTCTTTGTGACTCAAGTCCAGGCAACAAGACCACCTGTATAGGTCTCAGTTGTCTTAACAGAGCTGCTGCATAGTGAAGTTGTAAGCCTGTCTCTAATGAATAGAGTCCATGTCAGTCATGAAAAAGGTTTCCCCAGTCTCCATGTGAGCTATGCAAGGCATGGCCATAGGTCACTCCAACAGACTGAGAAAATGATAGATAAAAGACCCCTTGATAAGACACTATAATATCCACCACTAGAATGAAAGTGAGAAAGAGGTATGCCCTCCACTGTACTCACCATCCCAGAAAGCTCTGCCATCTGATGATTCAAAACAGACTCAGGAACAGGTGACTATTCCCTCCACCATGACTGAATGAAAATATTAATGGGCACAGCCATCAGAGGAGCGATCATAATGAAGATGTATAGTGCCTTGTTAGCAAGGAACAGGAGGTCACAGAGAAGACCTTTTGCTTCTAGTCCTGCCAGGAAAGGAATGAAGGAAGGCAGTGTAGGTCGAACTGGGTAGGAGGACAAAGGAAGAAACATGTAAGTGTAGAAGATGCAATCCTTGTCAGTCTCTGGGGGAAGAATGTTGTGGGACTGCTTAGAATTACTGGCTCTGCTTTTCTTGACATCAGACCAGCCTTGATGGACCAAGAACTCAATAAATACTTGTACCTTTGTGGATAACTAGTTCGCTTATCCAGATGTGTCAGATTTCACCTGAGAGTTAGAAACAATGCTCATTTCCATTATTTTAAAAATAAACTTTTGAAGCCTGTTCTAGAAATAGAATTGACAAGCAAACTGAACTGCAAGGTAAAGGTTCTGGTAAAAGAAGAAAGGTTCATTAGAACCAAAGCCAGGCCCTGAATTTGTGCTGTTGTGTTACAGTGAACACAGAATGAGTTAAGCTAAAGGACACTTAGACTGGGAGTCAGTTAGTGGCATGAAAGCTCTAGGAAGAGTTCAGTGGGATCTGATGCAGCACACTTAAATTTAGGAGTATGATTTTCACACAGAAACAGATGCATACTTCAGGGCACTAATACCAGGGAGGCAAACACATGGCTTTTCATTCCTGGTGTCCTGGCTACACTGCAAAATGCAAAATAAGAACCATGGTTCCTAACCATGCTTAGTTTAGAGAAGGAGGTCTCTCAGTGGCAGTTCTGTTATGTGATCACTGAATGATAAACTGATTTCTGCTACATCTCTTTATACTGTTTCTTGCCTCCTCTTCAGTTCCCATCTCTAACTATCAAGAGACTACTCCTCTCTGAAATCCCAGTTACCTTTATCTTAGAAATACTGTCTCTGTTTCTGTTCTTCTGCATCTGTTATGGTTTGTATATGCTCAGCCCAGGGAGTGTCACTATTAGAAGGTGTGGCACTGTTGGAATAGGTGTACCACTGTGGGTGTGGGTTTTAAGATCCTCATCCTAGTTGCCTGGAAGCAAGTATTCTGCTAGCAGCCTTCAGATGAAGATGTAGAATTCTCAGCTCCTCCTGAAAAATGCCTGTATGGAAGCTGCCATGTTGCTGCCTTGATGATAATGGACTGAATCTCTGTAAGCCTGCCACAATTAAATATTATCCTTATAAGAGTTGCCTTGGTTATGGTATCTGTTCACAGCAGAAAAACTGTAACTAAGACACCATCCATTTCTAAGTACTTGAACTCATACTATTTTAAACAAAGAATAGAGGAGCATGCTGGTTCCAGTGCTCAAGTCAGGGGAGTTATAGGGAGAGATGGACTTTGGGCAGGTTGCAGCCTAGAATTCATACACTGCCATGCCTTTCACTCTGCGTCTTTTCCTAATGTTTTTCTTTGTAAGTACTGGTCATTCTTCCATGCCAGCTCTGTGAGGAAAAAATAAAAATCACCAGAAGAAAATTGGCTTATGTTGTTCTATCTTTACAACCATAGAGAAGTTGACTTTCCTTCCTTGGTTCCTGTTAAGTAAAATGATAAGGGGAGTCTCTCATTCCATAGGTGGGGAGGATTCAGACCCCATGGGTGGGAAGGATTCTGACTCCATGGGTAGGGCTGTTTACCATGGGTTTTAGTACCAATGGTTTACATATAGCTTATTTCCTCCAAATTAGTGTGTGGGACAATTATTCTTTAGTGTTTCAGTGATAGGAGGTGGGGCAGAGTAGGAGGTCACTTCAGGCACTTCCCAGCCCTCTGATTTCAAGTGTTTTTTCAAGTGGTTTTTTTTTGTAGTCTCTTTTTTTCTGTATAATCCTAGCATTGTAATGATATCTTTTATGATGTGACTGAGACAGAAGATGGGTAAATAGCTATGTTTGATCTTAGGCTATTAGCCTTTAGAACTGTGAACTAAATAAATGTACTTTATTCTCGTCAGGTGTTTTATCATAGTCAGAGGAAATAGATAATGTGTACTGAGTGCCAGTCTCACTCATAGGAAGGGAAACAGCACCTAAAGAATGATTTCTACTGAAAACATGGACCTTTCATTCAATTTAAGCTTTGAGGTATTAACTCCAAGGAGCACGTCCTCGTGGCTAAAAGTCCATACTGAATTTCATATTACTTTCTTATAATAACACGTGTGTATCAGGATGTTTCGTTATGAATATGAAATGGGAAAATTAGATGATGAATAGCATGGGATACTTAATCTTCTGCAATATAGCGATGTGTCCTTGTCAAGACTCAGAGCTGGACACAATATAGGATCTTACAATTTTCATTTAAGAACATAATGAATACAAAATTCAAACAATATCAAGTAGCAAATTAAAAGATTCACTTGATCTAATTATAGGTTAACTACAAAATGTACTTATAATGCAGCTGTCTTTGCACATTTTGGGCTACTCCAAGAGGATATTTGAGAATGAACACAATTTATTGACTCAATTTTTTGAAGTATGGGAAGGTCAAAATAGTTGAGTTGATGACACCTAATAAAGACTGTCATATGTTATTAACCTCTGGTGATAGAGCATAGATTAATGAGAAGGATGAAGAGAAGGAAGGGGTGAGGAGGGAGGAAGAGAATTGGCTAAGCATTCTTTTCTGAAGAACCTGTTCTCAAAATGATGAGCTCTCTCCCCATGTCGAGTGCTCTAATCTATCCTGAGGGCAGCGCCTCCATTATGTAATCCTTGAAAATTCACCTTTTAATGTTGCATTGGGGATTATATTTTCAATATGTGAACTTGTAGAACACAATTCAAAGTGTAGAAGTCAATCTAGTCAATGCCTCTAGCGTATTACTGATCCTTTTGAAAATTCAAATATTTACCCACTGTAGATGTTCCTAGTAAAGTCTTTAGGGCCTTTTATGTATAAAATTGTATTTCAGTATATAAAGATTCATTGACTTCTTCCTTCCTGTTTGTATCCCCTTGATCTCTTTAAGTTGTCTTATTCCTCTAGCTAAGACTTCAAGTACTTTATCGAATAGGTATGGGGAGAGTGGAGATTCTTACCCTGTTACTGATTTTCCAGGAAATGTTTTCAGTTTCTCTCCATTTAGCATGATGCTGCCTGTGGGCTTGCTGTAAATTGCTTTTATTATATTGATGTATATCCCTGTATCTTCAGTTTCCCCCAGTACTCTTTTTTATTATTAATTACTTTATTTATTTACATCCCTCCTCTCCCCTTCATTTTGGAGAGGGTGCTTTACTGGCATCCCCTTTTCCTGGGGCATTAAATCTCTACAGGATTAGGCTCATCCTCTCCTACTGGGGCCAGAGAAGACAGTCTTCTGTTATGTATGTGCTAGGGGCCTCAGACCAGCCTGGGTATGCTCTTTAGTTGGTGGTCTAGTCTCTGGGAGCTCCCAGTGTCCAGGTTAGTTGAAAGTATTGGTCTTCCTATGGGGTTGCCATCCCCTTCAGTTCCTTCAGTCCTTTCCCTAACTCATCCATAGGGGTCCCAGACCTCAGTCCAGTGCTTGGCTGTGAGTGTCTGCATCTGTCTTAGTCAGCTGCTGGTAGAGGACAGCTATGTTAGGCTCCTGTCTGTAAGCCCAACATATCATTAGTAATGATGTCAAACTTTGGTGAGAGCCCATGAGATAGATTCCCAAGTTGGGCCAGTCCTGGTCAGCTATTTGCTCAGTCTCTGCTCTATTTTTGTCCGTGCATTTCCTTTAAATAGGAACAATTTTGAGTTGAAAAATTTTAAGGTGGGTTGGTGTTCCCATTCCTCAACTGGGGTCCTTGTCTAACTACTTGACGTGGTCTGTTCAGGTTCCATATCCCCACTATTGGGTATTTCAGTTAAGGTCACCACATTGAGTCCTATGTGCCTCCATTATCCCAGGTTTCTGGGACTTTCCAGAGGTTCCCCCACCCCTCACTCTGGCAGCTGCATATTTCCATTCATTCTCCTGGCCCTCTGGGCTTCTCTCCTGTCTTCTTCAACACCTAATCCTGCCCCACTTTTCACCTCTCCCTCCCCTTTCCCACCTTGGTTCCTTCCTCCTTTTGTTTCCCATGATTATTTTGTTCCCCTTTCTAAGCGTGATTGAAGCAACCTTACTGGGGCCTTCCTTCTTATTTAACTTCTTAGGGTCTGTGGGGTGTATCAAGACTATTCTATGCTTTTTGGCTGGACTTTTATCATGAACAGATGTTTGATTTTTGTCTAAGGTCTTTTCTATACCTAATGAGATGATTGTGAGATTTCTGTCTTTCAGTCTGCTTATGTGGTAGATTATGCTTATTTGCTTATGTATGTTAAATCACCCCTGCATCTGTGGGACAATGCTAACTTGATTATGGTGAATAATCTTTTGGATTTTTTTAAATTGAGAATTTTTTAATCTATGTATATAAGCAATATAGGTCTATAACTTTCTTTTTTGTTGGGTCTTTGTGTTATTTTAATAACAGAACAATACTGGCTTTGTAAAAAATGGTTTTGAAATGTTCCTATAGTTTCCCTTTTGTTGAATAATTTGAGGAATATTTGAGTTACTTCTTTGAAGGTCTGGTAGAATTATGTGATGAAACCATATGGTCCTGGGCTTTTTCAGTTGGGAGATTTTCTAATTACTGCTTTTATTTAGCTAATGATTATAAACCTGTTTAAATTATTTTTTATCTTGATTTAACATTGGTAGGTTGTATATTTTAAAGGATTTATAGATTTCTTTCAGGTTTCAGTTTGGTGGAATATAGATTTTAAAAGTATATCTTTTTGATTCTCTGAGTTTCTGTTGTAATGTTTCCCTTTTAATTTTTATTGTATTAATTTGGTTAATCTCTTTCTTTCTTTCTTTCTTTCTTTCTTTCTTTCTTTCTTTCTTTCTTTTGGTTAATTTGACTAAAGTTTATGGATTGTATTGATTTGTTTCAAAGAACCAACTCTTCAAAGAACTTATCAGTTTTATTTTTTGTTTTATTAGCTTTAGCCTGAGTTGATAATTTCCTTCTGTCAAGTCTTTTGAGGTATTGTTTCTTATTGTTTTCCACAGCTTTCAGGTGTGTCAGTAGGTCACTAATATGAGATCTCTCCATTTTTCCATGTGTCACTTAATGCTATAAACTCAAATCTATATACATTGTGTCCTATAGAATTTGGAATGTTGTGTTTTCATTTTGATTCAATTCTAAAATGCTTTAATTCCCTTGATTTCTGCCCTGACCTGGTTTTTATTTCATACTGGGTTGTTTAGCTTCTATGAGTCTGTGTATTTCTGCCATTTTGATTGTTAATATTCAGCTTTAGCTTGATGATCAGATCACACTCATCCCCTGAAGGCTCAGAGATCTGTGTGGACAAGGAGGCAAGAAGATTGTAAGAGCTAGAGGTAGCAGACAATTTTAGGGGCACAGATATTTCAGACACTGCAAAGCAGTTGCACCTATTAACTCAAAGAGACTGTGCCAGCATACACAAAACCTGTACAAACTCAAGCCAGACAAAACCTCAACATGGAGGAGGGAGAGTGATCACAAAATCCCACTCCTAAGAAGGTATGTGTAGATGATAGCTGCTGAAAGGGAAAAATTATCAGTCTTTATCAATGGAGTGACACTACTTGTGTTAACCACACTCCAGGGCAGGCCTGTTGCTTAAGTGTACCTGGCCAATACCATTGGAACTCTGTGTTTTTTTTTTTTAACATTTTCTTCATTGTTTGGGAGTTTCACATCATGCACTCCAGTCCTTCCTCTGTCCCTCCTACCTACACTTGATCCTTGCAACCTCTCTCCTAAAACAAAAACACACAAATAATCAATCAATGAAACAAACAAAAAGCCCAAAACATAAACAATGTCTCAGCATGAAAACTGTAGTACGTCACAGTGTGTGCCATGGTACATTTCTCTATCCTTCACTTTATAATGTTCATTGCAATGAGTCATTTTGGTCTGGTTCGAGATCTCTGGCTTCTGTGACACAATCAATATTGGATTTGAGTTGTACTCTTGTTCTTTCTGTACTTTATTCAGATGATGTCAAATGTTTCTACAGAAAATGAGTCAGATGTTTAAATCAAACATAAAAATGTAGTCTTGATCTTGTCCTGAGATGTTATGGTCCTCAAGTGTTCTCAACTCTTTCTTACCAACATGCTGTGAGGAAACATAAATAATGAGTATCGTGACAAATGCTGTGCTGGGATTTGGATTCTGTTATAAGACACAACTGTGAATGATCATTAAAGGAAAATAGTTTGTTGACTCTGAACAACTGCTCTGATGCTTGAATTTAATTTTATGATGTTCACTATGTGACCTGGGACTCATTAGTAGAGTAATAAGATTTTGGGAGAAAAATGACAAATATTTCTTCATCTCCAACTTGAAGATTACATGTACTCCTTGTATATGTGTGTGTGTGTGTGTGTTAGATAAATGATAATCATTTCAAGATGTTGTAAGAAGGTGATCTTTGACATCTAGAGAAATCAATTGGAAAATTATGTTATATATAGGCATAAATAATACATATATATAACTACTAGTGCAATAATTTATGGCACCTAATCATTGTACAATATTCAGAAAAAAAATAGTCCCATCATAAATATAAAAAAGGAACCAGGAATTCTTCCCACTAGTATTTTGCCCCCTATTACTCATTCATTTCATTCTAGTGACAGCTGTGCACTCAAATCGAGAAAAAAATAACAAAGCTTAATGAGATTTGTAAATTATTATAATAAAAAAGTCCTTCAAGCAGCCAAACTCATTTCTGCAGTCATTTAAAACTCTATTGCAAAGGGCACTTGATTTAGAATAAGTAGCATTTTTCATTCCTTCAAACAGATTTTTTTACTCTATGTAGACTGTCAAAAAATCTTATTCTGAGTACAATAGGCTGTTATGGTCTACATCTTAACATCTAGAGGCTGGGGGATGTGGACATGACAAAGAGGTTGTAGCAGATATGGTTGACATAAGGATCTGAGCTTTGACTACTTCTCTGGGTAATCCCATTGCTCCCCTGTAGTGATAAAGCATTTTAAAGAGAGTTTCTGGAAGATCAGAGGAGTCAGAGACCTGTGACAGAGGAAGTAGAAGTTTGGGATGAAATGAGGAAAAGGTCACAGTCAAGGGATTCAGGTGTCTACAGAATCTGCAGGCATCAAACATAGCTATTTACCCATCTTCTGTCTCAGTCACATCATAAAAGATGTCATTGCAATACTAGGATTATACAGATAAACAAGAGACTACAAAAAAAAAAGCGCTACTTGAAGTCAGAGGGCTGGGAAGTACCTGAAGTTACCTCCTACTCTGCCCCACCTCCTATCACTGAAACACTAAAGAACACTTGTCCCACACATTAATTTGGAGGAAATAAGCTACATGTAAACCATTGGTACTAAAACCCATGACAACACAGTGGGTAAAAAACTCTACCAATAGAGTCAGAATCCTTCCCACCCATGGGGTCTGAATCCTCCCCACCTATGGAATGAGAGACTCCCCTTATCATTTTACTTAACAGGAACCAAGGAAGGAAAGTCAACTTCTCTATGGTTGTAAAGATAGAACAACATAAGCCAATTTTCTTCTGGTGACTTTTATTTTTTCCACACAGAGCTGGCATGGAAGAATGACCAGTACTTACAAAGAAAAACATTAGGAAAAGACGCAGAGTGAAAGGCATGGCAGTGTGTGAATTCTAGGCTGCAACCTGCCCAAAGTCCATCTCTCCCTATAACTCCCCTGACTTGAGCACTGGAACCAGCATGCTCCTCTATTCTTTGTTTAAAATAGTATGAGTTCAAGTACTTAGAAATGGATGGTGTCTTAGTTACAGTTTTTCTGCTGTGAACAGATACCATAACCAAGGCAACTCTTATAAGGATAATATTTAATTGTGGCAGGCTTACAGAGATTCAGTCCATTATCATCAAGGCAGCAACATGGCAGCTTCCATACAGGCATTTTTCAGGAGGAGCTGAGAATTCTACATCTTCATCTGAAGGCTGCTAGCAGAATACTTGCTTCCAGGCAACTAGGATGAGGATCTTAAAACCCACACCCACAGTGGTACACCTATTCCAACAGTGCCACACCTTCTAATAGTGACACTCCCTGGGCTGAGCATATACAAACCATAACAGATGCAGAAGAACAGAAACAGAGACAGTATTTCTAAGATAAAGGTAACTGGGATTTCAGAGAGGAGTAGTCTCTTGATAGTTAGAGATGGGAACTGAAGAGGAGGCAAGAAACAGTATAAAGAGATGTAACAGAAATCAGTTTATCATTCAGTGATCACATAACAGAACTGCCACTGAGAGACCTCCTTCTCTAAACTAAGCATGGTTAGGAACCATGGTTCTTATTTTGCATTTTGCAGTGTAGCCAGGACACCAGGAATGAAAAGCCATGTGTTTGCCTCCCTGGTATTAGTGCCCTGAAGTATGCATCTGTTTCTGTGTGAAAATCATACTCCTAAATTTAAGTGTGCTGCATCAGATCCCACTGAACTCTTCCTAGAGCTTTCATGCCACTAACTGACTCCCAGCCTAAGTGTCCTTTAGCTTGACTCATTCTGTGTTCAGTGTAACACAACAGCACAAATTCAGGGCCTGGCTTTGGTTCTAATGAACCTTTCTTCTTTTATCAGAACCTTTACCTTGCAGTTCAGTTTGCTTGTCAATTCTATTTCTAGAACAGGCTTCAAAAGTTTATTTTTAAAATAATGGAAATGAGCATTGTTTCTAACTCTCAGATGAAATCTGACACATCTGGATAAGTGAACTAGTTATCCACAAAGGTACAAGTATTTATTGAGCTCTTGGTCCATCAAGGCTGGTCTGATGTCAAGAAAAGCAGAGCCAGTAATTCTAAGCAGTCCCACAACATTCTTCCCCCAGAGACTGACAAGGATTGCATCTTCTACACTTAATGTTTCCTCCTTTGTCCTCCTACCCAGCTCGACCTACACTGCCTTCCTTCATTCCTTTCCTGGTAGGACTAGAAGCAAAAGGTCTTCTCTGTGACCTCCTGTTCCTTGCTAACAGGGCACTATACATCTTCATTATGATCGCTCCTCTGATGGCTGTGCCCATTAATATTTTCATTCAGTCATGGTGGAGGGAATAGTCACCTGTTCCTGAGTCTGTTTTGAATCATCAGATGGCAGAGCTTTCTGGGATGGTGAGTACAGTGGAGGGCATACCTCTTTCTCACTTTCATTCTAGTGGTTGATATTATAGTGTCTTATCAAGGAGTCTTTTATCTATCATTTTCTCAGTCTGTTGGGCTGATCTATGGCCATGCCTTGTATAGCTCACATGGAGGCTGGGGAAACCTTTTTCATGACTGACATGGACTCTATTCATTAGAGACAGGCTTACAACTTCACTATGCAGCAGCTATGTTAAGACCAACCTAAGACAGAAATTGCTTACTTTTGATAATGCATATTACATGATGAGTAAGGAAGGCATTCTAATCAGAGGACCCTAAGACAGGCTCAGTCTGGTTTATGCAATAAAAAAGGGGGAGATATGGAAAGCTTTTTAGGCTCCCTGGCAAGAATCTTACATTGGCCAAGGACAAGGAAATGGACTGCAGGCAGGAGACTGACATTAGTCTAGAGAAAAGAAGTAACTTCAAGCAGAAATCTAAATCCTAGGCTAGAACAAGTAATTACAGGCAGGAATCTAAAACTTAAGCTAGAACAAAAAAGTAGGCTTCAGTCATGAAAATTACTTTGGGTTAGGACAGGGAAGTAGGCTCAGATATTTTGGTCATCGTGATAAGCCCTTAGAAAGTCCTTGGACTATGTTCATTGTTCTGCATGTTCTATGACCATCTGGGTTTATTGTCTTGCTTTTTCCTTGACTATTTGCATCTATTATATTGCTAGTTCTTCAGCCTAGGACTGACCTTAATACTTGCATGTAATTTAAACTGTATAAAAGCAAAAAAGGAGGATGAGGGATGGGATAGGGGATTAATGAGGGGATTGGGAAAGAGGATAACATCTGAAATGTAAATAAATAAAATATCGAATAAAAAAAGTACCCATTCCCAGAGACCCAAAAGCTATTTGTTGCAATTTAGGTAAAATTGCATGGAATGGGAAGAATATCAGACAAGAGCCCAGTGACTATCCCCTAGTATCTCAACAGTCAACAAGGCCACTGGTAATGATCTTTTGCAAATAGACATAGCTGGGTTCATGAAGATGGCTGTTGTTCTGCTCAGAGAATAATGCTGTATAACACATGCACACTACCTACTGCTTCCTTGCTATGATAAAACACTGACTTTTGGGACCAATTATTCTGACTCTCTGTTTTAGCAGATATAGTCTGTCATTGTGGGCAAGATGTGGTGGAAGAATTGGCTCAGGACTGGAGTATTGCAAGCATGGGGCCTCTGGTTGCAACATGTTGGCTGTTGGAAAGCTGAGGAAAGTCTCCAGCTTAGAAGTAGGACTGGGTTACAATTCATAAGGCCTGCTCTTGGCTCTACATTTCCTCCAGTGAGGCTTCACATCTTGACAGTTCCACAACTTCCTCAAACTAGCACCTCTATCTGGAACTAAGTGCTCAAAAACTTGTGGGGGGATGTAATGACTTACTTTTTATTTATTTAGCACTTTAATATTGAAGTTTAAGAGTGTCTTCATTAAAAGAAAGTTTAATATGTCTATAAATGTATCAATTAAAAATAGATATTTTTCATTAAATTATCCTGTAGGAAATTTCTACTGGCCCATACTAATATGGGATATTAGAAAATGTTAACAACATTTCTATTTCATACATATAAAAGTATCTTCATTTTATTTATGCATTATATTACTAGCCATAATAATCTAAGAGTTTATTTCTTGGATTTTATCTGTGATAATTTTAAAATACTATATTTAAGGTTTTTTTTGTTATTTGGATACAGAGTCCCATGTGACCTAGGCTGGCTCAAAACCCTGATTCTCCTATTTATCTATTTATGCCTTCTGAGTGCTGGGATTACAAGCATGCATCATGACGTCTGCCTTATTTAATTATGTTTTAATTAACATGCAATACAATTGGTTTAATGATTATACTTTCATATATATATATATATATATATATATATATATATACACACACACACACACACACACACACACACACACACATGTATGTTTATACACACACATTCATTGTACTCTGCTCGTATTTATTCACTATTTTTTTATCCATTATATTTTTGGATGTTTTTGAAAGGTCTTTATTAAAGACACCAGTCTTTGTCTATCAGGCACTATATCAGCACCAGAATTTACCATTTAATTATAAGATTTGTATTCAGTGCAATTTTTTTTATGAGGGAAGGTTTTAAATATAAATGAAGAACTATTGAATGTTCTGATTCTTGTGCCACGATTACATGACTTTTCTCTTTTTGCATGCAAGAAAGTATTCAATAGTGTTTACTTTTGGGACTTGGTATTCATTTTCTTTATTGTTCTAATAAGCTACCACAAATCTAAACAGCAGCCACATACTTTATCACAATACTGAAAGTTAGGAATCAAGGAGTGTGTGGCAAAAATCTTCTGCTAAGTACGATAGGCTGTTATGGTCCTCAAAAATGTCTTCATCCTAACATCTGGAGGCTGGGGTTGTGTATATCGAATCTCTATGTGGGATCTCTAAGGCTGGAGCCCAGTAAAGAGTGTACAGGGAACTTTATGGAACTCTAGGGACGAACTTTTTTCCATACTTATGAATACTGATGTCTAAATTCAGACTTTAAGGCATTTAGTATTTGGTGAATTTTTTCAAGTCAGCAATTGTACCTGGTTCTGTTTCTGAAGAGTGTGAAAAAGCACATGGGCTGGAATGGGGAAATGGTCCTGCTTTAGAGGGTATGGACAATTCTACAGGCAGGCATGTGGACTTGGTTCTGCAGGGTGTTTACAATGATACAGGCTGTTGTGTGTGTCTTGTTCTGCTTCCACAGGGTGTTAACAGTCTTATAGGCTTACATGAGTGCCTAGTTTTGTAAGATGTATTACCATCTTGCTGGTTGGCCTGTGTGCTTGGTTTTGCAGGACACACATGGTCATCCATTGCTTTGTATTTTGCCTCCTTTAGCATAGCAGTCATCTTTTACATTTTTTCAAACTGTCTTTCTGTGTCTCTATGTGTCTTTGTCTATCTCCATGCAAAGAGAGTGGTCTATTTCTAAGGAACTGTGTGATTAGATTGATTTTATCTAGATTATCTAGGCTAATCTCTCACGTTATGGTCCTTATTTTAATTTCAATTGCAACGTACTTTACCGTGCCATAAAGTATATTTACAAGATCTAGCAATTAGTGGATAGGCATCTTTAGGGGGCATTCTGCCTTTAGTAAGCAATCTACATGCAATTATTTCCTTTGTTCCAAAGCAGTCTTCTTTGTGTTTGGCAATGAGACATAATATTTCCTTTTGTCTAACTGTTCGGTTCTTTTATTTCCATCTGAAATGTGACTTTTACTACATGATCCAAATGACATCTTGATTGAAATTTTTTCTTATCTACTATAGTTTTTATGTAGCACATTTTCTAAGGCCCAGGAGCAAAAGACTTGGTCCTCAGGTTGGTGTTGCTAGGAAGTGGTGGGAACTTTAAAATGCATTGCCTCCTGGGAAGACATCAGGGTCTTCCTTCTGAGGTCAGAAGTCTGTTCTGCCATATCTGTTCATGAAGATGTGCTCCTCACAATAGGCAAAATACAAGGAGGCCAACCGGCTATGGACTGACATTACAGAAAACCCATTTTCTCTTTGTAAGTTGATTATGTAAATTTTTGTTACAGCAGTGGAAAGCTAGTAATCAATAATCATATTCTCTTAAGTATATTAACTATAATAAATAATATTAATTTACTTTGAATGTCTTCCGATAGTTATTTTGTTCCTTGTCCATAAAATTTGCTGTAAGAATACATGAGCTCAAAAAAATTAAATATGGAAACCTTCACATAATCTAGTCAATAAGCTGTGAAATGAATGAGCAGGCAAGCCTCAAAGGAAAAAATATAAATGGTCAATAAACACATGAAAAAATGTTTGCTACCAAGAAAACACAAGTCAAACTACACTGAGCTTCCATCTTTCCCAGTTCAGAAGGCCTGTCATCAAGAAGGCAAACAGCAATGAATGCTGGAAAGAGAACTCTCACAGGATGCTAGTGAATATGTAAATTACCACAACTGCTATGGAACTTAGAACAGTGACTCTCCCCCTTAAAAACCCTAAAAATACCATGAGGTGCTGAGAAAAAGGTATATTCTTTTGTTTTAGGATGAAATGCTCTATAGATGTCTGTTAAGTCCATTTGGTTCATAAC
This sequence comes from Grammomys surdaster, assembly GCF_004785775.1. Lineage (NCBI taxonomy): Eukaryota > Metazoa > Chordata > Mammalia > Rodentia > Muridae > Grammomys > Grammomys surdaster. Next base: position 3,313,904 of record NW_021620852.1, read on the forward strand.
TTTTATTAATGTCAAAGTGTCTCGGTTTAGTTTCTGTTTCCATGATCTGTCCATTGCTGAGAGTAGGGTGTTGAAATCCCCCACTATTATTGTATGAGGTGTAATGTGTGTTTTGAGCTTTAGTAAAGTTTCTTTTATGTATGTAGGTGCCCTTGCATTTGGAGCATAGATGTTCAGAATTGAGAGTTCACCTTGGTAGATTTTTCCTTTGATGAGTATGAAGTGACCTTCCTTATCTTTTTTGATTAATTTTGGATGAAAGTCGATTTTATTTGATATTAGAATGGCTACTCCAGCTTGTTTCTTGGGATCATTGGCTTAGAAAATTGTTTTCCACCCTTTTATTCTGAGGTAGTGTCTGTCTTTGTCACTGAGGTGCGTTTCTTGTATGCAGCAAAATTCTGGGTCTTGTTTGTGTATCCAGTCTGATAGTCTGCATCTTTTTATTGGGGAATTGAGACCATTGATGTTAAGAGATATTAAGGAAAAATGATTGTGGCTTCCTGTTATTTTTGTTATTAGAGGTAAAGTTATGTTTGTATAGTTATCTTCTTTTGGGGTTGTTGGAAGATTACTTCCTTGCTTTTTCTAGGTTGTAGTTTCCCTCCTTGTGTTGGTGTTTTCCATCAATTATCCTTTGAAGTGCTGGGTTTGTGGGAAGATTGGTCACAAAGCAGGCCTCTACAGATACAAAAAGATTGAAATAATCCCTTGCATCTTATCAGATCACCACGGAATAAGACTGGTCTTTAATAATGACAAAACCAATGGAAAACCCACGTGCACATGGAAACTGACCAACTCTCTACTCAATGATGACTTGCTCAAGGAAGAAATAAAGAAAGAAATTAAAGACTTTTTAGAATTCAATGAAAATGAGGACACATCATACCAAAACTTGTGGGACTCCATGAAGGCAGTGCTAAGAGGAAAACTCATAGCTCTAAGTGCCTACAAAAAGAAACTGGAAAGAGCACACACTAACAAGTTGACTGCACAACTAAAAGCTCTAGAACAAAAAGAAGCAATTACACCCAGGAGGAGTAGAAGGCAGGAAATAATCAAACTCAGGGCTGAAATCAACCAAATAGAAACAGAAAGAACAATACAAAATATCAATAAAACCAGGAGCTGGTTCTTTGAGAAAATCAACAAGATAGATAAACCATTAGGCAGATTAACCAGAGGGCACAGAGACAGTATCCAAATTAATAAAATCAGAACTGAAAAGGAAGACATAACAACAGAAACTGAAGAAATTCAAAAAATCATCAGATCCTACTACAAAGGCCTATACTCAACAAAACTGGAAAACCTGGATGAAATGGACAATTTCCTAGACAGATACCAGGTCCCAAAGTTAAACCAGGAGCAAATAAACCATCTAAATAGTCCCATAACCCCTAGGGAAATAGCAGCAATCATTAAAAGTCTCCCCACTAAAAAAAGCCCAGGACCAGATGGTTTTAGTGCTGAATTTTATCAGACCTTCAAGGAAGACCTAATACCAATTCTCTTCAAACTATTCCACAAAATAGAAACAGAAGGAACACTGCCCAATTCGTTCTATGAAGCTACAATTACACTCATACCCAAACCCCACAAAGACACGACAAAGAAAGAGAACTTCAGACCAATCTCCCTTATGAACATCGATGCAAAAATACTCAATAAAATTCTAGCAAACCGAATCCAAGAACACATCAAAACAATCATCCATCATGATCAAGTAGGTTTTATCCCAGGAATGCAGGGATGGTTCAATATTCGGAAATCCATCAATGTAATCCACCATATAAACAAACTCAAAGAAAAAAACTACATGATCATCTTACTAGATGCTGAGAAAGCATTTGACAAAATTCAACATCCCTTCATGATAAAAGTCTTGGAAAGATCAGGAATTCAAGGCCCCTACCTAAACATAGTAAAAGCAATTTACAGCAAACCAGTAGCCAACATCAAGCTAAATGGAGAGAAACTTGAAGCAATCCCACTAAGATCAGGGACTAGACAAGGCTGCCCACTCTCCCCCTACCTATTCAATATAGTACTGGAAGTCCTAGCCAGAGCAATTAGACAACAAAAAGAAGTCAAAGGGATACAAATAGGAAAGGAAGAAGTCAAAATCTCACTATTTGCAGATGATATGATAGTATACTTAAGTGAGCCCCAAACTTCCACCAGAGAACTCCTAAACCTGATAAACAACTTTAGCAAAGTGGCTGGTTATAAAATCAACTCAAACAAATCAGTAGCCTTCCTCTACATGAAAGATAAACAGACTGAAAAAGATATTAGGGAAATGACACCCTTCACAATAGTTGCAAATAATATGAAATACCTTGGTGTGAATCTAACCAAGCAAGTGAAAGACCTGTATGACAAGAACTTCAAGTCCCTGAAGAAAGAAATCAAAGAAGATCTCAGAAGATGGAAAGATCTCCCATGCTCATGGATTGGCAGGATTAATATAATAAAAATGGCCATCCTGCCAAAAGCAATCTACAGATTCAATGCAATCCCCATTAAAATCCCAACTCAATTCTTCACAGAGTTAGAAAAGGAAATTCTCAAATTCATATGGAATAACAAAAAACCCAGGATAGCGAAAACTATTCTCAACAATAAAAGAACTTCTGGAGGAATCACCATCCCTGACCTCAAGCTGTACTACAGAGCAATAGTGATAAAAACTACCTGGTATTGGTACAGAGACAGGCAGGAAGATCAATGGAATAGAATTGAAGACCCAGAAATGAACCCACACTCCTATGGTCACTTGATCTTTGACAAAGGAGCTAAAACTGTCCAGTGGAAAAAGGACAGCATTTTCAACAAATGGTGCTGGTTCAACTGGAGGACAACATGTAGAAGAATGAAAATTGATCCATTCTTATCCCCTTGTACAAAGCTCAAGTCTAAGTGGATAAAGGACCTCCACATAAAACCAGATACACTGAAACTAATAGAAGAGAAGGTGGGGAAGAACCTCGAATACTTGGGCACAGGGGAAAAGTTCCTGAACAGAACACCAATGGCATATGCTCTAAGATCAAGAATTGACAAATGGGACTTCATAAAATTGCAAAGTTTCTGTAAGGCAAAGGACACTGTCAATAGGACAAAACGACAACCAACAAATTGGGAAAAGATCTTTACCAATCCTACATCTGATAGAGGGCTAATATCCAATATATACAAAGAACTCAAGAAATTATACTCCAGACTCCCAAATAACCCTATTAAAAAATGGGGTATAGAGCTTAACAAAGAATTTTCAACGGAAGAAACTTGAATGGCTGAGAAGCACCTAAAGAAATGTTCAGTGTCCTTAGTCATCAGGGAAATGCAAATCAAAACAACCCTGAGATTCCATCTCACACCAGTCAGAATGGCTAAGATTAAAAACTCAGGTGATAGTAGATGCTGGTGAGGGTGTGGAGAAAGAGGAACACTCCTCCATTTTTGGTGGGACTGCAAGATGGTGCAACCACTTTGGAAATCAGTGTGGCGGTTCCTCAGAAAATTGGACATAGCATTACCTGAGGATCCAGCTATATCACTCCTAGGCATATACCCAGAAGATGCTTGAAAATATAACAAGGACATATGCTCAACTACGTTCATAGCAGCCTTATTTATAATAGCCAGGAGCTGGAAAGAACCCAGATGTCCTTCAACTGAGGAATGGATTCAAAAAATGTGGTATATTTACACAATGGAGTATTACTCAGCTATTAAAAACAATGAATTTGAGAGTTTCCTAGGTAAATGGATGGAACTAGAAATTCTCATCCTGAGTGAGGTAAGCCAATCACAAAAGAACACACATGGTATTCACTCACTGATTATCGGATATTAGCCCAGAACCTTGAAATGCCCAAGATGCAACTCACAGGCCACATGAAGCTCATAAAAAAGGAAGACCAAGTGGGGGTGATTCAGTTCTTCTTAGAAGGAGCAACAAAATACTCAAGGGAGCAAATATGGAGACAAAGTGAGGGACAGAAACTGGAGGAGGGGCCATTTGAAGACCTTTCCACCTGAGTATCCATCCCATGTGCAGTCACCAAAGGTAGATGCTGATGTGGAAGTCAGGAAGTGCATGCTGATAAGGGCCTGATATGGATGTCTCCTCAGAGGCCTTCAAGAGTCTGACATATTCAGAGGCAGATGCTCACAACTAGCCATTGAACTGATCATGAGGTTCTCAATGGAGAAGTTAGAGTGAGGACTGAAGGAGCTGAAAGGGTTTGCGGCACCATGAGGAGAGCAACAATACCAACGAACCACAGCTTCCAGGGTCCTAACGACCAGCCTGGGAGCACTTATGGAGGGATCCAGGGCTTCAGCTGAATATGTAAGAGTGGAGGGCCCTACCGGGCACAGGTGGAAGATGAGATCCTTGACCTCCTGAAGGCTGGACGCCCCAGGGGGTGGGAATTTTGAGGGTGGGGAAGTGGGAGTGGGGAGGTAGGTGGGGGTTACATCCACGGAGAAGAAGGAGAAGGGGTAAGGGGATGGGGGAGTTCCCGGGTGGGTGGGGGATGGGGTAAGGGGACAACATATGAAATGTAAATAAAATATCCAATAAAAAAAAACCCTAAAAATAAACCTCCCATATGATTCAGCTACTATAGCCCTTAGCATCCACCCAAATACAAAGCAGCATACTGTCAAGATAATTTGATCATTCATGTTTATTATGGCATTGTTCACAGATTTGGAAACAACTTAGTGCCCAATGGCATATACATATGTACACAGATACATATGCATATGCACATACATACATATACTTACACATATACATACACAATACATATACATATATTTGTATATATATTAGCTATTACAAATATAAACTTATAAATAAACTGAAATTTTGCACAGCTATAAAGACAGGTGAACTTTCCTTATTTACAGGAAAATGGTGGAACTGGAAATTGTCATTTACATAAGTCATACTGGGAAAGACAAAAAAGCATTTCTCTTAATCTAGATTAAAAATAAAGTATGTAATTAGAAGGAGGACTACATGGAGAAGAAGGGAAGAGTTGGGAGGAATAGGAAATTGTGACAGAGGAGGAAGTGAATACAACAAACAGCATAATATTCATTTATGAGAATGTCATAAGGAAACCTATTATTTTATTCAACTAATATATACTAAAAACAAAGTGCTGATTCAAAGAAATTGTTATAAAATATTCAAAGCCTTTTCATGATTTCAGCTCTTTATGTAGAAGTGTATCTAGGAAAGTCTTTCATTATTATCTTTTAGTTATGAACTTATACAAAAATGGTATCATGTTTCATATACTTTATACCTTGCCTTTGTACCTGACAGAGAATATTGATGTGAAATACAGATTTAACTCATTACTAGTATGTAAATTGTAAATACTTCATTTTATTTTATCATTCTTACTTATACTAAACTTTTTTGATTATAAATAAAAAGTTTTGTACTTTTTTATTGAACAGATATGCCAGGCTGCATGTATCCCAGAGGCCTCAGAAGTCAATCTCGGTACTTATGATACATTCCATTTCAATAGACAGTGTACTTCTAACATGGCTAGAGTCTTCTTGAGTTTTGAGTCTTCTTGCTTGGAGCTTGGAAGAGCACCATATTGGCATTTATAGACAAGAATCTTTGCCACTATGAAGCTAGCCAATTACTGTGTTAGTTATGTTGCTAGTATCTCAATTACTAGAAGTGCAATGTTTCTTTTCACATGTTTTTCATTTTTTTACATAAATTATCTATTCATGTCCTACTTAAAATATTAGTTATATATTAATACATGACATTTAATTCAAAGAAAGTCTTTCATGTGTTGCTGTCATGTCTTCTCTGTTGTTTTGTTTAACTTTGTAAGCGTTTATATAGAATCTAAAAGTTTAAGGACAATGAATATCTGGATAAAATACAATTACTTCTTTTAATAACTCTGGATCGCAAATTTGGTCTTTTTTTCCCCTAATATTGCTCATTTCTCAGTGTTTGATCTTGAATGAATTGTCATTTATTCTGTGAGTGTTATGAGTTAGGCTTAGTTTCTCATGATTGTTTGTTCTTGTGTTAGTCCCTTCTTTCTTCTCTGAGAGGAACAACTCCAGGGATGAAGGTTCATATTGATTCCTCTTCCAGAGGCTACTGTGCAGTGTGTGCAGTGGTGGTGGGGATGCATGGTGGAGGTGTGGCAGTTAACTGTGTGTTAGTGACATTAACCTGAGCAGGAGCTTCTCAGAAAACATGGACTGGAATCCTGTAGCTATAGCCTGCAAAATTCCCTCTCACAGCAGGTATCTTTTATTTAGATCACCTGTCAAAGGTTCCTCAACCTCCCAGCAGCAGTACCAACCAGGCACAAAATGTTCTTTGAGCCTGGGGTATGGGCTGGGAACCCATTTCAGGTCCAAACCACAGAATGCCTCATTTAGACTTATTAATTTACTCAGGTTTTGTTTTTGTCATGAGTCAGTTTGGAGATTTCAGTTGTTTCCAAGTTGAATGTTCACTTTCAAACTCAAATTTGATATTAAATATAAACAATAATGAGTTTTCTTACTTGTAATCTTAAATTTTATCACCATTTATTGACATTGTCAATGGATAACAGCTATGAAATATACCATCTTAATTGTTACATCCTATTAGTGTCAAAGTATTGTTTGCATCATTTAAGGGCCAGTTGGCAGGCAGCATGAAGTCCAGACTTCAGAATTTTCCGCTTGATATCACTTACAACTTCTTTCTCTGTGTCCTGGCACTTAGTGCCTGCTTGTCTTGAGACTGGCTTTGTTAAAATTTCTGCAACTCTGGGGATGAAAATGAAGGCTTGAGCCTGAGGGCAAGAGTGCTGCCAGTCCCGAAGATTCTATTCTTTATTAAATCTGGATATTTTCTAGTTTTTAGCCAAGAAGACAGATGGAGCAAAAGACTTTCCTAAGCATGAAATATAAGTTATTCCATCCAGATTGGAACACATGTGCCCACATGGTCATTCCTGGACTCAATGCATGTACTGGGAGCCAGAACCAGTCATTGCTGTACCTAGAGGAATCAGAATCCATCCTGAATTTTGGGAATGGAGTCAAATACACAGCAAGTTTGGACAATGGAAGAGGAAAAGGATGATGGTTAGGTCTCATCTTGGTGTTCTTAATCAGCTTATGTCTTCTGTATAATTTTATAAATATTTAAACTTTATTAGTTGATTATAAATTGTTTTTATATTAAGAATATAATATTGAACCATAATATATACTTATTTTTCTTTTTATATTTTATTTCATTTTTTTCTGTGATTTTTGTCACCTAGGAATGTTGAGAATTATATATAAATCAGGTTTATCAACTAAAGTTTCTATTAGTTTGTGTCATTTTTTTCATTTAAATTTTTTATTGGTACTTCTCATGAATTTAATTTGATTTCTGGTATTAGATAAAACTCCCATCTATTTTATTTTACACATCATTTAACTAGTTTCATATTAACTAAAACTTCTTTTGTTTTCTAAATTTTAAAATGGCAGTCAGGATATTTGAACCTATTTCTATTGAATGAGAATGACACAGTAATTTATGATCTTTGGTAAGAGCTCAGAATATTCACAGACAAATTGTTACTTCTAATTACTATGCCAAAAACCTGATAAAAAGAAATGTAAGAGAAGTAGGACTTACTTAGGCTCACAGTTTGAGAGTGTACAGTACACACTGACAAGGAAACCAGAGGGACTGAAGCATTAGGTCTATGTGGTCAGAGTTTGAGGCTGGCTGCTTGCCAACACTGGGCTGGAAGCAAGGCTGGATATAACCCATCAATATTTGCCTCCTGTGACTTCTTTTATCTTGAAAAACAGCAGCTGCAAGTGTTGGGGAATATTTCATATTCACATCATATAACAGGTCATAAAAGGCAAGAAAATTAAAATATAGTGAGTCCCTATTATATACTGTGTAGCTTTTATGTACTATTGTACTTTTCATAGATGCTTTATAGGCTAATAACCTATTATCACCTCCTAGATGAGGGAACTGAGATGAAATATGAGTTCAGGGTCCAGGCACTGTAGTTGAAGAGGTGGGGCTTTCTTGACAGACAATTTCCTTGTTGCTTTATAAGATGCTAACTGAAGAGATCAGTGTTGCCTGCTGCTGCTGCTGCTGATACTGTTAGCAACACTGAGACTCTATTAGGTGAGTCATACAAGATTTGTGAGTTTCAGTATTTCTCATTTATAATTATTCAGAAATTCTTGTGGAATCTGTCTTTTACTAATTTGCATCTCACTTGCTGAAATGATCTAATTGAATGAGTAATTATTCCAGATCAAATCTTCCTCATACCACTCATGTTATAAAGTGAGATGGCCGTGGTGATGGTGATAAACATTGATTGATGGTTTTATAACAAGTAGGATGGCTCAAAGAGTGATTCTGGAAGAAGAAAAGGCTGGGGTGAGTCTCAAGTATCATTATAGCTTTTCTAGGGTAAATTATGATATAACAGTTTGTGTGACTCACTTCTCCAGGGTGGGCAAGTGTAAAAAAAAAATCATATCATCTTCTAAGACAAGATATTCACATTTGATAGGTTCTCAGTCTGTCAGCAAAAATCTTTGACAAAGATGCAAAATGTAAGTTAATTAACTAACTAATTAAGCAAACAAGGCCCTACCATGTAAGCCAGGCTAGCTTCAAATTCAATATCCTGATTCAGTTTCAAAAGTGATGAGAGACTAAGCTTGAGCAATGTGTTCTGGTTAATTTAACAGTCTTAAATACTTCCTAAGTCAGGAATCTACTGTCCCATATTAAGTTTCACTAACATGATACCAATCATGGAATCAAAATGGCAGAAATTTTCTGAAATCATTTTGGAAGTTAATGTAGAAAAAGGTATCATCCCTACCTGCTACCCCTTTTGATTACAATGTTATATCTGCCAACAAACAAAACATATAGTTGGTTGAAGTACTGTTTCAGCTTTGCTTTCTTGTGACAGAGTGAATTTTACACATAAGTCACAGTTATATAGCTGGATCATCATGCTAGTCTGTTTCCATACTTAATAGCTGGGAGTTTCACACTGATTAATTGCAGTCCGAATTTTGATTTTTTTCCAGCCCTCTAGCCCTCTTTGGTGTGTTTGCTTCTTTTCTCTACAGCTTCAGGTGTACTTTTAAATTGCTGGTATGAGAACTTTTTAATTTTTTATAGAGGCATTTAGTGCTATGCAGTTTCCTCTTAGCACTACTTTCATTGTGTACCATAAATTTGGGTATGTTGTCCCTTCATTTCAATGAATTCTAAGTTTTTAATTTCTTTCTTTCTTTGATGACCCAGAGATCATTGTTTACAGCATTGTTCAATTTCTATGAGTGTGTAAGCTTTCTGGTGTTTCTGTTGTTGTTGAAATTCAGCTTTAATTACAGTGGTCTAATAAGATACAAGGTGTTATTTCAATTTTCTGTATTTGTTGAGCTTTACTCTGTAGCCAACTGTATGGTCAATTTTGGAGGAGGATACATGAGGTCCTGAGCAGAAGGTATATTGTTTTGTGTAGGTGAATATTCTATGGATATCTGTTAGGTCCATTTCATTGATAATCTTTGTTAGTTTTATTATTTTTCTGTTTAGTTCTCTGTCAATTGGTGAGAGTAGGATGTTGGAGTCTCCCAATATTAATGTATGTGGTTAGATGTGTGATTTTTACTTTAGCAATGCTTCTTTTATAAGTGTGGGTACCCTTGTGTTTGGGGCATACCAAAATTGAGATAACATCATCGTAGATTTTCCTTTGATAAGTATGAAGTGTCCTTCCTTGACTCTTTTGATCAACTTTGTTTGAAAATCTATTTTGTTAGATACTAGAATGGCTACTCCTGCTTGCTTCTTGGGTCTGTTTGCTTGGAAAACTTTCCATCCCTTTATTCTGAGGTAATGTCTATCTTTATTGCTGAGGTGTGTTTCTTCCATGCAGTAGAATGGTAGATCCTAGAATTTCATTTATTTTGTTAGCCTGTGTCTTTTATTGGAGAATTGATTCCATTGATGTTGAGAGATATAGATGACCAGTGATTGTTTTTTCCTGTTATTTTGATGTTTGTGGCATAGGTGTGTGTGTGTGTGTGTGTATGTGTGTGTGTGCTTCCCTTGTTATTGCTGGTATGGAATTACTTATTTCCTGTGTTTCCTTGAATGTAGTTATCCTGCTTGGGTTGGAGTTTTCCTTCTAGTATTTTTTGTAGGGCTGTATTTGTGGGTAGATATTGTTTGAGTTTGGATTTGTCTTGAAATACCTTGTTTTTCACCTAGTTTTGCTGAGTATAGTAGTCTAGGTTGGCATCTGTGGGTTTTTAGAGGTTGAAAGGTTATCTGTCTAGGCCCTTCTAGCTTTTCAGAGTCACTGTTGAGAGGTCAGGTGTAATTCTGATGGGTCTGCCTTTGTGTGTTACCTGACCTGATTCTCTTGCTGCTTTTAATTTTCTTTCTTTGTTATGTACTTTTTGTGTTTTGATTATTATGTGGTAGGAGGATTTTATTTTCTGGTCCAGTCTAATTGGTGTTCTATAAACTTCTTGTGTTTTTAGAGGCATCTCTTTCTTTAGGTTGGGAAAATTTTCTTTAGTGATTTTATTAAAAGCATTTTCTGGGCCTTGGAGCTGGGACTCTTCACCTTCTTCTATTCCTATTGTTCTTAGGTTAGGTCTTTTCATGGTATCTCAGATTTTCTGGATGTTTTGTGTCAGGAATTTTTTTAGCTTTAACATTTTCTTTGACTGATGTATCAATTTCTTCTATTGTATTTTCTATGCTTGAGATTCTGTCTTCTTTCTGTTGGTGATGCTTGCATCTATTCTTTCTGTTCTCTTCCCTAGGTTTTCTATCTCTAGGATTCTTTTAGTTTCTTTTTTTCTTCTATTTCTAGTTTTAGGCCCTGCATAGTTTTTTTTTCACCTGTTTAATGGCACTTCCCTGCATATCTTTAAGGGATTTATTCATTTCCTCTTTAAAGGCCTCTATCATCTTTACAAGGTTGGATTTAAGGTCATTTTCTTGTGCTTTGGTTGTGGCAGGATATCCAGGACTTGCTGTTGTAGGGTAGCTGTGCTCTGAAAATGTCATATTGCCCTGGCTTTTGTTAATTGTATTCTTTTGAGGGCCTTTAGACATCTGGATGGCTATGCTCTCTGGTTGTTCCTGTTGTAGTAGAGAAGGGCGTTAATATAAATAGTCCTGGTATGGCAAGCATCTGCTTAGTACCTTTAGGTTTTATGGTTCCAGATCTGCAGATTTATGTGATTCAGCAAGCAGGACTCAGCAAGCAGAGAAGATGGATGTGGGAGGAAAGCCTACCTGTATGGTTCAGAATCATCAGGTCTACTGGATGTGAAAGGAGAAGTGGCGGGGGAATGCAAATCCTCCTGGGATAGCAGGCTACTCAGGGTAGCTTGGCTTGCTTCACCAAACTTAGGAAGCAGGGAAGATGGGTCCAAAAATAGTTCAAAACTTTATTTTTAGCCGACCTCATTCCTATCAAACAAAACAAAACAAACAAAACAAACAAAAACAATCTTTGAAGGCAATTACAGTAACATAGTGGAGTAATGTGCACTATGCCACCAAGGGCATCTTTTCCCAGAGTCACTACTCTATGGACAGCAAGGATACTCTATGATAGGCAGGCCTGGTGTCAGGCTGTCTGTGTTAGCACCAAGTCTGTCCATGAATTTTTACCTGCCTAACACCCTGCCACAGATATTTCTCTGCCTCAAAATTCCCCAAAACCAAAACTAGCATGCTGCATCTTCTGCCAGATATAGGGCTTTTCCTTAGTAGAGTGGAGAGAACCATCAGTTGTGTGTGTCCAACATGTAGTATAAACTTTCTTAAAATACTAGTAATTGTGCCTTGCAATTTCTCCTCAATTTGGGTTTGTGTTTCTCAAGTGTGAAACTTGCAGGTGATCTCACTATGTCACGTCAAAGGCCAGAAATGTCTTAGGGATCAATAAGCTTTTACCTTGAAAATTAACTTTAGCACATAAGAGGTTTATAGACCAATGGAAATAATAGAATTAAACATAGTTAAAATGCTTAGAACACAAGCATAAATAAATGCTTTGTCTTTTGATGAACTCATGGCAACAAATGTGCCATTTTATAAATTTTTCTGTTGAATTAGATTTGTTTGGCTTTGAATTTGTCCCAAACCCAGAAGCAAATAATGACATTTGTTGAGGGTTGAGGATGATCATAAAGGCACTGTCTCACTCTGGCTTTAAAAACATGCCATGAATTCTGAAACCTTGCTTTTTATGACTGAGATTCTCAGTTGTTTTGTCTTTTCAGGAGGCAGCAGGAATCTTCATGCTCAGTTGCTGGAGTTGGTACAGCTTGTCAGCTGCTTTTGTAGGCAAGAGATCTATATTTGGAATGGAGTCAACAAACTTCAAATCGTAATTGTTTTCTCTGCCAAAATAAGCAGGGTTCTTCAGAGGCTCTGACAGTTGTGCCTTGTCCTGAAGGACAATCTTCTACAAGGAAACAATGGGAACATTTACTTTTATCAAGTTGCAAGACCTGGTGGTATGTGTGATAATTTAAAACAGCATACAGAATTTTAAATAACTTTCCTAGGAAACAATAATATGAAAGATTTTTTCCTTTCCTATTTTACCTTCTAAAAATCATGAAAACATTTTTGCTCAGGAGTAGAGATAATTGTAGATGGAGCAATTTTAAGTGTGTTGGAGCAAAGTTATGAAGAATTTTTTCCAAGTTTTTTTTTTGCAGAGCTTATTTGATTTGATGACACAGCTGGAATCTTACCATTTTCATCCTTTTGGTAGTCAGTTACAATAAAGAGTCTATTCTGTTACACTGTTTCATTTTCAGACTGAAGCCTAGAATGCTTTGTGCAGCTGTCTGTGACTCTTAGCTTCAGAATTAAGTTTTACATTTTGACAAAATGGCTTTCTGAAAAGAGGAGTCACAGCTCAAACTCATACTTTCCTTATGCATGCAGTAGGAGGGAGCATAATATGCACATTCTGCAAGCTGCAACAGGGATGTATTCTTTTCTAAAAGCACATCTCGCTGGTCATGCTGCAACTCACAATTTTTCCAAAGTTAAATTAAATGTCGACTTGAATGACAAGAACTACAAAGTTATTATGAAGTCCCCTTGATGCTTTCAATCTTCTTGCTATTTTGTTTAAGTAATGAACAAAGATGCCCAGGTCAAAATCTCAGGATTTAATATCATTGGGTGGGTCCTAGTTAGTCACCCTCTGGTGAGGGCTTCCTCTGTGAGTCTCAGCTGGTAGATGATATCCCATGCTCATGGTGTATGGGGGCCAAAGGAAGAGAAAAGTGACACCAAGCGTTCTCTTTTACCAGCTTATCCTTACTGAACTTACTCCATGGCTGATTGCCTCTATAGTGTTTATACTTTTTTAGAGCAGCTGGATCCCCCTATATCCTGCAACTCCTTCCATTTTTCAATACCATCTCTTTGATGGTGTTTGGGGGTGAGGCACAGCTTTTCCTATTCTAACCATAGGACAATTGTGTGATTTCTTAGTGACATCCTCTTGCAAAAGAAGGTCTTTCTGCTCTTACTATATTTGTCAGTGCTGTCCGTCTTTTTTGTTAGTTCCCTAACAGTGAAAAACTCAGTGCTGAAAATTTTGGGGGATATCAATATTGAGGGCCTGGCCACCTCATGGGAATCCTTGGGTTGGGTAGACTACATAGGATTTTTTTTTTTTTTTTTAGTTTTCCAGGTACTAGTGACCTGTGGATCCACAAGCTTTCTCTTCTGAGGACTGTCAACCCTTTATCATTTTCCCAATTGGCAGAATCTCCAGTATTCTCAATGCTTCTTGCTTTTTCTTCCTAAGTACCTGGAATTACATTATGCAATCTGGTTGGGGTTACGCTTTGAAAGAGCAAAGAAGATGAACAACCCTACCTCTTGACCTTTGGAATTCTACTTTTCTAGAAAGTAGAGTGTCAGGATACATTAAAGATGGACTGCTTTCTTTGCTTTCCTAAGAGCAAAGTTAGAGAAAAACAGATGACAATGGAAGTAAAGAAAACACAAGAGAAGGCTATGTGTTAATGCCTCACTCTTACTCTTGTGAGGAGGGGTAGTTAAGCTGACTGTGACTTGCTATCCTTTGCTCACTAGAAGACTAGTGCCTGGAATGCACACTCAGGCACACCACCTAAAGGGGATTAAGAGTCTGACTTTCTGAGACAGCAGAGGCTAGGAGCAGAGAAGCATGGTCTCCTGGGCCACACTGTTAGAAGTTTTACCTCTGAGCCAGAAATCAGAAAGGATAACTCAGAAGGATATCATTTGTGGCAGGAACTAGGAAAAAGAGTTGATTTAAATATCTGGGGTGGTTATAATCAATTTTCTGCTATGACAATTGAGGACATCATTTATTTGGGTGAATGTACCTGTTAGGATGTCAGTTTCTTTGTCTGTACAATGGTAATAAAAAAATGATTCTGCCTTGTAGGTTGGGAATGAGGTACAGTGCTGGGAAAGCACCCTATGGGTTAGAATGCTTTAATAAATAATAGCCACTTTCAGAGTCTCACTGTCTAGTGATATTAGGCCATGTGGGTACATCTAAAGCCATTCCCATTTGGAATCTATCAATTCCACTTTGGAAAATTTTGTGACACTTTTGTGTCTTTCTGATATCTTATAATGAGTTTCTCATGAAAACCTCTCTTTGTAGATGTTCAAGAGTCATAGTTACTGTTGTTTGGATCTTTAAAAATCTAAATGAAAAAACACCCCATCCATGTAGGTTGCTGTCTTCTCAAAACATTAATGACTGATATAGGAAGCAGAGGTGGAGACCTGTCACAGCAATAAAGACACCACAGAAAACCAAAGATCTAGGAATCCAAGTTTTCTAAAGGTTAAAAATGCTCATAACGCCAAAGATCATGGGCATCTACAGTAATGACCAGTGCATTAAAATTATTTTAATCTTGTCTACAGGGGTCTGCTATTATCAAGTCCAGAAAGCATTTTACCCAAGTAGACAAAGCATGTATACTATTTAAATATGTATGGATCTATATTCTTGGCAATAGACTAGTTAGTAGATTCTAAAAGCCTCAATGAAACAACTTACTGTCTATTTCTACCTCTATTAGTATATTTCCATTGATAATTAGTTACCTCAGCAAAACACATTTTTAATATTATGGATAAGTATACAATTAAATCAATTTCTTTCAGCTATCTTCAGAATTGAGATTGTATGGGGGTCACACAAATAAAAATAATTTGACCCGTTGTCATTACTTACCCTCTCTTTTGATATAGTTACATTTAACTGTATATATGTACAAAATTCTTGAGAACAGAGAAAAGTTAGATCACACACACATACACACAGACACACAGACACACAGATACAGATACACACAGACACACAGACACTCGCACACACACACACACACACACCACCACTACCAGCAGATGCAACAGTAGCAGTAGTATATCTAAGAAGGAGATAAGCTCATGCCATAGGCACAGTTGACTGACTTTTGGAGATTATTTATTAAGGTTTAATGAAAGATACTGAGTGATCTTAAAACTTTTATAGAGTAGAAAGATGGTGGTTTTAAAGAACAATTCTTGCTCTCTTTTTATTTTGCTACTAAGAATAATTAAAACTAAAACTACCAAAATAGTTTCATGGTGACTAGATTTTGAGTATATATCTTTATAAAACAATAAAGTCCTCCCCAAATGGATTGTGTTTCCAAATACCTCAGGAATACTAAAAATAGAACATTTGCAATGTCTTTAGTTGTTTTTGATATCCCATATGTTCCCATCGACTGTCTTCAATAAAGCATCTGAACCACTGAAGCCAATTTGGCTTGTACAGCAGGGAGACAAATTCAATTACCTTTTTAGTTACTAGAGTAGACACTGGAGAGAAAGAAAGAACAGTGCGGGGGCAGTTTCAGGAATGAAGAGCTGGTTGCTTACAAGAATTGCAGGGAGCATTCTGAATTGCTTGAGCATACTTGTCCTAAACATGGACAATCTAAATATGACAAAAGTTAACATACAGTAGCAAGAAGGGTATTGCACCTATGAGAGAACATGTGGGAATCTCTTCTCCTAGCAGCAACTTAAATAATAATGTGTGTATGTGTGAATGTGTGTATGTGTGTATGCATGTATGTGTGTATGCATATATGTGTCTCTGTGAGAATGGAAGATAAGAGATTATTTTAATCTCTGTGGTGACATCACAGTCTTAATTCAGAACACAATAGAATACAAAACAAATAGTTTCAATTTTTTTGGTTCATTTACACACTGAAAATGTGTTTCTTGAACTATGTGAATATCAGTTAATGTGTACTGATATAGATACTGACAGACATTAGGGTGGATCATCAGGAAGTTTTTAGAGTCTACTAGCCAGTCTTGTACTGGGGTCACAATGCGTATCATTGCATTTCATATTATACGTGGTAGATAAAGAAGAAGTCATGTAGTTTCTATCTTGATAATATAGGGCATAGTAGCCAAGATTAAAGACATTTAAAATGTCTCAAACATTATTACAAATTGTAAGAGTCTCCTGATAGCCTAAGAATTTTTAATTGTAAAAAAATAATGAGTCTCTGCATTTGTCTTCCTAAGAGCACATACAATTCTTTAACGTTTCCTGGTGTCTTATTTGCTGCGGCAAGAAAGAAATGTATCAGGTCAAAGTCTGTGATTCTATATTTTAAAATCATGCCCATTACTGTTAAATCAAACCATTTGCATACCTTGAACAATGTTACATAATAGATATTCAGCTCATACTAGGAAACAACAAAGGCAAATTGAAAAAAACTCATTGCAATTTAAAAACAATAAAACTAGGCAAGATTAAAATATTGTAGCAACAATTGCTTTATAGCAGTTGGAAGGATTGTCACTTTTTTATCAATAAGCATCTACTTCTGCTTCATGAGCCTCAGCCAGAGTTTAAAAATCTTTGATTTGAATATTTTCATTAGCAAACTCCCTGTACCACAGTGGTATATAGCATTATGAAAACTCAGTGGTTGTGAAACAAGCCTTTCTTATGCTCATAGGATGGCATACCTGTATCTGCATTAGGCACTCTTCTTCTGACTGACCAAGCTGACTCTGTTTTCTGTTTCTTCTCTTTCTTGGATCAGAGGTTAACAGGTTGTTTTCACCTTATGATGATGACAGAGTCGTCAGAAGGAAGCATGACCCAGAAAGCATGTCTCTGACCACTCAGATCATTTGTGTTGATCTTTCAGTGTTATCTACAAGCCACATGGTCATGCCCCAAGTCAGGGGCCAAAAATAGATTTTTAATCTCCTCCCAAGCAATGAAGCCAAAGCAAGAGGATAGTAGCAATAAATCAGTGTTCCAACACATAGGTTTTCTTTCTTTTTATTGCTTGAAAATCAGGAAAACATAGTTTAGAAAGAAGTGGTCAATAGCAGACACTGGATGAGCACTGTTGCTTTGACCCCCTGGGGATGGATACATTGTGTTCTCTGCTAATTGACAATGGGGGATAAACTCTGAATATATCAATAGAGAAGGTAATAATAGGAAAATGTTTCTGACTCTAATGTCAATACCTTGAGTCCAGAAATCATGCCACTATGATGTGGTAAGTATTTTGGTGTTATTTTAAATTATGTTCAGCAATATGCCATTGTGGCTTTTTTTTTTGATGAGCATCTTTCTTTCCAATGGGCTGACCCCTTCAGTGACATACGTTCTCAGCATTAACAAGCTTGTGAAGAGCTGTTTGGTACCCAAATTCTCCAGCCTTGGTGCACAGTTATTCTTTGAAAGGCCAGCTGACTATTAGTGGAAAAGTGTCTCCTAGTGTGGCTGGTTATTGTTATGGGTAGTGCTATGGTTTAGACAAGTGTCATTGTTAAGGGATTGGCCTTCGGGTAGTGACTGGGAAGAAATACCTACACACAGTGGGCTCATGTGGGAAATCCTTAGGGCATTGAAGGTGCTCTATATCACAAGGGTTATATAGATGGGCAGGTATCTCTACATTAAGTGGACTTGAATATTTTGGATATATATTCAATAGTAGTCTAGATAGAGCATATGGCAATTCTATTTTTAAGTGAATTACATTCTTGTCACTAGTATATATCAATTCCCCATGCCCTGCATCATTGACAGTGTTTACTCTTTTCCTTCCTTGGTGATAACCATTCTGAATGGGATAATGTGGATTCCCAGTGCAGTTTTGCTTAATATTTCTGTGGTGGCCAAGGATGTTGAGCATTTCATCATATATTTTTTTGGGAATTTTTAGTCTTCATGTAAGAAGGTGTTGTTCAGTTATTTGTTGTATTTTCTCCTATTCTTACATATTTTGGATTGTGATATGTGGCTGAGTATCTGACAAAAAAAATTCCCTATTCTGTGGGATGTATTCATACTGTGCAATTTATTTCCCTTGTGTGCAGCACTGTTAAACATGAGCCAATTCTGCTGACTAATTCCAACTTTAGTTTTAATTTTTCATCCTTGTTGTATGCATGTGCATGAAGTGAGTTCGTGGGTATATGTGTCCTTGCACATGTTTGGAGGTTAGAGGAAAACTTTGTAAGTCACCTCTCTCCTCCCATGGGTTCCAAAAGTCAAACTCAAGTAGGCAGGCTTACGTGACAAACACCATTAATTGCTGAGCAGTCTCACCTGAGCAAGCTCACCAGCCTCATTCTTGCCTTAAATTTTTAAAAATTAAAATATGACCACATATGACTTCTTACTCTCAAAAATTCATGGCCCTGTATTCTTTAACCTATTATTTCTAGTGCTGTTAGAACTATTGAGAGTGTCACTGTTTCTGCTATGTTAATTATGAGACTTGGAAAGATACAGCCCACTAAAGGCAGGAACATTTCTAAGCAAGACAATCCTGCACACGTGTGGAGAAATCAGCTAAGTACCAGCAAGGAAGCATATATGAATATACTCATCTCTCTTTGCTCTTGACTGAGGATGTGATATAACTAGGTGTTTGCAGTTCCTGCCACATGTCCTGCTCTGGTGGTCAGTGACCTGGAACTGCAGAGTCTGATAGACTCTTTCCAACCTATGCTGTCTTTTGTCAGGATATTTTATCACAGCAACAGAGATGAAACTTGAACACTGATGTATGGTTGTGAAGGTGGTCCCTCCTTGGACCTTGAAATTCATTCTTAAGCTGTTCATTTGAAATCTTTCTATTTTGATGTAGATACTCATTGCTATACCTCTGTCTTATGGTTTATTTTGCTGTATTTCACATGTTTTGGTATGTTGAGCTTCCATTTATTTTGAGGACAACTTTAAGTTTTCTTTTTCACTTTTTCAGTGAGCCTTTCCTTACTCATTTGGTTTCAATGTGCATTTATAATGTCTCGATTATGTTTGTCAATATTTAATTCTATTTTATTGTGCTAAGAAAAGATGCCTGATGATCTTGTATTTATCGAGACTTGCTTTGTAGCTCAATGTTGGTCTATTTTTTTAGGGGCAGTATCACTTACTGGTGAAAGATTTGTGTGTTCTAAAGCTGAGAAGTGAAATGTTCAAAATGCTTTCTGAATGTTTGTTAGGTCAAATTGGTTTATGGCACAGTTTAATTCTGATGATTTCACTAACACTTTTGTCTGCATACTTCACCTCTGTTGGTGAAAGTAGGGTGTTGACATCCTCAAATATTTTTGTACTGAAACCCATTACTCCTTTTAGATTTAATGATGTTCTGTGAAATTGGTTGCTACAGTACTATTTATCATCACCATTTATCATTATTATATTTTATTGAATTAATTCATATATAATTACTTTCATCACTTTTTAACATTGCTAACCCCAAACCTATTTTACTTTATATAGGTATAGCTACTTCTGTTCACATGTTTGCCTATCCCTTTCCTGGATTATCCCTTTTGATCATTTTATTTGTCTGTGTCGGTGAGTAATATAGGAATATGTTTGTTTTGTTTTTTATGTATGTATGTATGTATGTATGTATGTATGTATGTGTATGATTCTTTCTCTTTCTTTTTGTATGTGTGTGTTTCAAACGCATCACTTGGTTCTTTAAATCCATGTTGGCACACTATATTCTTTAATAGTAGAGTATAGTGGTTTGGATGAGAAACATTCCATGTATTTCTAGGTATTTTAATGCTCGATCCCCAGTTGGTCCCACTATTTTGGGAGGCCTAGGAGGTTTGATGTTGTTAGATTAGAGGAAGTATGTCACTGGAAGGAGTTAAAAGATTCTCAGTATTTTTAGTTCACTTCCTTGTTTTGTGCTTGAAGTTCAAGATAACAACCCTCAGCTTTCTGTTCCTGTCACCATGCCTCTACTCTACCATCATGGATACTAATGTACTGGAAGCATAAGCTGAAACAAACTCTCTCTTCTATAAAGTTCTGTAATTTGATGTTTTATCATAGCAATAGAAAAGCAGCTATATGGGATTTACTCTTAATATATCTGTAATTAAAAGAAATAACCTATTCAATTAGAACATCATTTGTTCTTTTTCTTTTTTCTTCAGCCTTATGATTTAGCAATTTATTTTCAGACCTGTTTTTTTCTCTTTTGTGTACCTTTTTTTTTCCTAGCACATTTTACACTTTCATGCAATTTTGTTTTAGTGTGCATCTTTCTTTTATTCCTTCATTATGTTCCTGCTGTAAAATCTGACGTAAGTTTAATAGAGCTGCAATTAAATGTGATTCAAATCTATTCTTTGTATGTTCTAGAACTTTCCCTTTGTCTTTTACATTCAAACGTTTGATTGTAACATGCCATGCAAGGTTCTGTACTGGTTATGTTTGTTTGGATCCTGTGCCCTCTTTTACTTAAATTTGAGTTTTTCCTATGAGATTGAACACATTTTCTATTTCTATTCAACGAACCTTATGTTTCCTACAGATAGCTCCGAAAACATACATGCATGTTTGCACATGTGTGCGCATGCATGCGTGCGTACACACACACACACACACACACACACACACACACACACACTGTTTATTAGTGTTCCAAGGGTCTCTGGTGATTTTGTTCTCCTTTATTTCTTTGATTGAGATATATGAAAAGATTAGTTTGTTTTACTCATTAATTAATACTTTCTTAGAATATTTTTATATCATCTTGTAAGGTTTTCTATTGTATTTTTAACTTATTGAGTGGGGTAGTCATTTTTCTTAACTTAAGAAAGAAAGAATTTGTTGATCTCGGTGGTGCCAGAGGCAGTCAGCCGCGGATTTGCCATGAGCTTTCAGCTTTAGAGAGATAAAAGTGAACAAGGCATGATGGAGAGTATTTCAGGAGGACTCCTTCTGAGGGGGTACCATTCCCCCTCTTTTGTTTTTAAAGCCAATTTATCAGAGTTCTTGTAAGATCAGGGCAGACGCGCCAACAGTCGCTCCTTCCAGACTCAGAGAGTCATGAAGACCATATTTAAGGATATATGAATCTATATTAATAATCTTTTGTCAAAGGACTGTTATAGCACCGCCGACAACTAATCAGACTATATAATATATTGATCAGTAATAGCTTCTTCTACTTTTTGTGAGATTACCTCTCTTTTGTCAATTAATTGTTGAGGAAAATTAGGATTTACATCTCTCTTGAGAATATTGAACAGAGACATAAATTCTTTTGTGGAAAGCTTAAAATAGGATCTTAGCCAATTAGCAACTCCTAGAAACTTTTGAAAATAATTTAAAATAAGTAAACTCTCTCACTCTCTTTTTTTGACCCTTTATCTGCGTGTTTTTTTAATTGGATATTATACATATTTACCTTTCAATGTTATCTCCTCTCCCATTCTCCCCCAAAACCCCTTACCCAATAGCCCCTCCTCCTAATTTTTGTGAGGGTGTGCTCCAAACATCCTCCCAGTCCCATCTCCCTGCTCTTGGATTTCCACACAGTAGGGGATCCAAACTTTTGGGAAACATGGCCCTCAACTTTCACTGAATTCTAACTAGGTCACCCTCAATTCCCTATACAAGTGCATGAGTCCCTCCCTTTGTGCTCTCTGGCTGGCGGTTTATACTTTAGGAGCTCTGGTTGAAACTTCTGATACTCCTTCTAGAAAGGACTAAAGTATCCACACTTTGGTCTTCCTTCTTTTAGGTGAGTTTTATGTGGTCTACACGTTGTTTCTTAGAAATTGTGAGCCATCTCCACCCAACCTAAAAAGGGGGGACTTCTGCCTCTGGACCAAGCAGAGAGGGGCCACCCAGAACCCCCTCTGACAGGCAATCTGAATTCTTGCTTAGGCTGAGAGGCTAAGCACTGCAAG